>NC_071119.1:4615000-4939166 GCF_024256425.1 Clarias gariepinus
TGAAACACCCGTTCTTTTCATTTCCTATACAGAGAATCTCAAGAAAGCGTTTTTATGGAACTTAATTAAAAATGTGAAACTCATACTCAATATTCTACATTGGATCCATAAAATTTTTTTGTCTTTATTCCAATAATTACGACCTAAGAATATTGAAATGCAGCGGTAACTCGGCATTTTAGCGTACGAGCGAAGAAATGCAGTGTATATATATATATAAGTGTATATACACACAGCATTAAACATGATGGACAATATGATATGTGTATCATTACTGCCATCATCGGTATTTATTATTGTTATTGTTTGTTTGTTGTCATAGTGTTGGTGTTATTATCGGTTGTGTTGCGGTGTTGATGAAGTTATTCATCTGTTTTTTATTCTGTTGTTTTGGAGTTATTTTTAGTTGTTGGTGCTGGTGGTATTGTTCTTGTTGTGATGTTATTTTTTGTTGAGTTGTTTGTGGTGTTATTTAGAGTTGTTGGTATTGTTACTGTTGGTGTTTGAAGGAGATGTTGGTGTCGATGTCAGTGTTGTTGGTGTTATTGTTAATGATAGTGATGTCAGTATTGTTGTTGGTGCAGTTGGGATTGTTTATTTAGTTATTTAGTTATGTTGTAGTTGTATCGTAGATTGTAGTTCATATTATTTATAGTTGTTGTTGGTGGTGGTGGTGATATTAGTGCTGTTGGTATTATTGATGGTATTTTTAGGTTGTGGTGATAGTGTTGGCCGTGTTGGCCCTGTTATTTGTGGTTGTTGATATTGTTGTTGGTGCTGTTAGTGATTACCTTGTTAGTGCTGTTGGTATTGTTTGTTGTTATTTATGGGTTGTTTTATTGTTAGTGGTGCTGCTGTTATTAATTGATGTTGGTTGTTTTTTGAGTTTTGTTGTTGTTAGTGGTGCTGCTGTTATTAATTGATCTTGTTTTTTTTTTTTTGGGTGAGTTTTGTTGTTGTTAGTGGTGCTGGTGTTGTTTGTGGTTGTTATAGGTGGTGCTGCTGTTGGTTTTGTTATTGGTGTTTTTGTTGTGTTGTGTCGCTGTTGTTGGCGGTTACTCGTGTCGGTGTTATTTTTGGTTGTTGGTGTTCGTCTTGGTGTCACCATAGTGTTTCCTATTTTTCCTTTTTTTATTATTAGTTGGCTAACTTTATTTATTTTTATTTCTAGCTTGAAGGCTTGTTCTTGTTGGGTCCAGATTACATTGAAATGCATTTTCTCAGAGAGAAACCACTCATTCAGGTAGTTCTCATTTTCAATAATCTGATAAGAGAGCACAGAAAAACAAACATGATCCTGTACACAAATAACTTTCCCCGCATACACATTGACGTAACTTTTGTTTTTAAGCCAGCAACTCGTACAGTCTGATAAGTTGTAGCAGACTTTTCATTTTTTTTCTGACTCACTGAAGCTCCTATACTTAGACATAACAACTTAAGTAGACCACGTTGCATCATGTTTCACTTGTCTTATATAAGAGCATCGGACAGCCGTGATCTATCTCACTGCCATCTTCTCTGTCATCCTCGCTTGCTTTCACAAATAAAACTACTATTACTATTTTTTTGAGCGTAGAGTAAATGAATTGGTGGTGCGGGGTTTTATCAGTGCCTGATGCAGGTGTTTACTAAGCAGGGAGGCTGATGGCTATGATGGAGAAAAGGAGAAACCTTAAAAACTTTATTGATACCTAAGAACTTTATTAACTGCCTATCTGTCCAAACTGGGGATGTAGCAATACCTGTATAATTTTAAGATACTATAGGAGTCTGATATCCATCCATGTGTACTTGGATACGTAATTCATGAAATTGTCATAACGCCTGACATAAGTGCTAGTGCTGTTGTTGTTAGTGTTAATGTTGTTGTAGTGGTCATGTTTTTGGTATTGGTGATGTTGGTGGTGGTGATGTTGCCGTTGCTGTTGACAGTAAGGGTGATGCTTTTTTTGTTGTGATGTTGGTGGTGGTGATGTTGTAGTTCTTTGTATATGCTTTTTTTGTTGTGAGGCTGCTGTTGTTGCCAGTTGTGATGTTGCAGTTGGTGGTGATGCTGCTGTTGTGATTTTGTTATTGGTGATGTTGCTGTTGTTGGTGATGCTGATGGTGATGTTGCAGTTGTTGGTGGTAATGGTATTGGTAGTGGTGATGTTAAGGTTGTTGTTAGTGATATTGCTGGTGGTGGTAATGTTGGTATTGGGGTGATTTTGTTATTGTGATGTTGGTGTTGTTGGTGATGGTTCTCATGTTAGTGGTGGTGACGTTGCTTTTGTTGTTGATGAGGTTGGTGAACAACATCCTGTTTTTGATGGTGGTAATGTTGTTTTTCTTGATGAGGGTGGTGGTGATGCTGTTGTTGTTGGTGCTGATGCTGCTGTTGCGATGGTAGTGGTGATGTTGGTGGTAGTGGTGATGTTGCAGTTGTTGTTGGCAGAATATGCTGCTGTCGCGATGGTAGTGGTGATGTTGGTGGTAGTGGTGATAATGCAGTTGTTGTTGGCAAACATGCTGCTGTCGCGATGGTAGTGGTGATGTTGGTGGTAGTGGTGATGTTGGTGGTAGTGGTGATGTTGGTGGTAGTGGTGATGTTGCAGTTGTTGTTGGCAGAACATGCTGCTGTCGCGATGGTAGTGGTGATGTTGCTGTTTTTGTGGTTGGTGCTGGTTGTAGTGGTGGTAGTGATGGTATTGTTTTTGATGGTCTTCAGGGTGGAAAGGTGTTTGTTAGCAGTGTTGCTTTCGCTATTGTTGTCGGAGTGTGCAGAGTGAATGAATGACTTACATGGACACTAAATTAGTTGTCCAGATGAAGGCATTTAGGAGATTGAAGAGTGCTAAGAAAATGCTGCATATGAGTGTGTGTGTGTGTGTTTGTGTGTGTGTGTGTGTGAGAGAGAGAGATAGTAAAACCTGTGTAAAATGGAAAAACCCCAGTGGCTTTCTGTGTAGAGCTAATACTTCAGTAGTACTGCAAAAACATATTCAAATGTGTGTGTGTGTGTTTTATTATGTACTTATTTGACCTTTCTGTCAAAAACATCACTGGGTGGAAAAGAGACAGGGATTAAAACCACTACCTACAGCAGGAACACATATGCTCACCATATGTGTGTGTGTGAGTGTGTGTGTGTGTGTGTGTACGCGCGTCTTCCAGTGTGTGTTCTGTATCTGAGGTAATAACTCTGAGCATTTTTATTTTGAAAACATGACGAAATTAGTGTGTAGGTGCAAGTTTTACACACACACACACACACACACACACACACACACACACACTGAAATTCCAACCTCAAATTCCTTTTGTACAAACTGTAGCTTCGACATTTTCCCATGAGATTTCCTCATTACGTTACATAATGTTCTGGTTACCGTCTTACATAAAGGAATTAAGCATCATAAATCTAATCTGTCTATCTGACTGTCTGTCTCTCTCCCTCCCACTGTCCTTCTTCCTGTTCCTGTGTCTTCCTTTTTTCTATTACACGTCTCGTAAGAAATATCGGTAATCAGTGAGCGATGTGCCGTAAGTCAGATCTATCTCCTGATGAGACGGCGAGCGTGCTTTCCAGCAGCCGAGGGTGAATGATCAGGGTGTACAGTACAGTACGTGCGCTCGCCAGGTGGAAATATACCACACGCTTGCACCTACCTGTGAAGAATAAGGCATTGATTCCTTATTTCCTCCTTATATAAAACAGCTGCTCTGCTTTCAAAACGTTTTAACCCTAAAGGTCAAGCTCTCACATGGTTTGACCGAATAAATCTGCCGAAAAATTGCTACTAAATTATTCACATGCACGACACGGCCTGTAAGTCTCATCCCCAGATTATGTTACCTGAAAAGCAGACTGCGTTTACAGTATGTGTGAGATGAGAAGTGTTCCAGCAGTGCTGAAATCAGGGTTCTGTCTAAGAATCTGAGGCGCGGTATCGACGCGGCAGAGCTCCGCTTACGGCGCGTTTATTGTTCCTCGCTGCTGCGGACGGCTCCAGGGTATTTCTTATTGCTTTAGCTGTTTTAAGACGATAAGATTCTTCATGAACCGTTTGTGCGTTTATGGAGTTGGGTTTGGAGTTTCGCTGGGTGTCAGCTTTAATTATCGGCTGCAGCTCCGACTCAGAGCCTGATTTTATCAGGAAAGCGTCAGGAATTAAAGTTGTGACTAAATCGATACAAGTGCCAGGGTTATTATTATAGAGGCAAGGCATGGGACTAAAGAAGCAGATCAGGGCAGTGGTCTGTGGGAAAGGGGCGTGGCCTCAGGGACTGTTTCATCTAGCAAAGGAGGTGTGGTCTGAGTGTCTGACTGTTTGAGAAAAGGAGGCGTTGTCTTGGTGTTTATTTTAGAAAAGAGTTTGTAGTTGTTCTAGTGAAGGAGGCGTGGCCTTGATGTATAGCTGTCTTAATGAACAAGGCATGTCCTTAGTGTTTGTTGTCTGAGTAACGGAGGCGTGGCCATGATGTCTGGCTGTCTTAGTGAAGGAGGCGTGGCCTTGATGTCTGCCTGTCTTAGTGAAAGAGGCGTGGCCATGATGTCTGGCTGTCTTAGTAAAGGAGGCGTGGCCACGATGTCTACCTGTCTTAGTGAAAGAGGCGTGGCTTTGATGTCTGGCTGTCTTGGTAAAGGAGGCGTGGCCTTGATGTCTGGCTGTCTTAGTAAAGGAGGCGTGGCCTTGATGTCTGGCTGTCTTAGTGAAAGAGGCGTGGCCTTGATGTCTGCCTGTCTTAGTGAAAGAGGCGTGGCCTTGATGTCTGGCTGTCTTAGTGAAAGAGGCGTGGCCTTGATGTCTGGCTGTCTTAGTGAAGGAGGCGTGGTCTTTACATCTGGCTGTCCTAGTGAAAGAGGCGTGGCCTTGACGTCTGGCTGTCTTACTGAAGGCGACGTGGCCATGATGTCTGGCTGACTTACTAAATAAGGCGTGGCCCTGATGTCTGGCTGTCCTAGTGAAAGAGGCGTGGCCCTGATGTCTGGCTGTCCTAGTAAAAGGGGCGTGGCCCTGGTGTCTGGTTGTCGATCGAGGCACACCTAGTCTGACTACTATAATAAAGGAAATGATGCATCAGCGCCCACTTGTCTGAACGAAAGTGGTATGTCCAGATTGTCTCTTAAATACAATGAAGAAGGTGTAGCCTTAGTGTCTGTCTGTTTTAGTGAAAGAACACTTTACCATAATAAAAGCTGTTTACCAGCACCGTGTCTCAGTGATGGAAGGATAAGAGTAAAAAAAATAAATCTAAATGAATGAGTGTACTGAACGTTTCCTCTCTCTCTCTCTCTCTCTCTCTCTCTTTCTCTCTCTCTCTCTGACTGGAGGTTATTATACGTGTGTGGAGGTGATCTTCACTCTCAGGAGACAGGTCGGCTTCTACATGATGGGTGTCTACGCTCCTACGCTCCTCATCGTGGTCCTGTCATGGCTGTCTTTCTGGATTAACCCAGACGCCAGCGCAGCCCGGGTTCCTTTAGGTCAGTCTGCAGATAAAAGTAACAACCGATTAATAAAAAAACACGAGGTGTGCTGCTGGGTGAAAAAGAAACAAATGGTTTTAAACGGTATTTCAAAACCTTGAAATCAAAAAGTAGTGCTTCAGAGGTTCTTGTACCTGTCCCTTTGGAGAGGGTCATGAATATTGATGTGATATTACCATTACCTCCCTCTCTCTCTCTCTTTCTCTCTCTCTCTCTGTGTGTGCAGGTATCCTGTCTGTCCTGTCGCTCACCTCTGAATGCACGTCTCTGGCATCTGAGCTGCCGAAAGTCTCTTACATGAAGGCCATTGATATCTGGATGATCGCCTGCCTGCTGTTTGGCTTTGCCTCGCTGGTGGAATATGCCGTGGTTCAGGTATATGTGTGTGTGTGCAGGATATAGAAATTGTGTGTAAGTGTGGTGCTTGGTTGCACCATGGACACGAGTGCAACAGACAATGTGACATGTGGTCCATTTCAGCTCAGGATCCATTAACTCGAGTAGCACTTGTACAGTTTGTACAGTACTGGGAATAATGTTGCCCGTATACAACACTCCAGTTGCTCTCTTTGGGAGATAAGGATTCCCGTCAGACTGAATCATTTTCAGCAGTAAGCAAAGTTTATCTACATAGTCTTTTACAAACTGCTCCACAGAACGCAAAGAGGTAAAACAGTCAAGAGTCGAGAACATTACAACAGACAGAATAGTCCTCACAGAGAAATCAGACGATACAGCGTCTAGTGTGACACCAGGGTTCTGTTAGTGTCTCTCGAACTTGGTTTCACATGCGCTAGACTTTTGTTACTTATGTCTCATCTATACACACTTTTAATTTCTTGTAGCACTTTATTAAAGCTCAGAAGACTCCACATTAAAGTGCATCCTTTATGTAGAATTTACTTAGACGTTGGTCTTTAGGCTGCTCTCGTTGAGGGGTCGAGACAGCGGACCACTCGTTCTGCAGACCCTGGCACAGGTTTTACACAAGATGCCCTTCCTGACGCAACCCTTCCATTTCTATCTGGGCTTGGGACCGGCACTGCATCCAGTGGCTGGGGTTTGTGCATTGGGTGGGAATCGAACCCAGGCCTTCCATATGGTAGGCGAGAAACCTACCACTGAGTCCCCAGTCTGTGTGAACACTAAAAAACAAAACAAAAAAAATCCCCTGCCGTTTGTTTCCTGTGTATTTATTGATTTATTACACAAACATTTTGTATTAGTATTTTCATCTGCCATGTGAAAGGCCCGGGTTCAATTCCCACCTAATGCCAAAACCCCAGCAACTGGATGCAACGCCAGTCCCAAACCTGGATAAAAAGTCAGGGTTGGGTCAAGTAAACCTGTGCCAGGTTGTGTGCGGATCGGATCAACAGCAAGTACTCCAACACCAAATAAAAAATTACAGAACAATACTTGTATTATCCCTAAGTGACCACTTTCCATACCAGAAAAGAAATCTTCTGGGTTTTGCATGCAAAAAAGTAACAGTTGCAACAGTCAAAGTCCTCAAACGACCTGTGTGTGTGGTTCTGCAGGATGCTAAGTAAACCTTAGTAGCTAATTTCCTTATAAAACTACAGTACACAAATTAACCCTAAGACTAAAGGGTCCTCATACCAAATACCTCGTCAACTTTGTTTCATTAATGACTATTCACTGGGCTTTATAATTCCTTTTCGTTTTTTGAAGACATCTGTGTTCTACATTATGTACCCTGGACTTTTGCACAGTACTGTAGAACGCTAAATATTCATGATGTCATCATGGACTATCGTTCTTAAATATAATGTTTGGTCAGAAATGCATGTAGGAAATGCATTTTTGATGCAAATAAGATGACAAATATTATTAACATTTCATTTCGTTCCCTGACCCCTGATTGGCTGGGAAAATGTACTTTCACAAAGGGGTGTTCAGATGAAGTTTATGTAAAGATCCTGACACTGAAATGCCGCGTTTGAAAAGGGAGTGAAAAAAAGAACAAAAAAAAGATCTCATCATGGTAATATGACATCACATTTAAAAGTTAATTCTAAAAGACAAGTTGTAACCAGGAAATATTATAAATATATCATGCCTAATAACTGAAAAAGTTTTTAGTTGTTTATAGCTCGAACCTAAAATATTGTAGTGAAATCCTTTAAGCCTCTGAACAATTTCACAGCGTGAGCACAAGATACGAGCTGGGATTGTTTTTTTTACAGCCAGGCATGTCAGAACCAATTGAACTCCACATTACTTCAGTCCCAGTAAAGCGAAAGGAGTTACGAGTTACTCTAACTGTGGCGCGGCTTCTGGTTCACGCGCGTGCTGTTTGTGTGAACGATGTGACAGGTGATGCTGAACAGTCCCAAACAGATAGAGGCGGAGAAGATCAGGATGGCGCAGAAGGAGAAGGAGAAGGCGGAGAAAGAGAAGGAGAAAGAGAAGGAAGGGAAGGCGCCGTCCAAGGCCAACTCCATCAACGGGACCGGAGGGACCCCGATTCACGTTAACACGCTGCAGGTGAGGAAGGTTAAACGCTCTACGCCAAAAATGAAATGTCGATTTTGTCATAACAATGCAATCGAGCTTAAAGCTGCATGTGTTGCACGTTTTGTTGGTAAATTCAGAATCATGTAAGCGGTCCAGTACCCAAGGTTTATGAGGACCCCTGTCGCAGTTTGACGAACTTTACGATCATTAATAACCGTCTACACTACACAATGTTCTGAGCATGCTCGGTGAGACACGGTTAAAGAAGAAGAAAGGATGAAGAAAGGATTGTGTGGGCTTTGAGTCTAATGTGCGCAGTCAAGAAGCCTGAGGCGATGAAGATGCAGCACACACGGGCTTTTGTTCTTCTTACAGGATAAAACTCCCTCACGTGCTTAGAATCAGTTAGATGCAGTTTCATAAAGATCAGGAATTAAATCATTTGAACTCAATGAAACGCACCACTTTGTTCGTCTCCATGGGATGATGTTCTACCTCTACCATAAAATTCTGACCTCTAGAATACGTATATTTACTCTATATTGACTCTCACATTTGTGTGTGTGTGTGTTGTGTCCTCACCGCCAGGTGGTCGAAACCCGTTGTAAGAAGGTGTGCACCTCGAAATCGGACCTGCGCTCCAACGACTTCAGTATCGTCGGCTCTCTGCCGCGCGACTTCGAGCTTTCCAACTTTGACTGCTACGGGAAGCCCATCGAGTCCACGAACGCGCTGCTCAAATCACAGAACAAGAACGCCAAGAAGCCGGCGCCTCCCAAACCCGTCATCCCTTCCGCCGCCAAGCGCGTCGACCTGTACGCTCGCGCCCTCTTCCCATTCTCCTTCCTGTTTTTCAATGTCATCTACTGGTCTGTTTACCTGTGAGCATCTCAAAGTGTGTGTATATGTGTGTATGTGTGTGTGCGAGAAAGATTTTCAGCATGCATGACTGCCAAGACAAGGTTTCCAGCATGCACCTTCCAGTGTTTGCCATTTCCACCTGATAACGAAGCTGAAGCGTCACTCACTATTCGCGGTTGCCGATGTGGCAAAAACAATCACGTCCAAATAAGATGAACAGTTTAACATCCCTAAAACACTTATTTAATTGCCCTAAAAAAAGGTGGGCTGTTTGCTGGGACTAGCAAGTATGAAATTTTAACTGATTCTCCAGTAGGGCATAGTAAACGGTAATGTCCAAAATTATTGGAACACCCCAAATTAAGGACAAAAAAAAATTATAAATCTGAAAATCAGCAAATCAGAAAAGTAACATACTGTAAAGAACTGAATTTATACATCCAGTCAGCTACAAAAGTACGGTCATGTCATAGTGATAAAGAACCACTTATGTTAGCGTCACTTCCAGGCTTCAACAGTGTCAATTGTAGCACTTTGAAAAAAAAAGTAACCTGGGTGCATGACTTTGCGAAGTTAAATATTCTAAAATGGAAAGCCCCGAGTTGTTTCTAACAGCATTAAGACCATTCTAAGTCGCGCGCAGGTGTGTGTGTGTGTTCAGACCATTTTTTTTTCCCAGAGCCTGTGTACTGACCCGAATTTCTTCGAAACAATGTGTTACCCCATATACTAAAATGCAGACTGGGCATTTCTGTGGCTTATTATTAACGCGAAGGTTTTTTTTTTCCCCCTCTGCTGAGCTGGTTATGTTCTGCATGTTCCCAAAAGGCTGTGTGTTTTGTAGGAGTGTGTATAAAATGGAGACGCTGTTATAATAAAGAGCTTCGTTCATCACTGAGGACCTTCCTGCTCTTCTTTTACAAGTGTATATTATGTATTATTTCAATTGTGTTTGTTTTTCTTCTTTGTACCGGAAAGCTGTGAGCCTAGTTATTAGAGTTACCTTAATCACTCTCTCACTCGTTCTCTGTCGCGCTTATCTCGTACAGGGAGCCTACCCCAAGGGACCCGGTTTCATAGGCGGGGTAAACTGCAACCTAGTACACCCTGGACAGGGTGACAATCATTTCCAGGGCACCAGAACATACACACTTATTCACTCCACGGGCGATTTTGGATTTTGGGAGGAAACCGGAGTACCCAGTGGAAACATGCAAATATCATGGTAAGAGTCTGTCCACATGAATTAGTCCACTAATTAGTCCACTAAATTCTCCCCCCTGGGGATATACCAGTCTTTCAGTGACAGAGTCTGGTTGCCTGATTGTATCTGAGCAGTTCAGACTGAAGGACCTTGCTCAAATGCCCAAAGTGGCAGCTCAGTGGTGCTGGTGCTCAAACCAGGGACTTCCTGATCTGCAGTCCAACACCTTAGCCACCAAGTTGCCCCTTATCTTAATCAAACCCCACAAAAAAACTGATTCTCTCATGATCTTTGCTTAACAGAACTGGGTTCAAGTGCATTTGCAAAACCAATCAAAGCTCCATGATGAAACTGTCTCTCATGAAGACCTTCCCAGGACCTTTTGCTGCAGAGAAGAAGTTTATTAAGAGTTACTTGGTTTGATTCCCGCCCCGAGGTCTGAGAGCAGGGAATTTCTCATGCTCATGTGCTTGGTGGGTTCTTTCCAGATACTCCGGTTTCCCAGGTTTTTACAGTCCAAAGACATGCAGATTAGGCTAACTGGCGTTCCCAGAGTGCCCGTAGTGTGTATATGTTGACTTGAGGACCTACCATGGTTGTAAAATGAGCATAATTACAAAGTCACCACTGGCCTCCATCCTCCCTAGTTGGACTACAGAGGTTCATGGATAGATGAATGGATGGATGTCGAGCTTACTGAAAACAATCTATCTCCCTCTGCTGTTTGTAAGCGGAACTGCAGCTGCAATGAACACAACAGATGCTTTGGTTCAAGTGAGGCAATTCAGGGGATACATCAATTAGAAACTCAAAGGTAGTGAAGATTCCTTTGACTAGCACAAACTGAAAATTCACTAATCCGAGTAACTTTGATATAGTCCATACATAACCCCCTGTTCTGCTTGCGTTTATTCCAGGCTTACAGGGCATTTCCTCTTGGCACCAGTGCAGGCTGTGTCTCAAAGACTTCATATGGGTTCATAACACACCCACTTCTTCACCTCTTTGAGATGATGAGAGTGGAAAAGAAATAAAGAGCATGATGTATTGGGGGAGGCAGCATGGGGGCCTAGTGATTAGTAGTGTCACATTGCACCTCCAGGTTCTGGGTTTGATTCCCACTTTGTGTCTGTGTGCATGGAGATAGTGCAGTGCATGTTTTCCTGGTGCTTGATGGGTTTAAAGCCTTTTAGGAAAATTAGTTAGATCTATTGCATCAGGAACAACCTGTTTTTCTAGGTGTTACTGAAATTAAATAAATATTACTTAAAACACAAACTATACCTTAAATTCCACCATGGGAATCTAATCCCCAGGATATATCAAGTGGATATCTTATGTACTGTATGTTCATTACTTTTTGAAATAGTTTTCACTGGGTCCAAATGTAATGGATAATTGCAAATAATAATAATAATAATAATAATAATAATAATAAATAAATAAATCTGCTGTTGAAATTGTGCAGAATTTGGAAATTTCAGTCTCTCTTATATCACTTGAAAATACTGTATGTAGGATAAATAAAATAGTTTATATGTATTATATGTATATACAGTGCTGTGAATCATTTTTTTGTTGTTGTTGCATATTTAAAATTATATTTTCATTCCTTAAAAGAAAAAAAAGCTATCCAACCCTGGCTCTCTTTAAAAAAAGTAATTGTGCTAAATTTAAAAATGACCTATGATTTTTGGAAAGCTGCATTAAATTTCACTTGCCAGACAGAGGCCTCAATACTGCCAGACCTGTTGAATTAAAAAAAATCACATAAATAAAACCTCTCTGACAAACTGAATATGCTAAAACACCTAAAAAAGTAACACAATCTAAAGAAATATAAGAACATGTGAGCAATTTACATGGATCAGTTTGTAATGGGTTATAAAGCCATTTCTATGGTTTTGAGTCTCAAGTGAAACCAATAGCTCCCATGAGAGAGTTCCAAGGTGAAAGCCACTGCTGACCAAAGAGAACACAAAGGATTGTCTCACATGTGCCAAAAAACATCCTGAATATTATGTGGACTGTTCTGTTATATCTAATGTAAAACTAACACAGTGGTTTATTTAAAACAACAACAACAACAACAACAACAAAAAACCCTCATACCTACAGTGAAACATGGTGGTGGTAGTGTGATGGTGTGATGTTGATTGCAGTTTTTGCCCAAACAGTTATTTGGTTTAGGGGCAATTACTTTTTTAGTGCCAGGCAGGTCTGGATAGCTTTTTTACCTTAATAAATTAAATCATCATTTAAAAAAAATGCATTTTGTATTTACTCAGGTTATCGTTGTGTAACATTACAATTGGTTTGCCAATCTCAATCATTTAATCAAATCAAGTATGCAAAAAACAAAAACAAAAAAATAACTTTTACGGCACTGTAAGGTTGTAAACGTCAAAAAAGCTCAATCCCTACATCAGTTCAATAAGTATTACAATATTTTTAATGCACCAGGAACATTAAATAAAATAAAATGAAAATAATTTGCATTGTATTCCACTAGGGGGTGCTGAAGAGCCACAGAAACAATTTACAATATACACGCGTTCATAAAATAAAATAAAAATATTTTTTTTAATTAAAAATGTAAGATTTGTATTTTTAAAATACATATACATAATATAATGTTTAATTTTATTTCCTATTTTTTATCCATCTTTATCATTCTTTTTTTCTTTCATTCTAAATTTTGCATTCATTCATTCTGCGTTTTTTTTTAATACCTTTTTAGTCCTCTGGCGCCCTCTGTTGTATGATATAAGAACTACACTGGTCACAGCAGGTTAATGGAGAGTCACAGTCCATTTCTTCTCACAATAAACCCCAAAGTGGAAGTTTTCTCAGTGTGTCTGTGATGTCTTTGCTTACACAAACATTTCTATTGAATGATTTTATATTTATATATATATCTTTAAAATATTCTGAGAGGAAATAGAGGCTTATGGAGCAGATCGTGTGCGTACATCAGAAATGTGTGCTGAGAAAATGAGCAAAAGTAAAGCAGGACTTGTTTTCAGCTCTTATATAGTTAAACCGAACTGAGCTAAGGGATAAACTTAAGAACTGTGTCAGATATCTAAGAGAAAATCTAAGTTTTTCGGAAATCCCGCGTCCTTGCTAGCTGCATCGGCGCTATAACGCTAGTGAGGATCGAAAGACAACAATCACGTCTTAGCGAATCAACTCTTCTGTAAAGCAGCTGGATTAAACACCTTAGTGCTCGGTCTCAGAACTAGATTTCTATTTCTTGTTTTTTTTTTCGTGAATCCCTTAATACCATTCTTATCAGCAAACCAGAAATCCAGTCTCTATCTCTGACTCCTGTACAGGAAGATCTTTTTTTTTTTTTCAGATGTGCCAGTTCTGTTTAATCCCGCTTTGAAATAGAATGAAAGTCCTCTCTCCCTCCCTCAGATCCCTTAATCCTAACTTTGACCTGCCCTCCTGTATATCGCTGTTCTCCTTCTTCTTTTTTTTTTTTACCTTGTCTCATTTCTTTTCTGCTTGTTCCTGATTCTTCAGCCTTTCTGTCTGCAGTATTTACAACTACAAGGTAAATCAACATGTAACATATGTTTGTAGACAAAGGTCTCCATGTAAAAACCATCTAAGAGAATGTTTATTTCCACATTATTATTATTAATAATTTGTGGCGACTCCATCAAAGACTAAAAATCATGCAGACCATCTGATCCGCACTACAACTTGGCACAGGTTTTACGCCAGATGCCCTTCTTGACGAAACCCTCCCATTTTATCCGGGCTTGGGACCGGCACTGCCTCCAGTGGCTGGGGTTTGGGCATTGGGTGGGAATCAAACTGAGGACTTCCGCATAGCAGGTGAGAAACAAACCACCAATAAGCAGGTATGTCTTCAAAAAAAAACCAAAAAACAAAAACACAACAACAACACCACAGTGACACCGTTTTGTTGACCCTTAAGTCTCAGGTAGAACTTGTGCAGTTTTATAGGGAAATTAGCTACAAGTTTTACTCAGCATCCTGCAGAACCACCTCGGTTCTTCTGAGGACTTGGACTGTTGCAATTTTGTAAAAATTAAATTTTGTTTTGGAATACTCAGTAAAAAAAAAAAAAAAAAAAAATCCATAAAAAGATTTGTACTAAAAAACACAGGATGCCTAAAACGTTTTCACAGTACTGTTTACTATCTAATACATGATTATAACATAATAAATTATTATTTTTTTGTACTGTAAAAAATGATTAAAAATGCTAAAATCACTCATTTCTTTTATATTCAGCAAATATAACCAAGTTTCTGAGACAAATAAGACACAATTAAATGATAGTTTGGTTCATATTTTATTTATGTATAAATTAATGTATTTTGTTTCAAAGTGCAAAAATAATAATAATAATAATAATAATAATAATACAATCTTCATCTGGCTATGTTTTTTCCCCCCCCAGAACAACTTACACTACATACATTTAAGAACAGTTTTATTACTGGTCATAATAAAATTTCAATGTGTCTGGAAAAGAAAAACTTTATTAAAGCTCTTTTTTGTCCATTATGTTGCCCAATGCCATGTGCGGCAAATTTGTCATGGGGTGTTGGGGAAAAAGTCTACTGTATGTTCCATGGTGAAGCCCACTGTGGATGGTACTTCAGAAGAAGTTCTTCTTGCTTCCCATTGTAACCAATGAAAATTCCATCCACACATTTTCTCACAATGGATTCATGTGCAACAATAAGCATTTCGTCTCTATAAATTTGTAAAAACAACAACATTGAAATAACTTCCATATTTTTTTTACAAATATTATATAACTGTATAAAGTGTTTCTGGGAGCATTTTTAAACACTCTACCTTAACCATGTGTCACACAGTGAAGCCACGTTCTTTACATGCTAACTGCCTCTGTACCTCGTACTAAAATCCCAGAACTTTCCCATGGAGACATGCAGCAATCTGACCATCTGGAAGGAAAATCAGTGCTAGTACCTCAAACGTAACTGGAATTTTAAAAAGTAGCAAAGAAAAGTTTTAAGATAAGAAAAGAAGGGTTCAATTCTGGCTTTACTGTCACAGGGACACAGCGTGAGTCAGGTTGCTTCTATCCTTAATATTTCAAAGACAGCAGTATAAAAGAACAGGGTCAAGCCGCAGACACCAGGGACAACAAAGCTACAGACTGGCAGAGGGCGAAAGCCAATCTCTACTGACAAGGATCACCGCAAACTCATTGCAACGTCACTCAACAACTGTAGGATGACATCAAGCGACCTTTAAGAGACAAAGGGACAAAACATGACTTTAAGTCTTATTTTTTAAACTTTAATACTAAACTAAATCGGCTTGAAACAAATGTATTTGTAGACAAAGGTCTCCAGTTACGTGTAAAAACCATCTTAGAGCAAGTTTTGGAAAATTGACATTTATTGCCACATTATTATTAAGAATAATTTGTATCCCAAAAATCATGATATTTAATAATATTAAGTATTATATTATATTATATTATATTATATTAGTGGCGGGCATGTGCCCAAATCTTTTTTGCCCCTTGCTCACTCTGAAGGCTCACTAGGTAGGCAACCTCCCCTTCTGCACGTGTGTGAAAGGGCGGGGCCACTAGATTGAGCACAGCTGGCGCAGGATGAGTGTTAATGGATCTCGGGCCGCGTCGCTCTATAAAAGCAAGGCAGGGAGCTTAGCCCAGGGTCCAGAGTGCGGAATGCGTAATTGAGGAGAATGTGTGGCGGTTGCTAAATGCGAGAGCGGCACGTGAGCAGGGCCCCCGTTCCTAGCCAGGGAAGCTGTCCAGATGTTGGACGTCACAAGGATTTATACCTAAGGCAGCGCCAATGAAGGTCTGGGTGGGCAGGCTGGACGTGATCGCAAGAGCCACGTTGATTAGCCTGCAGGAGCCGCTGCCCATGCCCATTAATCGCGAGAGTAGTAGGTGAGCATGGCGATGCCCTGTTCCCCAGGGATTTTGCAGGCGGGTGGACTGAGTACCACACGGATTAAACACCGCATTGATAGCAGCAGCCAAACCGCCACCATCACTCAACAGTTCACACAAGGGAGTGGAATAGGAGTGGGCTGATACCCTGTGCTCATCACTCTCAAAGGTGCATGGACTGAGGACCACTGTTTAAATTGCCGCTTAGAAGACAGCAGCAAAAAGGCCTGTATAAGCTGCTGTGGCACTTTTACTTTCGGCAAGGGTCAGCCTTCACTATTAAGCCACTGAAGAGAAAATTTCCCCTGTATTCGCTGCTAAGGCCACAGTTCCCAGTCAGGAAAGCAGCCCAGACGTTGGATATCACGGTGCCAATGGCAGGCTGGAAGGGTCCAGTTGACCGCAGTTGTGAAAGCCGCGCTGAAGAGCTGTCAGGAGCCGCTGCCCACACGGGTCCACTCTGCCACTTTTTTTTTGACATACATTTAAATAATTCATTCATTAATTTTGTGTTGGAATACTGATGTTTGAAAAAAAATTTTTTTTTACCAATGTTATAATAAAGACCTACGACTTTTGCACAGCACTGTATATTTTATTATATTTTATAGTAAAATAATACCTTTTTGTTTTTGTACTATTAAAAAAAATTAATAAAAGATTACACATCGTAAATCACTCATCTTTTTGGTTATTTTTAGAGACAAAAATAACCAAGTTTCTTAGACAAATAAGACAATTAGGCAGCAGATGCTGTGGGCAACAATGCTACAGACTGGCAGAGAGAAAAAAAAACAATCTGTACTGACAGAGATCAGTGCAAACTCATTCCAATGTCACTCATCAACTATAGGATGACATCAAGCGACCTTTAAACACAGTAACAAGCAGAAGCTTTGGTGAAGTGCATGGCAAGGATGGTTCGAAATAGGCTCTTAGAGGAGGGGCTAAATTCATGCTAACCTTTGAAATATGGAGAAGTATTGGTGATGATCTGGTGGTGCTTCAGCAAGGCTGGAATCAGAAACAGTAGATTTATCTTTGTGAAGAACACATGAACCAAGCCAAGTACAAGGTTATCCTGGAAGAACATTTGGTTCCTTCTGCTCTGACTATGTTCACCAACCATGAGAATTGGCACTGCCAGGTCGATCAATGTGTGGATGGAGGAATGCAAGGTCAAGACCCTATCATTGTCAGCCCAATCTCTAGATATGAACCCTATTGTAAACCTCTGGCGTGTGATCAACAGGAAGACGGGTGGTTATGGGCCATCAAACAAATCTGAGCTGCTTGAATTTTTTGTGCTAAGAGTGGCGTACTGTAAAGTTACCCAACAGCAACATGAAAGACTGCTGGAGAGCATGCCAAGACATATGGTGATTGCAAAATCACTAAATACAGGTTTCTGATTGTTCCTTACTCTGTCAAACTGAGCCATGTTCTCATTACGTTCACAAAAAATTGAGTGAATGCAATGAGAACTCGTACAACTTGTCAGGAACGCAGCAGGAGCCAGTAAAGATGCAGTATTCATATCTCTCTCCCGTGTGATAACTAAGGATGAATTGTCTTCATTTATTTATCCTTTTCTAAGGATGTATTATCTTGATTTATTAATCCTCCTTAATTCTTTATACCCCCCCCCTATTCTGTACAGAGTTGTGGAGGCCTGGATCCTATTCTAGGAGACTTTGGCCTCGGGGCACCAAACCATTGCAGGAAACACATACAACGGTCAGTTTTGGGAATGCCAATTAGCCAAATCTAAATGTCTTCGGGAGGAAACCAGAGTAACTGTAGGAAACCCACCAAGCATGGGGAGCACACTCAAATTCAAATCCACAGGCAGGGCGGGACTCAAACCCTTGACCCTGGAAGTCCGAGACCACAGTCCTAACTACTACGCCAGTGTGCCACCTCTGATGTGTTATCATTTGTCACAATTCTGGAAATAGCAATATTTTATTTAGAATTTAGGAGGAATATCCTGAACAGTTTGCTCAGAAAAAAACAAAACCTATAAAACTGATCTTGTGTCAGAGCGTGTGTGTGCGTATGTGTGTGTGTAATCGTCACATTGTTTAGTTTCGGATCGTTTGGCTTTTATGTCTTTGGAAAGGCTCATCGAGGACCTCTCTCTCTCTCTCTCTCTCTCTCGCTGTCATCTTCTCACAGCAAAATCAAATCACTATAGGATTTGCTTTATCATGTGATTGTACACGTATCTATCTTTGGTCCAACACGGTTAGCTTTTTTTTTGTTGTTGTTGTTTTACTTAACTCAATCAACTCATGTGAAAGGTAAAATTGCTGTCTTTTAATTTATTTATTTTACTAATTCATCTAGCCTAAATATGTATTTATTTATTTCATTCTTTAAGTGTCAATAAAGGTAGACATGCTATAAATGTTCAAAAATAAAAGGCACAGTCTTTCCCTCCCTCCCCCTCTCCCTCCTTCTCTCTCACTCAGTTCAGTTCAGCAGTGGTTTATTCTCTCTCTCTCTCTCTCTCTCTCTCTCTCTCTCTTTCTCTCACCCCCCACACACACCTCTCTCTATGATTTGAGTCTGAAAGGTGTTTTATTGGCGCGACACATATTTACATTCGTTTTGCCAAAGCTTGGGAATAAGTCACAAGGAAATAAAGAGGGAGGGAGAGAAGGACAGAACAGTATAAAAAGAGAGCAATAATAAATAAATGTATATATGCAATAAAGAACAGGCGTACATAGGCTAGATTTACATTCCGCAGGCAAATATATTAAAGCGACTCTCGTCAACATTATTATTATTATTATTATAAAAAATATATATTTTTTTTATAAATGCAAAGCAAGGTTATTAAATAAATAAATAAATAAATAAATAATCTCTGTCTCCCCCCCCTCCCCCTTTCCCCCCTCCCCCTTTCCCCCCTCCCCTCTCCGGGTTTCGGACGCGCTCGGCTCTCTCCGTCTCTCTCCGTCTCTCTTCGTCTCTCTCCGTCTCTCTTCGTCTCTCTCCGGCTCCATCATCATCATTCCTCGGGTGTCCGTGGCGGCTGAAGCGCTGCTCGCTGCTGGTGGACGCGCGCGGAGCCGCAGAGGATCCGGAGCAGATCGGAGAAGCGCCTCTGTCTGTCCTCTCCACACCTGTCCTCTGTCCTCTAATTCTTTCAACCGTCGTTTTAGTTTTTTTCTCTCTCTCCTTCCTTCCTTCCCTCCTTCCTTAATTTTCCTTTTCTGATTATTATTTCAATCATGAATCGAGGCGCAGTTTTGTGAGCGCGGGGGAACGACAGGACAGGACCGGAGGAGGGATCGGGGAAGGAAAAAAAAAAAAGAAAGAAAGAAAGGGGAAAAAAAAACCAGAAGACGATGATGAATTTGTCGGGTTTTCTGTTTGTCCCCGCGTTATGGGGACTCGCTCTCGGCGGATCACCAAGCGTCCAAATCGGTGAGCATCACCTCCTGTGTGTGTGTGTTTGTGTGTGTGTGTGTGTGCACATCAAAATATAAATTTGTCATCTATATGATGATGATGGGGGTGATGATATGTTCGAATCCTATATATATATATAGTCCTTCAGCACTAGAAAGAAAGCGTGTGCATGTGTTTTTTTCCCCTCCTTTCTTATTTATTCTCCCTTTTATTCTGCTCATCTATAATAACTGTGTGTGTGTATAATAAATGCCTGGTCTCTCTCTCTCTCTCTCTCTCTCTCTGTCTCTCTCTCTGTCTGTCTGTCTCTGATGCCCTCAGGCGGCCTGTTTCCGCGCGGTGCGGATCAGGAGTACAGCGCGTTTCGGGTCGGGATGGTGCAGTTCGGCACGGCTGAGTTCCGCCTCACGCCGCACATCGACAACCTGGAGGTGGCCAACAGCTTCGCCATCACCAACTGCTGTAAGTCTGCGGCTGACCCTTATTAATCCTGACCCTCCTGGTGCAGGGGTATTCATCCACTCATCCACTCATTCACTCTTTCACTCACGTGCCCTGGAGGATTTCACGCGCATAAATATTTTACGCACTGAGACTGCATGCGCATTTTTCCCGCCTCTCTCCAAAACCTTTCCCTTAAAACCTATCACTCTATCTGCTCCTGGAATAACAACAACAACAACAATAATAATACCATATATAATAAAAAGGATTTCCTGGACTGTCCAATCATCCTGGGATGATTTGTCTCTAGGTCTATAGAGAGTCCAGCATCCTCAGTTTGTTAATCGTGTCCTACCCGAACGCGCCTGTAGAGGGCGCAACCAAGCCGCGTTATTAATTAACACCGTGTTTATTCACACAGCCGCCTCCGTGCTAACCAGAGGAACATATTGGGCCATGTGGAGGTGTTGGAGAAGCGTGGGCTAGACCGCAGCTGCCATCCCAAATGCCTGCCTATGGCACGTTGCACGCTGCACATTTCGGGTGATACCCAGATCCCCACTCCGAGAGAGAGAGAGAGAGAGAGAGTAGGGGGATGTTTGGGATCGGCCTTCTTTTTTTGGCGTTGTGTAATAATTGCCGCGTGAGCAAGTCAGATTTGGTTTCCATGGTAACACTGGATGAGACCGCAGCCCTGTTTTTTTTTTTTTTTTTTTGCAGAGTATAGACAGGATATATGAAATAAGTATATGAATATGAAAATGCTGAGCAGAAGATTTGACACAGATTTTGAAGACATCCAGTAGGTGCATTCCTGGGAGATATATATTTTTTCAGTAGGAAATCCAGTTTGGATCATATAGGTTTTCGCGATCGTTCCAGATTTACGACTTGAAAGAATAAAATACCTACTGTAGAACATCCGTAGAACATAGAACATCATGTCTATTCGACATGACACGCTGCAATGCCTGAGCTTTTGTTAAAAACTTCTTTTCCTTTTTTTGGTAATACTGTGAACATAAATGTAAAATGCATATATATTTAAAAGTGTGAAAAAAATAGCTTTACGCTAGTTAGACGGAGCAAATGTTGGAGGAGTTGTAATCTGGTTAGTGAAAACATTAACACAACATTTATTCTACAAGGTTAATAAATGTCGCCAAAAGTCATTTTTTTTAGGAAAATGCAATACAATACAGTACAAAATCATCAATTTTCAAGCAATATTCTAATGTAATATAATAGATAGATAGAACATCCATAAATTATATCAGTTTAGACTCGCTAATCAGTTAAGACAGTGAAAGGAAGAAGAGTAAGTGCATGTCTATAGAACATGATGCGCTGCAAGGGCTGAGCTGCGCTGTTGGTTTTTAAGAGTTAGTGAACAGTCATCTTTCAAGGGCTCTTGTTTAAAATAACTTTTTAAAGCTTTTCTTGTAATACTTTATTATAATTTAGAATTATATACTGTATTATAATTCTCATAAGTAAAATGTTCATTAATTTATAAGTATGAAGAGAAATCAGCTTTACGCTAGTTATTAAACAGTGCAAATCTAGTGGGAGTTGTAATCTGGTTGGTGAAAAAACATTTACAAAACGTTTATTCCACAAGATTGATAAATAACACCAAGTGTCATTATGTTATCCTAATGTTTTGTAACATAATTGGAAATCAATCAAAAATAAATTTTATGGAAAATTTCAGATTTTATGGAAAATACAATTCAATGCACTACGAATAAATTGTTTTTTGAAGCAATATTATTTTGTAATAGATAGATATATAAATAGAGTACTTTAGTAAAAGTAAAAATCACAATGAGAAAAGTATTTTTTACAAAATAACACAGTCAGGTGGGAATCTGAAAAACTGCAAATTAAAAGGTGCATTAACGCTGTAAAATAATACTAATTTACTGTTTCTATGTTCATGTACATGATGATTATATATACAGTTGGACGTTGTACAAGAATGTAAGTATATGACCATATCAGTGCAATGCATATTAGGTGAACACAAGAATATATATATATATACTTTGTTTATAGTGAATTATTATTACTTATAAACCACAGGCTTGTTTAAATCAAGAATGAAGTAGCCACTTATATTACATGTTTGTGGGGGAAAAAAAGAAAATCAGCACATTTCTGTCTTATACAATTAGCTGTTTTATATAAGGTAGGCTTGAAATCGACATCTTTGCTAACAAATTTAATATATAAAAATATGTATACTAAAAAAAAAGTGAATTAGTACCCTAGTTTCTCAACTGATTCCAGAGTTGCCACTGCTTCTGACCTGACATGAAGTTGAGCTCGTGTTACATCACACTTTGGCCTACAGCTCAAATTCGGAGTTAATCTTTAATCATTTTACCCACACATCTTGTCTTCATTCGTCTATTCCTGTTCCTTTTTTTTTAATGCACATTTATAAAAGTATTTGTGAGACAGATGTCTCCTAAACGGGATTTCAACACATCATTGTACAGTACGCCGCCTATTTGAATCGTTCTGCCCGTGGTCTTTAGGGAGTTGTTACACTTCAGGGTTGGGGTGCTGGGCGACGGAAACCGATATCTCATGGGACGTGATTTAAAACGGACTTAGCCTACTCATTCATATTTAACACATAAGGTCTAGAAACCCTGTTGAAAACGGTGCCCTGGGGTACAACCTATTGCAGTGCATTGTGGGATTTCTGGAGCACGGTGGATATTCTAGAAATATGAAGACGGGTTTTAAACCCAGCTCGATGAACATTTCGCAATGAAAAAAAAAATGGATAATTGGTCTTAAACAAGGCTTGAGAGTTAGTAAATAATAATAAAATAAAACAATTTGTTGCCATAGAAACGATCAAATATCAGAAACAGTGCTGTTAACCTGCGATTTGATCTACAGTCCGAGCGGCTGTTGGAGAAAATCAATCGACCCCTTCTTGACCAATCAGGATCAAGATTTCACCAGCGCTGATCCAGGAACACGCCTACGTCTATATGTGCGGTGTTGAATCATATAGATTTGCATTGAAGGACTGCGGCTCTGGCGTGCAAGATCCACTGCACCATGTCCTTATACTGCACTGACTGCTATTTCTAATTAACGTGAATGGCACTTACACACACACACACACACACACACACACACACACACACACACACACACATTATTGCTTACACTAGCTATGAAGTTCATATTCATTTTTATCATAATGAAGTGAACAGATGAGGAGGTGAAAGAATGAGCCGAACTAAAACACTAAAGCGCCGCTGCATCGCTTGGGTTAGATACGAGCGAATACTTAAATGGAATTATGGGTAATGTAGCCCAACGTTTGTCGGTTTCATTATAGCGTATATAACGGACACGCACGTAAAAAACATAAAAGGCTTTTTAACTTTGCTTTATGAAATATATTTTACTCGTCTTCGTCGCCATAGCAACAGCGGTTCGCATGCGTATCACGTTATACGCCGTTTGACATTAAAGCGTCGTAGCAGCTCATCGTCTAACATCTGTTTTCCCCTGTTATCCATTACCGTAATATAAATAACGCTTGTCAGAGATGCTATTCTGCCCACACACACGCACACGCACACACACATACACACACACATGCTATTAAAGGCACCTGCTGCTGTTTCACGTCGCTATCATTCATTATACCAAAGCACCTCGTGTTTTATTCCGCTACAGCGCATGAATCATGCGTCTTTCTGATAAGACGAGCTTCATGTTTCATATTCCATCGTATCGATATGACTTATTAAAGAGGGGCTGGCATTAAATAAAAAGAAACACGTGATTGTGGTAAGACTCTGTTTATATCTCCGCATCTCGAAATAACTCGACTTGCCGGAAACTGCAACTTAATATTAGAGAGGTAAAGTTCTTGGATTCTTCGCATTAGATATCAGACGCACATCCGGTAGCACTTTTTGTTGGGTTTTGCTTCAGAGGTAAAGTCGGATTTGTTTCATTGCGGTTTTCAATACATCTAGATGAACTGCTGCTGTGATCATAAAGACAGGCTTATGCTCACCCCAGGACCTTTACTCAAACATGGTATCAATGATAAAAAGTGTCTCACCTAGGTGAAAAAGCCAATTTTCAGACAGGATCATACAGTAGAACACCATTATAATACTTGATGCTTCCTTTTTTTGTAAGCATGCATACACATTTATATTTTTATCAGATAAAAAGTAAAACATTTGCTCAATACAGTTTCATGTCCGTAGTGTCTGTTACTTTTTTAAATTCAAATCTTTTAACGATCTTAATTTTCATTTAGATGAAACTTGGCCGATTTCGATTTCACATGAAAGAACATGAACCTGAAAAAGTGTATTTTTCCTAAAAATGCAAAATTGTTAAGATATCACGGCATGGATTTTGACATGGTTACGGACACTACAGATTATTGTTATTTAAAAGTTATATAACTTTTTAACCATGTACCAAAAAATATATATATATATTTAAGCAAAACCATTTACAGGTCATATGCTTCTAGAAGATTTTAGTATCAATACTCATAAAGTAATATAAATAATTTGCATTTTAAATTAACCTGTTTGAAGCAAGACACTGAAAAATGGCCGTTTTTGAGGCACATATCAAATAATCTCTCCAAAACCAGCTGAATTTAGCAACTTTAAATTTTTAGGGTCACTTTCATGTTGTATAAACTTCAGAAGTACTGTAGCTTCTTTGGCACACACATTTTCTGTATTATATATACTGTACTTTGGCCGACCGGACACACACTCATCACTGTTCTCGATAACGAGACTGAGCAGGATACAAACACATACAGTATGCTGTTTAACATACTGCGAAAGTATACGCACATCCATGCCGTACATGCTGCACAGTCCCACAATCTATGGTTGTGCGTGTGTGTGTCCCATCACATAAATATTCACACCGATCTATGCGGAGGATTTATTACCAAAGACAGGATGAGAAACGAGTGAGCGTGCACTTACTCTTTCACCGACAGCCTCCCAGGCCCAACAATCAGCAATCACCTTGAGAGACAGAGCGAGGGAGGTGAAAAAGAGAAGGAGAGAAAGAGAGAAAGGGAGGAAAAATGGAAAGATTGCCAGAGATATGAGGTTCAGGTCGAGGGAATGAGTTCGTTAAGTGGGCGGTGGGCAGTGTGTGCTGTGCGGCTGAGTAAAGAGAGAGAAAGAAAAGAACAACACGCACTGGACGTATAAAGGCCAGTCCTCTCGGACGTGGTGGGAAAACCAATCATATAGACTTGGATTTCTTTTTCAGCCCGTGCCACGGAGGTCAATATAAATCGAAAACACTTAGACCGTAGTGCTTTTGGGTTCTCCACCCTGATTGGCCAGGAGGTGCTGATTTATTTTCCGTAGCAACAACTTACTAATTACAGCGTAACACTAATCGGAAAACACCAAGCTAACGTCAATTCCCAAAAAATATGGACTACATTTGAGGCGGAACTAAAAAAAAATATTTGTATTTTTTTCGACAAACACTTTGTTGAAGTGCGCGGTGTTAGCTTTAATTACAAGGTACTTCCTCTGTAGCAGATAAATGATGTAGCCAGTCTCAGAAATCCAGTCAACCGTACACTATATGACTGGAGAAATTAGCATAATCTTAAACCGGGCGTATTTGGGGGGCTTAGTCGAAAATCCCTCGCGGTGGACGGAAGCCAGGAGGCTGTGACCTGTAGATACCGTCGCTTTTGTATTAGATGCTCCGTCAGCCTAAAACCGGAGTTTTTTTTAAGTTCCTGCTTGTTTATGCCCTCAGTGTTGTCTTCGGTGGATTTTACCTCCTGGCAGCTATCTCGCAGACGTCTCACACATGACGGAGCAGGCTCTTGAGTGATGAACAGCTTCCTGTTTTTCCCCTTCTCCTTATCCTAGAGTTATTCAAACTGTACTTGTTTTTTTTTTTTTTTGTATGTACATTGTACCTGCTGAGAGTGAGCTGAAACATCATATCACAAGAAGGCTACTAATTACTGATATATACAGTCATTTTAAGGGCACCTACTGTATGATGCAATTTATTTTGGTATCAATTTATTTTATACATCAAGATGCATCTCCAGTTTATGTACAAAAAATATATAAATAAATAAATCATTTTTCAGATTTTTGTATTGGCCCGGGTCTTAAACAAGCCAGTTAGATTTTCAGGCTAGTGTGACCTCATATAAGAAGCTTGCCTGCTGCTTAGCTCTGCACGTCTCCATTCAGCTCTGATGGTGTGACATGGCTGACATGGCTCGACAGGATCTCATTTACATAGACAATGAAACGGGGCGTCTGGAAGAAGATGTTTGCAATCAATATGAACTGAAGCTTGTGCATTGTGCTGCTTCGGCCTCTGATTGAATAACAGTGTTCATGTAACTTATTCATTCATTTTTGTGATTTGTTCCAGAATTGAAAGTAGTAGATCTGTGTGATCGATATGATTTTGCAGCTAAGTTGATCTTTTGTTGGTTGATTCGAATCATTGAATCGATTGATTGATTAGGAAGTTCTTCCTTCCCACCAATCGAATTAAATCGATGTCGCTTTGTGCCTCCAGGGTCTGGGTTCGATTCCCGTCTTTGTATGCATGGAGTTCTCCCCGTGCTTGGTGGGTTTCCTCCGGGTACTCCGGTTTCCTCCCACAGTCCAAAGACCTGCAGATTGGGCAGACTGGCGTTCCCAGATTGCCCATAGTGTGTGAATGCGTGGGTGATTGGCATCCCATCCAAGGTGTACCCCGCCTTGTGCCCAAAGTCCCCTGGGATTCGACCCTGATCGAAGGATAAAGCAGTATAGATGATAAGAGAGTGAATTGAATATCAGAATAGATTCTTGCTATCTAAATTATTTAAGCAAACTTTTTCTTGTTCTTTGTCTTTCGTCTTAGGGGTCGCCTCTTTTACTATATCCATAAATCTCCTCCCCCTCTACTTTTTCGACCAACAGTAGCCCAATTTCCACCGGCACCCTGTAGGTCAACAGCACCAGTGGCGGTCGTTGTTAGGCCGGGAAGTCATGTTAATGATTTGCATGCTTCATTTGGCAAATGTTTTGCGCTTTCTGCCACAACCCTCTGCATTTATCCAGACTTCGGACGGGCACCACTGGATTGTGCCCCCTTGGGTTTGCATTTATTTAGGCAAACTGTTAAATGACCAAAAAATTTATAAATCATTAAAAAATATTCCACAGCTTTTGCTGGCGATACAAACCGCTTGCATCTTCTGCAAAGTACTTGCAAGATACTCATCTTTTTCGCACAACACTGCCAACTAATGGACTGGAGCAAGTTGAACAGCATTTCAATGCTGATTAAACCTTTTTACTAGTTCCAACCTTGTAAGAACTATGTTCAACAAAATGTCCAGCATAGCTCAGTGGTTAAGGCATTGGACTACAGTTTGGAAGAGTCCAGGTTCAAATCCCATAACCACCAAGTTACCACTGTTGGGCCCTTAAGCAAGGCTCTTTAACCCTCAACTACTTAGCTGTATAATGAGATGAAAAATGTAGGTTGCCCTAGAAAAGGGTGTCTGCCAAAAGCAATTTGGCAGACACCTTTTGTATACCTTTTGTAGTAAACTACAAAAGGTATAAATATTGACACGGAATATCCAGAATGGAAACTAATATACAACAAAATCTATTTTAAAAAATCAGCCCAACTAAATAGTTAAAAAAAAAAGGTAATTTTAGGCAGTTTAGTATTATTTCAGTATAACAGTTGAAAAATTAATGTTTTTTTTGGAAACATGCTGGGTATAAATGATTCAGTTGAGACATGGCTACGCCTTCATTTCTTTTTACACGAGTCCATCGGGTCATGTGGAAGCTGTTGCCCTGGGTGTGAACTGTTCAAAGCTGCTGGTTTGCAATGCACCAAAAGGACAGACTGATGCATCTCAAAAGCATGCAAATAACCTCCTGATTTTTTCCCCCTACATTTACCTAAAACGAATTATTTTAAAGATCTTCTAAAGTGTTTTTCAAAGATAAAAAAAGAATAAATAAAAAATCGCAGCCATCCCCAGAGTGATGCTGGCTAGTGCGGTCAGTGAGAGATTCAAAGGAGCTTCAAAGGCTTTCTGCTTTGTACTCTGGCTTCATGTGCACTGCGTACAAATTGCTGCAGATGGGCAGAGAGCTCAGAGACTGTGCACACACACACACACACACACACACACACGTACACCTGTAGTCATACATTATCTGTCTCTCTCTGCAATATCACCTAATTAGGGCAGCTAAATTTACTACTCCCTCGGTCCAGCCGCTGAACAAACACAATGTAAACTGTTGTCACTGTATGTGTGTTTTCCTTCTGCCCTTCTCCGTTCCTGACGTTCTCCCTCTCTTTCTCTCTCGCTCTCTCCATCTCCCTCTTTCTGTGTTTTATGAAGATAGTCTGAAGCACTTCTCAGATCTACAAGGACTCCACAAATCCACTTTATTCTGTATAATGAGCGAGTGAACAATGGCTCTTGAGTAGGCTCTTTTTTCATAATCATATACACAACCACACACACACACACAGACACTTAGTAATTCACCTGAGTGACTGCGTCTCCATATTTAGACACTCTGAAAGTTTTGGCACCAGGATATCAATCCAAGGCAATTTTGATTGTTATTGTCAGAACAGCAGCGAAGATAAATAGACTGAGAATATCGTACTAATGTTTTGTAAGGATTGCGAGACTCTTCTGTAGGGGTGTATATTTTTGTGCACTTTGCTTTTCCAGCCATGAACAGGCTACAAATTATAATGCTTTTTTTAAGCTCCCGTGTTGACACGGAAATAAAAAATAAAAAAAGCAAACTAATAAGTTTGTGTAATAACACACTATTAAGGCACTCACCAGTTCGTACCATGCGCTGGTGTACAGTGTAGGTTGGCTGGTGACTCAGCTGAAATCGCTGATTAACTGAGATACTCCTTACAGCATTCAGGCCAAAGGAAAATCAAAATATCTTGTGCATTTTTTATTAGAATGGATTTAACAGAGTGAAGGATATTCTGCTGCTTTTATTTTCATTGTAACAGTCGAACATGAACATGAAGCAAGATAGTGTTATAGTCAAAAAAGCCTACGCAAGAGCATGGGTTAATAGCCCCAAATGTATAAACTCAGACAGGTTTTGGCATTTAAACAATCCTCGACTGGTATTAATGTATGCAAAGACATCCCCATTTCATTACGTCACCACCAGCCTGAACTGGTGACCAATGGCAGATTGTGTGTTCAAGCTGTTGCTGTAATCTGTAGCCTCAGGGCTGATAAGTTGTTCTCGTCAAAATTAGCTGTTGTGCAATCTGAGACATTTTCTTTCTATTGCAAGGTTTTTAAAGATGAGTTATTTCTGTGTCAACTCTAGAAACTGCATTAAAATCATCCCGAACAATCCAACAAGCCCAATCTGCTCCAAGTATTAATATTTGTTCATTTGAACTGTTCTGGCGAGTCAGTACCCATTCATGCACATTCACATTTCATACAGACTTAAATAATTATTTTGATGTGTAAAGCTGCTTTGCGGCAATGTCAATTGGTAAAAGCGCTATACAAATGAAATTTAATTGAAAGAAAATTTGGAATTTCATGGTTTTCTGCAATAATTTTACATAAAATGTGATCTGATCTTCATCTAAGTCCAAGTACTGACAAATCTAAATGTGCCTAAAATAATATGACAAATTTCCTGTCTTTTTTCAAATTCAACATTCAAAATGGTTGTGGAAAAAGTAAGTGAACCCTTGGAATTAATAACTGGTTGACCACCTCTCCAACGGCAGCAATAACCTCAACCAGGTGATTCACTTTGGATCAGACCGGCACATCATTCAGGGCCCATTCCTCCTGGCAGAACTGCGTTAGTCCTGTCATATTCATTGTAAGTCCCATGTGTATGGCTCTCCTATAGTCATTCTATGGCATCTCAATTGGGTTGAGGTCTAGGGTCTGACTTGGCCACTCCAAAAGGCAGATTTTATTTTTCTGAAGCCGTTCTGTTGCATCGTCCAACTTCTATAGTTTCCGCTGACATACAGACATTCTCACAATAACCTGAAGACTTTTTTGATACACTTGGGAATTCATCTTTCCCTCAATGACTGCAAGTTAACCAGGCCCTGATACACCAGAGTTCAGCTGATGTTTTCACAGTGATATGCAGCGCCCTTTTCACATCAGATGTACTGTAATGCTGCAAGTTCTTTCCAAATACTGTAGTTCAATATTAGTTTTATCAGTGCACAAAGCATTTTACCAATCCCGCCCCCCCCTGAGTGTCAATGTGCTTTTTCGCAAACTTCAGGCATGCAGCAATGTTCTTTTTAGCAAGCATTGGCTTCCTTTGTGGTGTTCTGCCATGGACACCCTGCTCGTTCAATGGTTGACCTACTGGCTCATGAACACAGATGTTAGACAGTTTCGATGATTTCCTCAAATCTTTGACTGTCACTCTGGGTTGTTTCTTTACCTCATTAATGAGTCTTCGTTGTGCCCTTCGAGTCATTTTGACCAGAGTGGACACAGTCCCAAAGTGTCTCCATTGGCCTAGCTGTAGACTGGTGAATTTCTCAAGTCTTTGAAATCACTTTGTAACCCTTTCCAGCTTTATGTAAATCAACAGTTCTTGATCATACAGTAGCTCTTTTTGGCAGAGCATGGCTCTCATAAACATATTCTTCTTGTGTGTGTAGTTTTTATTAGTAAAAGGAGCTCTAGACCACACCTCCAAACTCATTATCCTAACGAGATACTTCAGGTATGCTAACACCTGACTCCAATTAGCTTTTTTTTTTTTTTTTTTAAGGTCAGGTCATTAACTCCAGGATTACTTTTTGCATAGCACTATGAGGTTGTTTCCAATGAAGACATGAAAGATCAGATATTAAAAATAATTTTAGGCACATACTGTATTTATCAATACTCTTGACTTCAACACAAATGAACCTCAACATTTTTAAAGGTTAACATACTTTTCTTGCCATTGTATATATTGTGGCGTGGGCGGGGCGGCGGCTGGCGACCAGCATGCCTTGCGGGGATGTTGGTGTGTTCACCATGATGGGGAAAGGTGTTTGGGTTAGTGGCTTCGGCCCTGTTTGTGTGTCGGGGGGTGTGACGTGTGAAATGTGCTCTGGTTCAGGCTGAAGCTGAATTGGATGAAGGTTCCTGAGTGAAGGTGCTGCTCATGCCATACCTGCTGTGTGCCTAATAAAGTACTCCCAGCCATTGCATTGGGCAGCAAATAAGCTCACTCGTCTCTCCAGCATTCTTTCACGCTGATAAAAACGCTACAATATATAGTATGCTGCCTGGCAAAAAGAAATGACACCACTTGGATTAAACTAAACAAATAGTTACTGTAGGAGCCTTCCAATGGATAATTACTGCAGTGATTAAGATGGTTTGAGAAATTTAATCCTAACTGATGATGCAGTAAGTAACTCCTCATTTCTTAAACAACCGTGTCAGAAGACATATTCTGTGCTCGTGGCCAAGATGTTTCAAAAATATAAAATTATTGGCCTGCATAAAGCAAAAAATAAAAATAAAAACATTAAGGAGATTAATTACTAAAATGCCTAAAAATTGGGTTAAGACATGTGAAACGCATTATTAAAAGGATAGTGGTGAAGCATCGATGTTCAGGGAAGAAATATGGGCAGAAAAACATCCTGAATCAGAGTGATGGGAGATTATTTACCCGCTTATTAATAAATAAATAAATAAATAAATAAATAAAACTTATGGCAATGTTTAATAGTCGAATTAGTGTAAGAGCATTTCCACATACACAATGCAAAGAGGACTCAGTAAACAGGAGTAAACAGCTGTGTTGCCTTAAGAAAATCACTTATCAACGAGGCACGTCGAAAAAAAAAATTCAATTTGCTAGGGAGCATAAAGAATGGACTTTGGAAAAAGGTCATGCAGTCTGATGAGTCCAGAGGTAACCTTTTCCAGAGTGATGGGTGCATCAGCCTAAGAGAGGTGGATAAATTGATGCACCCATCATGTCTAGTGCCTACTGTAAGCCTGTGGGTGCAGTGTTGTGATCTGGGGTTGCTTCTCTTGGTTAGATCAGTAACATAATGCGCCCAAAAAATGAGATCAGCTGACGACCTAAAAAAATACAGCACTGAATGCCCAGATTATTTTCTTTTCTAATAGCACAGGTATATTCCAAGATGACAATGTCAGGATTCACCAGGCCCAAGTTGATGTGCTGGAGGAGGCTTTACACAGCGCTCTTATCATTGACACAAGATTTTGGAGAAATATTAATGCAACTCTGGACAGAAATAAATGTTGTGACATTAGCACATAAACCTTTGCATAAATTTGCATAACCTTAAGAAAATTATGCCATGGCAGTTATCATAGCATCGTCATTTTTATTTTTATTTTTGCCCGGGCAGTGTACTTTTTGTTTTATGTTAGCAGTATTTACTTATCTGCATTTTACTTTTATTTAAGAAAAATTAAAAATAAAGATAGAAAAATTTTCCACAACTGGGATTGCTAGTTAAAAATGTTGGAAAATGTTTCAAAACAAATATTATATGATATAACAAAAATTTTCACCTAAAACCTAACTAGATGGATAATGGTTGAAAATGCACCACAGCTAAAAACCAAGACATTTTTGATATTTATTTTACCCCAATCCTGCTAGCTGTAGCTATAATATTAGAAAATGTCATACAGGAAAAACTATCTAGATAATAAAAATGATGATATGATGATGATGATAATGCTAGATAACGTCATTGCTACTGTAACTATGATTTAACACTGTACAAAAAGCTTGCTACTTTGATAATGTTACAAGATATCTTAGCAAAACTAGCTAGCAGGATACAGCTAGAAAACACGCCTAGCTAGATAATGTAAAAGAAAAAGTGCTAGATAAGCCGTCCATGTTAGTTAATATTATTTTTTAAATTATGCAAGTCATATACTCCACATATCAACCTTTTTATAAAACCATAATATTTAGCAAGAAGAGCATCTTTGGGATGAGTCAGATAGCAAAGAGAGAGCATATGAACTGCAGCAACTGGAAAAACAGTCCTGAGAGAGGGTTGTGAAATAAAGTGCTAGTTTGAGTCATGGTGTTGGCGGCGAGACTTTCAGTGACGTATGTTAAGTACAGGCGGTTTGGTATGGAGGAGTGTGTGTGTCAGAGATGTTGGGTGGTTTGTTATGTTTAGCTTGAAGTGTTTACGCCTTTCAGGAGGATTCGGCCTGCCGCTCTGGGTTAAAATCAACATACTTTCAGCTAAATTGCTTATGACAGATAATAGAACAACATGTGCAGTGTCTGTGGGCGTTACAGAAATTCTCACAGCTTAGGATTTCCGTCATAAAATGCAGTGCGGTGGGGATGTATAGGAATTGCATCAATGTGAAGAATGAAGTGTGGAGTACAGCAACAAGTCAATCACACCTGAAGCATGTCAGTCACTCTGACGTGACTTGACTGTGAGACTTATTTATGATGTGCTCAGTAACGGCTAGTCAGATTCTCTCAATCAAATGGCTTAACAAAGCTAAACTATCTACATAATGCTAGAACCTGTCCCACAAAAAAGCTAGCTTTACAGCATTGGAAAATGTCCTTTAGCCAAGCTAGCTAGATAACATTAAATAAATGTTCCATCAAAAATTTTGCCAGCTGTATAATATTAGAAAATGTCCCACAGAAAAGCTAGCTAGATTATGCTATTAGAATATCTATCTATCTATCTATCTATCTATCTATCTATCTATCTATCTAGTGTTATCCTGGGCATTTTCAAACTCATCCTAGATAGTCTTGTTGTGGAACATTTTTTCACATTATTTACATTTAATTATATTTATAGCATTTAGAATAGCATCAAACCAACACAGTTCAGCTACACAGACTGCTGTAAATGATTAAACTAGCTAGCTTTGTTGCAAGTCATTTTAAAAACATTATCTAGCTAATATCCATCTAGCTAATGTCAGTATGAAACATTTCTAATATTATTTATACATATAAATTTGTTGTCAGAAATTGTCCAAGAATACCCACTCAGATGTTTTCCAACAAATCAATTAACTTTGTAGTGGGACCATTTTGAAAAATAACCAAATTAGCTAGAGTCTTTTTGCATTATCTAGCTCTAACTTTATTGTGGGATGGCTGTTACCATTACTCAGCTAGCTAGCTAGCATTGTTGTAGCAGCATGTTTACCATTTTCTAACATTTATAACAACTATCCATCTGTGCTATAGAATATTTTCTCACATAATTTAGCCAGCTAACTGTGTAAAAACATTTTCTAACTATATCTTGCCATTTATCTTGTGGGACACTGTCTAGCTAGTTTTTAACCTAGCTTCCTTTATAGTGGAATATCTTTTCAGTTTATCTGGTTAGCTAGCTTTGTAATGGCACACTGTCTCTCACACTATCTCTTACTATTTAACTGTGTTGTGCTATTTTTTCACACATAATTTAGCTAACAAGCTTTGTTGAGACATTTTATAACCGTGTATAACTGGTTAGCTACCTGTATTGTGGAACGTTATCTATCACAGTTGGTCCAGCTAGCTTTATAGTGGGACATTTTCTCACATTATCTTACTGTCTAGCTCTGTTCTGCAACTTCTTTTTTCTTACATGATTTAGTTACCATGCTTTTTTAAAGGCATTTCGTAACTTTATATATCTAGCTAGCAATTTAGTTATTCGTATTGTGGGGCGTTATCTAACACAGTCATTCCAGCTAGCTTTATAATGTGATATTTTATAATGTTATCTTGTTGTCTAGCTTTGTAACGACACATTTTCTTACAGAAGTTTACTATTTACTATTTTATCTGTTGTGTGTATTGTGTATTTTTTTTTCCCAAATATGATGGAAAAAGCTTTAATGAGGCATTTTACGTGTCATACCTAGCTAGCTTTCTGTATTCTGGGGCATCTAACACGATCACACACAATGGTACATTTTCTAACGGTAATTTATTTAAGTTAGAGTAATTTTTTTTTTCGCCTTTCTCAATTGATAAAAGGTTATTCAGTATATTTGGATAACAATAAATGAATCTGTACAGTATATATTTATATAAATGTATGTATAGATATATGCGTATAGTATTTAGCTAATTATATTTTATATCTAAAAGTCTAATTTTGGTTTATATTTATCATGTAAGGGAGTTAAGGGACTAAGAATAAAAGTCATATTGTGAGTCTTATAATGTGAATGTATTAATGTCTCTTATATGTAATTTAATCATCACTATCATTCTTATTATTACCATGCCGCCCCATGATCATCTGCAAATCTGCAGAACAAGTAGGCTCTAAGATGCCCCTCATTTTGTATTTACGGTTCAGTGCATCTTTTCGTAACAACAGGGATTTGGGGCCAACAGGATGTTCACGCTGAGTTTTTGACCGTTTTTTTTTTTTTTTCCATTCACGCAGCAGGATGCAAATAACCAGCAGACATGGTCATCATAATCATAATCATAAGTTAGATAGTCAGGCAAAATGTGATAAATTCTATTACACAAGGAACACACAAAAGGAGCAGCAGAACCAGTAAAGATTTTATTTGATACAGTATATTTTTTATTTGTTTATAGATTCATGATCTATATTCTAGTTTTGCATAAGTATTTACCCTTATTAAACTTGTGTTACAGCTTGCAAATTAAATTGATTTCATAGGAAGTCAATATAGTTTGCAAAACTACATTCAAAGAAAAAAAATGGATAAAAGTCGTAATTGCATAATTATTCATCCCTGTTGGACTGGTCTAGAAACACAGAATAAGTTTCTGCAAAAAAAAAAAAAAAAAAAAAAAGAATTTTGTAATTTCTGAGAAACAAAATTATTTAGACAAAGGTCTATCGTCAGCAGTGCAAGTAAGACACCCCTGAGGCTGTAAAGATCCTTAACAGGCAAAATTTAAACATTTGCTGGTTCCCACTAGGTGGAAATGAGATCCGGGAGAACTAGAAATAGGAATAAATAGAACCAATTAAACACTGCTACAAGCTGATAGAGAAAATATCTCATATTGTCATACACAAAGATTCTTAAATAAAAAAAATAGGCTCAAGCTCAGGATTGCAGTGTTTTTTTTTTGTTTTTTTTTTAACCTACTGTAGGCTTGTGTAAGGGTGGCTTTCTGGCTACAGATAAAGAGAAGCCTCGGAAACCTTTAATACGAATCTGTTCATGGACATTAAAACCGTTTTGAAGAATTTCAAGGCTGAATCCATCTGTCACAGATTAGATCAAATTGATGATCATTCCGATCCAAAGCCGTTTTCACAGACGCGTCTCGTCTTATGCTGCTGTTGAGCTGCTGCAGGGTGTAATTGGGGTCTGAAGAAGCGGTGCAGGCCGTGTCAGAGTGCCAGCGGTCGTGTGTTGATTATGCAGATGTAGCCACGAGCAGTGCGCTGGACTTGCATGCTAATGAAATTATAAGAAGGGGGAATTGATTAGTAACCAGTCCAACTGTCACTTGGGTTTAAGCTTTTTTTTTCTGCATACAGAGAGAGAGAGAGAGAGAGAGAGTGAAATAGAAATAAATAGAAATCTTCATAAACCTCCACCACAATTCTTAGGTGTGAGATTTAATATTTAATATATTGATAAATTGTGCACTTTTATTCCATAATCACTTTTATGTGTTATGATCCAGTAATGTAAAAGCATTTTAAAGTGTTAACTGATAGTTTCACATTGCATTAGCATTTCAACGTCAGAATCACTGAACTAAAGTCCAAGCTCTATTTAGTATTTTGTGCATGTGTGTACCGCCATGTAGTATCAGTCCTGTGTCATGCCAACAGTAAAGTATCCTGAAACCATTCATGTGTGGGGTCGGTTCTCAGCTAAGGGAGTGGGATAACTCACAAAGAACATAGTCATGAATAAAGAATTGTACAACCCTCCAAGAACAGTTTGTTGATGAACAATGCCTTTTCCAGCATTATGGAATGGATTATGGAATTGGCCCCGGCTGTAGTTCAGTGTAGGTCAAGTCAAAAGTTTGGATACAAGTTAAAATGTATTTTTCTGCATTCTAGAACAACACTAGAGGTTCCCAAACTACGAAATAACACTTATGCATTTAGGTAATTACTGTACGTAGAAGCGTCAGTCATTATCTTGTTCTAGAAGAGTTCTTGCAAGAACAGTATTCTTAAAGGCATTTGCAAAACCCATCAAGCTCCATGATGAAACTGTCTCTAATTCAATTCAATTCAATTCAATTTTATTTGTATAGCGCTTTTAGCAATTGTTATTGCCGCAAAGCAGCTTTACTGCAATATATGCAAAGTTCGCGAAATGTCACCATGGTTTTAAAACGGAGGGGGAGAAAAAACAGCATATTGCAGCCTGCGCATACGCTTCATTTACCAAATACCGATTTCTTAATTTTATTTAAGCATTAAAAAAAGGGGGGGGGGGGGGGGGGGACGACTGAGTGCTTTTCCTTTTCCATGTCACCTGCGATGTTATAATTCCACACACGCTTCCACCAGAGAATAACATTACGTCACTAAACCGGAAAAAAGTCGCAGTTTTAATGACGTACAGAACGCAATGCCTCAGGAAATCTGATCGGTCTGTTTACACGACAATCACTTTAGCACATAACTGATTTATATCTGATCTATTTCCACATATGAAGGAGGCCTGAAACCGATCTCTAAATATCAGAATGCATGTTTTTTTTTTCCTGTTTACACAGACATAGAACATATCGGATATGTGTCACATATGAGCAAAAAATCGGAATTGGGTCACATTTACCCGACAGTGTAAACGTAGCCTTAAAGTCACCAGCCTCAGAAATCACCAATTAACCTCAAACAGCACCTCAGATTAGAGCCGTTATGAAGCTTTATTGAGCAGAAGTAGCAGATTCATCTCAAAATCAACTGTTCAAATAAGATTATTGTGTATTTTGGATAAACGCCTTACAGTAAGTATTGTTTTAGTGTAGAAAGAAACACTTTTGACTTGAGCTACATGTTGTCTACAGTTGTACTCAACATTTATTAACTTATGTTGAGTTTTGCGGGGCCACCATGTTTCTACCTTTAGCTATGTTTAAGAATTAAGAACGACTTTGCATTAGGTCTTCTCATGAACAGTGAGATTTGACACTAATGATTTCAGATTTACTAAAATTCTGTGGACGTTAGAGCTGGCCGTGTTTCTGTCAGCGTTTCCTCTCTAATGGTGTCGATTGAGCTTTTGCCTGCTCAGGGCTCCTGTGTTTAGCCCACGCAGCCGGACTATTTAAAACCTAATGAGTCCAGTCAATACACTCAGCTGCTCGTGCAGAGCCAGGATCAGCTCATCCAGCTGAACCCACACGCCGAACTGGTGCGCTCCCGAGCCCCGATCGGCCGCCTGGCGAAGAATCAGTGACGCTCTAAATTTAGATGGGAGTTTTCTAGCAGGAGATGTTGGAGGCTGGAGAATTCGCTGGGCGGATTAGAGCTGAGGCTAGAGATACTGATCTCAGGCTGATCTCTTAATGAGGTCTTTGTAAACCATTGTGAGAGAGAATTTAAAGGGGGAAAAATAATTGGATTTAATATTATTGTTATTGTTAAACTGATAGTCAGTTTGGTTTTGTACAGTCATTCCCTGGTGTAAGATGAAAGCATTAACAAAGTGTACTTGTATCCTTAGGAAGTATTAGTATTTTTGAATATCTAAAAATTTTAACAAATTATTTAAATGTATTGAACAGAACAAAAATCTAACTAATAAAAATAATAATTTATTCAATTAAATCATTACTCCTTACTTAAAAGATTATTTCCTTTCCATGCAAAATTCTTTTATAATTTTTTCTATTTTAAATTCCTCTATAAAATGTCTTAAGTATATTAAAAATAGCAAGCATATAAATAATATATTAGTATTCTTACTAATACAATTACACAAGTAAGAATAGTGATATTATTCCACATTTGAATTAAGTTTTTTTTAGTTTTAAACAATATTAATCACTAATATTAGCTTGCTAAAACATGTTTTTGCAGCTAGCGCTTTTATTCATTATAAATTTGTGATGTTGACAACATTAGCTGTGTGATAATCTGTTGTAGAATTGATGGGTCAGTTCTCAATTTATAATTGATTTATACTTAAATTTAAATAATTTAGGTAAACGTAAAGACGTTTAATGATCAAAAATTGTGGAAATTCCTTAAACATACATTGCAGCTTTTGTAGAAAAAACTAAATGGCTGCAAATACAGGTATTCCCCAATTTACGAAGCAATCCTGTTTCAGGACAATGTTCGTAAGTCCAATTTGTTCTTAAGTCTGACAAAGTGAGTCTTATATGCCTTTGACATGAATATACAATGTAAAGCATACAAATCCACTTTACTAAATTTGTTCCCTTACCCCACACACATAAAAACCGTAATCGCACCTACTGTAAGTGAAATTAATCCAACAAATGTGAAATGTAACTTTAAATTGTCTTTAAATTATCTCAAATTGCACCTTTAAATCAGGACCAGAATCTTAGATGCCATTTTGTTTCAGAGCTGTTTTCCACTGTATTGGACTGTGAACTGTGATTATTAGGATTATTCACCATCAGGGCAGCTTTACAGGACAGACATTTTCTATCATCGTGCTCCTGTATTGATTAATTAAAACCGGTGAGGCCGACTCATTTCTACTGCACACACACACACACACACACACATACAATATACCAGACATTACATACATTTATTCACACACTGAAAATATTGTTTATAATTGCAATTATCGGTATCTGGTGCACTGCAGCGTTATTTGAGTTTATTCATTTGGTTTAGTACCGCCAAATCACAGCAGGAAGAAAAGATTGTTGATTTGTATGAGACATGACATTTAAATAATCGACATCGAACCTCTAACATAAACACAACAGTATATTTTTGTCCCTCTTTCAGTTTGTTCGCAGTTTTCCCGGGGCGTGTACGCCATCTTCGGGTTCTACGACAAGAAATCCGTAAACACCATCACGTCGTTCTGCGAGACGCTGCACGTGTCCTTCATCACGCCGAGTTTCCCCGCCGACGGCCTCAACCAGTTCGTGCTGCAGATGAGACCTGACATCCGCGGCCCTCTGATCAGCCTGGTCGAGTACTACAAGTGGGAGAAGTTTGCGTATCTCTACGACAGCGATAGAGGTATGCATGCACACAGAGACTAATACACTCACACACACACACACACACACAGTCATGCATTATTGTATTAAATTGCTCGTTCTATTAATTCGTAGTGCTTCTCGCTCCTCAGAGACACTTCCTGTGGTCAGAAGTGCTTATAATGTACAGAAAGTGATACCACTTAATCTCTATTTTGTTCGCTTTCATTCGCTCACTCTCCCTGACATGACCATGCTTTTTTTTTTTTTTTTTTTTTTACATGTCATCCTTACTCAATCACATGTATTGTTGCCATGGAGATGTGCCAGGTCGGGCTCCTCAGAACTGCGTGAGTGTCCTTGAGGTCAGAGCGTGGCTGTAATGGATGACTAATGTTGAATGTGTTACTAATGTAATAATATTCCGTGTCATTATGCTGTGTAATTATGACTGAGTGTGTAAAACAGTCATTACAGCGTCTGTTAGTGTTAGTCATTCATCCCAACGTAAAAAAAAAATCATGAGCTCTAATATATATAGAATATAGTGTATTGCTATTCTGAACATCTGAGATCAGATACTTCATCTGATACTTTATGTCATTTTTGACAATCATTGTTGTTAGTTATTGACAACTAGGGAGCCAAAAGATGTATGTATTAAGTATTAAGATGTATTAAGTAAATTAGGTAACCAATGAAGCATTTAAAGCACTTAGTGTAAATTTAACTCACTGACATTTTAACGAGTTATGGCCTGATAACCTAAAAGCATTAATACACATTAATGTGTGTGTTTTTCACAGTGCGCAATAAAATATTATAAAATATAGAGAGCAGAGTGGTTATCCTGAGGGGTTGGTGGAGGTGTCACGCCAATCATAGTGATTAGTGAATCACCGGATTTTTGAGCTCTCGCAAGCGGATGTAGCGAATAGCACTTTTCTCTGAGTGTGTGTTACAATAACAGATAAAAATGCAATAACAGTAATAGAATTAGGGAAAAGACCTGGGGTAAAAAAAAGATGAACTCAATCCATGACGTAGTTTGTTACTCATTTTTCATATAAGGATAAAAAGGGGTGGAGTTTTTACATCTTTTTACAATGTTTAGATATATTCAATAAAGAATAGCGCCCCCGAGTGGTGTAGCGGTAAAGTGCTCACCCTATCGTTCAGAGATAGCGAGTCTGACTCCGGGGTGATGCTGTAGCCTTTCACAGACAGGGGCCTGGAGAGAGCTGATTGGCCGAACTCTCACAGAGGGGAGGGACTGGAGGCACACTAGCATTTTAAGTCAATCACGGCCATCTGTGAGCTCACGCAAGTGGAAGGAACAGATAATGCTGTCCCATGTGTTACGCTGCTCCCAACGATGTGTAAGCGAGCAGTTTGAAATGGCTCGGAGGAAACACTTAATAGTTTTCAGCCCACGCTGACTAGTAGGTGTAGCCTTGGGGAACCAAGGGAGAGTAAATTTAGGAAAAAATCAGGCCTCCCCCATCCCCAAAAAATTCCTCTATAAACGGCATGACTAAATGTTGGACCACGGTCCGGATTCAGACCAAGTAACAGATCTATCGGCCGAACAATGTACTGTATATACCATTATATACCATATATCTTTATGTGTCACTCAACAAAGCCAATCAACGTGTTTCCCATATATGGACAAAGTGCGCAGAAGAAACAGAAATGAAAGCGCAATACAGAATGAATTACTCCAAGAAAAGGAAAGTCGAGCCTGAACCTGAAAACTGAACCTTCAAAGATGAACGGACAGATCAATGTATGTTTATTCTTCCTGCAGGAAGTCTAAAATCAGTTTGTCTTATAAATTCCAAAACCACTGTGATAATAAAAACCAGTAATGTGAAGCGCCACTATGAGACAAACCACCGGTCGGTAAAGCAGAGATACTGTATCCACAGCAGTCCGAGGTGAGGGGGGGAATAAAACCGAAAGCCTGGTATGACAGAGCAACCAGAGACTTGATTCACCAAAGATTGATTTAAGATCGTTGTTTGTGTGTGTTTCATACAAATACAAGGAAATATATACACATCCATAAACGTTTAAACTGTCCACCTTTTAAAATGTTACTGAAAATTGACAATAAATATTATTGAAATGCTATGGACATTGTTCTAGACTTACAATGACTTCATACAGTATATAGAGATCTAAATCCTACACAACCATAAAATTTGGACCTCGGCTCAAAAATATTGTACCTTCAGTACCCCTGCTCAATAAATTCCTCCCACAGTCCAAAGACCTGCAGATTAGGCTAATTGGCATCCCCAAATTGCCTGTAGTGTGTGAATGTGTGTGTGTGTGCCCTGCGATCCATTGGCAATCTGCCCCGTGCCCTAAGTCTACTGGGACAGGCTCCAGGCCCCCTGCGACCCTAAATACAGGATAAAGCGGTATGGAAGATGAGTGAAAGAGAGTGTGAGCAGCTGATCACAGGCATCTTTAAGCTCTTGCGAGTCAAAGTGGCGGATAGCGCTTTTCTCAGAGTGTGTTACGACGTATCCAATGTTGGGTGAGTATCAGTTTAAAAAGACGCAGTTGGCTGGTGTAATCTGTCTTAGAGAAGGTACATGATAGTCTTAGTCCTCTCTGGTTGGTGGCTGTTTCCTTGATGGAAGAGGTCCCTACTGTACCAGAGAGAGACGTGAGAACTGACTATAACTAAAGTAGGGACAAAACTTACATATGGAATTTATGTTACTAAAACATCACACCAAGTTCCTCAACAACGTTGAGGTCTATGATTTTTTTGTTGTTGTGTTTTTCATTATCTCTAGAAATGATTGTGGCGCAGTATTGTATGTTGCATCTTATTGGCCGTTGCCTCGTAACCTGCGTTTCCAGTCTAAAAGGAAATATGTCAGAATCAAATGTCAGCCCTTAAGCCATTTCATGGGTATTCATATCACAAAAAATGCTGCAGTGTCCTTATGTAACTTCTTACATTACACTAAACCCGAGGATGCGTCATACGTTCACTGCCACCCTGCTTTTCCGTTTTTTTAATCCGTTCCTCGGCTCATGCTCTGAAGAGCACCTGACTCGAGCCGGTAATTAGCAAGTGACCTAAATTACAAGCGCGGAATGCTATAAAGGTATCCTCAGCGCTCGCGTTTCAGAGAAGCGCTTTTCTTAGAAACCCTAGCAAGCAAATTAAAAGTCTCTAGCTCTGTTGCCGCTGCAGGAGATATGACAAAAAAAAAAAAAAAAAAGGATTCTCCAAGGCATTTCTCTGTCACATGATCTACACTAGTTATCGATTTTTTTTTTCCAACACCACACCCTAAGTGTGTGTGTGTGTTTTTCTGCCTGAGATATTAGAATCCACAGGCTTAACCGTTAAATCATCTCGCTTAAGCACGCTACAGCTCTCCTGGGATTTCATTCTCATACCGAACATCGACGCAAACAGCGCTAAAGGCCAGGGTGCTGAATCTAGGCTTCCGCTCTGAGAAATGAATCTTTCTCAGCGAGACCTAGATATGTAATCATCCGTAGACTTTTTATCTAAAAAGGGAGAAAGAAAAAGTGTGCGGGAGGTTCAGGGGTGGTGGGAGGAAGCTAGGAACTAGAGGGAGATGAAATCGAGTGGGCAAGGGAGCGGGAGAACGTCGGAGCGAGATCAAAAAGAGAAAGTGACGAAAAATAGACAGAGAGAGAGAGAGAGAGAGAGAGAGAATTCTCCCGAGGGGGGGAGGGGTATGTTCAAGCTCAGCTCGGTATTTCACAGCACCAGTTTCCTGAAGGCAAAACCTCATTGCTGGTAATTTAGATCCTCTTTGCTTTTGATTGAGTCAGGCTTGGGGTTATACTCGAGTAACGGCGAGGTCTATTTCAGATGGCTTTAAATGAACAGAAGCTCCTGTAATTAAGACTAAAGACAAGCAGCGACGTGGCCGCGTGTCGGATATTCACGTCACGTATGACACAGAGTTGAAAAGCACCTAGAAAAGACGTAGAAGCCTCAGAGTTTTACATCCCTAATCCTGAAGCTAAGTTTCTGCCTCTTTTACAGAGGAAACAGTGGTCAAAAAATTAGCTAAGGCTAGCTGTATTCTCTCAGAGCAGAGCTAGCGCAATTATAACATCAAGATCAATACAAACTAATGGTAGCTAAGTATGGAACTAGTTAGAAAGTGAACACTATTGCATATTGTTAAAAGTTACATTTGTTAGAGATTTCAATTTAGTTCAAATCTTTAACGCAATCACTTGCTAGTGAGATCAGGATGAGGATGAGGATGAGGTATAACTCTAAGATGACATTGACTGCCCTTTGCTTTGATTCCAGCGCTCGCAGTGTGGTGGCAAATTCATGTGTGAAAATGATTCATCATTCTCCTCATGCTTTCACACTCTGGGTCCCAGAATATTGTCCGTACCATCAGGGAAGAAAAACCTCCGTAGATGTGATAACCTGGTCTATAACGTTACTAGACCTGAACAACTGAAGCAACCTTAGATCATAACACTGTCTCCAGAGGCTTGGACAAGTGGACACTATGCATGATGGGAGCATGGCTTCATGAGCTTCCCTTCATACCCTGACACGCCCATCACTCTGGAATAGGTTCAATCTGGACTCATCAGACCACATGGGCTTTTTCCATCGATCCAAAGTCCTTAGTCTTTATGCCCTGAGTCTTTATGCTCCCTAGAAAACGGAAGTCTCACTAGCAAGTGCTTTTCTTATGGACACACAGCTGTTTAGTCTGCATCAAATTGTTTCACGGGGTAATGTTCTTACTTTCCCTATTAAACATAACGGTGACCGTTTTCTACCATGCATCTTTACTAAGCATTCAGGCTTTTTTTTTTTTTCCTGACCACATTTTTTCTTTGGAGAGTTCTTAGCCCAATTCCAGTAATTCCACATCTGCTTAATTGTTTTCAGTACTTAATCCAAGCAAGAAATTTAACCCTTTTGAAATAGTAACCTTTTTTTTTTGTTCGGCTGGTGTAACGTAAAACTTAATATAAACTGTTAAGATAAACTGTTTATATGTAAGAAAAAAATACATGCAGGCCCTAAAAGTGTACGTCATGAAAATGTTCCTCTTTCCAACCAAATTTAAAGTTCAGAAAACTATCCCATTTTTTTGAATGTCCTCAAAATTGTCTGAAATCACAACCTTTATGTTCTAAGCCAAACTTTTTGGTGCTTTCAGTGCTGAGTTTACGCAAAACCTTGGCCTCTCTCATACACTCATACACACTTGTGTCAGTTATCGTCGTTCGTATTCATCGCTTTAGATTTGCCTCCGTCCTTCCCCAGGCTTGTCCACCCTGCAAGCCGTCCTGGACACTGCAGCTGAGAAGAAATGGCAGGTGACGGCTATCAACGTGGGCAACCTGAAGGACGAGCGGAAAGACGAGGCGTACCGCTCGCTCTTCCAGGACCTGGAGAACAAAAAAGAGAGGAGGGTCATCCTGGACTGCGAGCAGGACAAGGTCAAAGACATCATGGAGCAGGTGAGAACAAGAAAAAATAAAATAAAATAAATATATACTGTTTTAAAACAGGTTTTTGCTGATTTATCATGTTGTTTAAGTGGAGTGCGACGTTTGCAGTAAAAGTAGCTTTCCAAAAATACTTAGCGCTTTAATTCTGGGGTTCCCTTGGCATTGATGCGGTAAAGCTTTAATTTTATCTTGAGAAGATTTCTAATGTCAGAAACATCACACCTACACTACGCTACCCACTAGTCTCCGCGACTTTCCTCGTCTTGTTGGAACAACGTGCAAAATCAACATTTGATTTATACGATATTTATTTACAGCAGCAGTGTGTTTACAGTAGTACAGTATATCATATGACACTTTTTTCCTTTTTATGAATATTGTATATTAATCGCTTTTTTAAATTTTATTTCCAGGTTATCACGATCGGTCGTCATGTGAAAGGATATCATTACATAATTGCTAATTTTGTAAGTCTGACTTCTCTGGCCTTATATCCCAAATGATGTGTGTGTGGTGTGTGTGTGTGTGTGCTTGATATATGGATCATGCATATGAATTCAAGAGGTTTGGGCTTGAGAATCATGAAAACTGCCTAACTGAAAGATTATCCAATTATGAGCTCTTGTTAGTTTGTGTATGTGGAAGTGGAGAGCGAGTTTGTACTTCCATGTAAACCATACTGGATGTGTGTGCAGTGCTTTAGACATGCATGACGATTTGTCTGAATGGGTAGTGTTCCATGATTGGTGTCTGTAATTCAGGGCTTTCTGGACGGAGATCTTTCGAAGATTCAGTACGGAGGCGCAAATGTGTCCGGCTTTCAGATCGTGGATTTCGACGACCCTCTCGTCGCTAAGTTTGACCAGCGCTGGGAGGCACTAGAGGAGAAGGAGTACCCAGGGGCGGACAGCAAGATCCGTGTAAGTGTGTGTGCATCTGTGTGTGTGTGTGCTCTTTTTTTCTGATTACAGCAGCTGTTACAGCTGGATTGACCTCAACCTGTGAATGACATGATATTTAAAGATGTCAGCAAACAAGATGCTTTAACAAACGGGTGCATGGTTTGCGTGCAGTACACTTCGGCTTTGACGTACGACGCGGTTCAAGTGATGACCGAAGCGTTCCGCTTCCTGCACAAGCAAAGGATCGACATCAGTCGCCGTGGCAACAACGGAGACTGCCTGGCCAATCCGGCTGTACCGTGGGCTCAGGGAGTGGAGATAGAACGTGCTCTTAAACAGGTTTATATCACTGACTAAATGTTGTTATTGCTCTGTTGCAACCTGTACTAATCATATCATATTAAAGTTTTAACCCTCTTGTGTAGCGGATATTGCTAATTTCTGTATTTAGGGCTTTTGTATTTAGTTGTAGAGAGAAATTCAAGGCGTGTGGCTTTTGTACAAAAATCGCAAACAGCCGCTTTAATTTGACGTCGTTACAGAGAGGCATCTTTCAAAACATACATCTATTCTTCATCTATAAAGCATACTGTACATTATTCTATTTCACTTTGGCTGCAATCCCGATACCCACATTGCCTTAAATACCTTCAATCTAAACATGACTTGCATGTTTAGGTGCGAGTGGACGGACTGACAGGAAACATCCAGTTCGACCAATACGGCAAGAGAGTGAACTTCTCTGTCAACATCATGGAGCTGAAAAACAGCGGTCCAGTAAAGGTACAGTATAACACACTATAAACAGACATTTTCAACAATTGATCTGATTTAAATTTAATTACTCTCTGAACGTGAGTCTTATAATAATCATATGTTCCAGACACGATGTCAAGACAAGTATAGATAGATGTGCTTAAAAAAAATACCATTAACAGGTCTCGAATCTAAAATAAATATATAAATAAAAAAAACTGTGTTATAAGCAGTTTTTTTTTTTAACTTTGGGAGAAAAAAATATCCTTGCTTCAAGCCACATGGACAGATAGTCACACTCAGTTGCAGAACTAATTAAAAACTTTATTTCTGCCGGTATGGTGGTGGTGTTGGACAAAAATACGACTTGAGGAGATGCTTCAGTTTACCAGTCCGAAAAATAACCTTTTTTTTTGTTTTTTTTTCGCTGGTATCCTGCTAATACGGATAGATGTTTTATAGACAGCACACATATTAATAACTACTGATGATAATAATAAGTAAATAATCAGACGTCCCCGTTTCCGTTATGGTTTATGTTTTGCACTACACTATATCTCAATGCGCTTGTTCTGATGTGTTGTTATCGTTGTAATAGCACAATGTCCTAAGTAAGAAAGACATTATTAAAGGAGTCTCCATATAGTTAGAGGGTTTTCCAACATGTCCATGTCTTCAGTTTTTGCACTTCATAGTTGACAAGCTGCTTAGACAAGTTGGTGATGGATCGGATTTTCTATCTGATGTACTGTAAGTGATAAATAACAAACTCTATAATGTTAACAGGACTTAAATAAAACTCCTGCACTGTCTTATCAGCGCTTTCCATTCAAAGCTACTGTCTTCCCATTCAGAAAACATCCTCAATCACCGACCAAAAAAGAATAAATAGTCAACAATTGGCTAGAAAATTGACGCTTCCAGTTTTCTGGGATTGTCAAGGGCCAATATTGGAACATTATCAGAAAAAAGGTTTAGCAATCAATAGTGCTTGTTACAGTGAGACGCTTATTGAAGATCTTTAAGCCTGAACTTCAGTTTAAACACAGGACTGCTATCCAAGGAGGTCATGATCTTGCATGACGATGCATGCCTGCACTGTTGACTTTGTTTTGAACGTCCTCACTATAGTCTTGATCTTGCTCCAGACTTTCACCTGTTTGGTCCCCTGAAAGCAGCCCTTCGAGGATGAAGATACACTTCTGAAGACGGGGTGAAGACAGGGTGAATTTGTGGCTTGCAGCTCAGCCACAACATTTTTTTTGTATTATAAGGAAACACGAAAGCTTGTTGCCAGATGGAAGAAACGTATTGCAAAGCGAGAAGATTATGTTGGAGAGCTGTGTCAATTTGTTAAAAAGGAGAACAATGTTGGAGAGCAAATGTCCCACCTACAGTAAAATGAAACATTGTTCCAGAAAGAGTATAAAATATAATCCACAGTTATGAAGAATACATGTTCTAATGCACAAGTGTGTCCTTTTCCCGTTAGATCGGCTACTGGAAAGAGGTGGACAAAATGGTGGTCACCAAATCTGACCTCTTCCCCAACGACACCTTTGGGATGGAGAACAAGACGGTTATTGTGACGACCATCTTGGTAAGAGCTGCGCAAATATTAATTTGATTGGCACTTCATATCAATATTTTGCTACTTCTCATGGAGTTTCCTTTGTAGGAGGCGCCGTATGTGATGTTGAAGAAGAACGCAGAGTTGTTCACGGATAATGAACGCTATGAGGGATACTGCGTGGACTTGGCCGCTGAGATCGCAAAGCATTGTGGGTTTAAGTATCAGCTGAAGATTGTGGGAGACGGGAAGTACGGCGCAAGAGACGCAGATACGAAGATCTGGAACGGCATGGTTGGCGAATTGGTGTATGGGGTGAGTTCTTGGAATAAAACCCCAAAATTCTTTGCCCCTACAAATGTAAATATTTTATTTCTGCATTTGTAATTTGATTTAGTTGATAAGCTACATGGAATTACTTAAATAAAAATACACAATAAGAGGACCAAAGATTGCTAGCATGTACCATTTTTCTGAAGGCACAGACTTGCAACTCTGACATTTGATCTTTTCCGCCATCTTTCTTTGTTTCGAGTCAGAAAGCAGACATTGCTGTAGCGCCTCTCACGATCACACTGGTTCGTGAAGAAGTGATTGACTTCTCCAAACCCTTTATGAGCCTGGGAATCTCCATCATGATCAAGAAGCCGCAGAAATCAAAGCCAGGCGTCTTCTCCTTCCTGGACCCTCTGGCTTACGAGATCTGGATGTGCATCGTGTTCGCGTACATCGGTGTCAGCGTTGTGCTCTTCCTTGTTAGCCGCTTCAGCCCATACGAGTGGCACACCGAGGAGTTCGAAGATGGCCAGCTTGGCCCCAGCGAGTCCAATAACGAATTTGGGATCTTTAATAGTCTTTGGTTTTCTCTGGGCGCTTTTATGCAGCAGGGATGCGATATTTCGCCAAGGTTGGTGCGCGTGTATAAGCTAGCTAGTGCGCTAGCTAGCGCACGTGGCGTGGTTTAGTTGTGATGCAGCCTTGTGGGTCGGCGGTTCACCCTGGTGTAGCTGTGGTGCTTGCGTATTCACACTCCTGCTGCTCCTGCTTTAATAATGTCGCTAATATAAAAACCAATCAGAAGTGGGAGCTAATGCAGGAGTAGAAACAATCGATCTGCGGTTTGGGGGTTAAGACCTTGATCGGAGGTTTCTTGCGTGAATATGTTTCCATCCGGTGGTGGACCGCAAAGCGCAGAAGGTTGCTGGGTCCTACCCTCTTGGAGTGGTACCGTGTTTCGGCTGCATATTCCCCATTTCTCTCTATAATTGTAGTATAAGACATGTTACAGTATTAGGAATGTTACTGTGTTTTGGCTGCATATTCCCCATTTCCCTATATAAATGTAGTATTAGGCATGTTACAGTAGAGATACTAGCTATGTTAGCTGTCTTCCCTATACTTTTACTGCTAGCTATTTCTCCTTAGCTAACTGAAATCACAAAAGAAAACAACAGACCATCGCCATCAAGTTAGAAGCATAGAGCTTAAAGAAGTATTCACCTACAGTATATAATAGTGTAGCTAGGGTGCTACTGTAATCTGGTTGGTTTTCCCCAATGGTTTGAGTGTATGTCCATTTATGTCCATGCCAGGATGTGTGTGATGGTTTCTTGTTGCATGTAGGTCACTTTCTGGGCGTATAGTTGGTGGTGTTTGGTGGTTCTTCACCCTTATCATCATCTCTTCTTACACGGCTAACCTGGCTGCTTTCCTCACCGTGGAGAGGATGGTGTCCCCCATTGAGAGCGCCGAAGATCTTGCAAAGCAAACCGAAATAGCCTACGGAACCCTCGACGCCGGTTCAACCAAAGAGTTCTTCAAGGTGAGACAGAATGTTAAACTGTACAGTTCAGAATTGTTTCAAATGAAAATGTCCAATCTTGCACTTTTAATCATGTTCGTCCCTTTTTTCTTTAATGAAATGTTCTGCTTTCCTTCTGGTGCTCTACAGAGATCAAAGATCGCCCTGTTTGAGAAGATGTGGCAGTACATGAAAAGCGCCGAGCCTTCCGTCTTTGTAAAGAACACGGTGGAAGGCGTGCTGCGTGTGCGCAAGTCAAAGGGCAAATACGCTTACCTGCTAGAGTCCACCATGAACGAGTACATCGAGCAGCGCAAGCCGTGTGACACCATGAAGGTCGGAGGCAATCTCGACTCCAAGGGCTACGGCATCGCCACGCCCAAAGGATCTGCTTTAAGGTGGGTGGAGTAGTATAACAATATGGCCCATGTTGTTATAGTATCCCACCTACCCTGATGTAGGTCGGACCCAGGAGGTAAACTAGGCCAAACGTAGGGACGGTAACCTAGGCAACCAGGAACAGTGTATCCTAGGTAACTGCAGAAACGAGGTTAGGGGAGAAATAAGCAACCCTTAAGCAGGAGGTGGTGTACCCTAGGTAACCACCAAATGAAGGACAGACAGAAAGTGCAGGATTAATAATGGTTGCCAAGGAAACAGCTTAGGAGTTCGAAACCTAGGCAACCTCATGTCAGGGTGATGTAATGCAGGATTAAGTGTTACCAAGGAAACAGCTTAAGAGATGGTAACCTAGGCAACTCTATAAAATGAAAGTGTTTGAAGTTACGGAGATCATAGCAACCAGGGAGACCAGGATGTAACCACGGCAACAAGCTGGATTCTGAGTTTTACAGGCATATCAAGTTTAGGTTTAGCAAATAAAAATTATGCATTTTGTCAATATATCTAGCAACATTGTTAGATAAATGTGGACTAATAATAATTTCCAGATTATAAGACACTTTTTTCAAGCAAAGCATAATGGACGTTGGAATTTAGAAATTCATGTTTGCTTTCTATAAGTTTTATATCGCATAAATTAGGGCTGTTTAAATTTCATAAGTTTTACATTTCACTGAAATTTTTGATTGAACAATTTTTAAAAAATCTATAAACATATATATATATATATATATATATATATATATATATATATAAATTTGGGGGAGTTGTGGTGCAGTGTGCTCAATCCCCTGTTTATACCAGAGACTTATTATTGCCCCTTGTGGTGGTCAAACATGTAAACTACACCAAATTGATAAGTTACAGCAAAAGTCATATTTAAAAGCCCCTTGACCTAAAGTTATTTGAGGCTGTGGTTTTATCATTTTTGTTCTTACACCATTGTGCAGCAGTAGACATTGTGACACATCCCTTAATGAAATTCTTAACTAACAAGCCTGAGGTCTCGGTGGCAAAGCGTTCTTAACTGTACTCAATTGCATCTTATAGTCTGGAAAATATGCCCTAATAAAAACAAAAAGTCAAATGTTGCAGAATGTAAGCTAAGATAGATAAGAAGTCATGTTTTATCTGTTGTGCTAATACTCACCTGGCTTTCAACGAGGCAAATGATGGCAAATGGCTCGAATAATTCATCTTACAGCATCCATATTGATATTCTGTCTACTAGAGCCTTGTCTGTAACCAAAGTTCATGTTTGCGAATGACAAAGCGATCAATGCTATTGAATATGTATCGTCCAGTATCTGGGTTTGAACCAGTGTTGTACGTTTGCCAGTGAAATTTGCCTCGCTGAGCTTTTGTTTGTCCACACTGACTGAATGAGTGTTTTCCTGCAACCTGATTGTGTCATGACAACCCTAATGTCCCACTTCCAATTAGGAAAATGTTCGATGCATGCGATTTGGTGCACCAATTTTCTGAACGGTTATGAGCACTATTATTGAATGTCTAATATTAAGTTTTTTTATTTATTTATTTCTTTTTCCCAAGGCCACTCAGTAATGTGACTGCGAATGCAAAGTGATCATGCACTGTTTGATCTAGGCATGCAAATCTTCCTGATTTCTCTAACCTAATTTGTCTGCTTTTCCAGTTTAAATGTCCCCCGTTTGCATACGGAATGAACGGACATATTTTTTGACGGACAATATTGCAATATTGCTTAGCCTCCTCTATTTTAGCCTCCTGCCCTGGGATTTTGTCTTCTAAAACAAAACAAAACCAACAACAACAACAAAAAAACGATCAAAAAGTTCGGCCACCTTATAACCTGTTACAAACTGGTTGCTCAAAGGCTAACATCATGAGTTTCGATTGATGGATTGACTGAATGATTGACTGACTCATTGATTCATTGATGGATGGATTGTGTGACCCAGTGTTGCATTCTATGCGACTTGTTCGGGGGGGGCGTGGCCCGTTGCAGCCCCGCCCCCCTACCATGCTGTCTGACGAATTTGTTTTATCGTTTGTTTAAGAAACGCGGTAAACCTCGCGGTGCTAAAACTGAACGAGCAGGGGCTTCTGGATAAATTGAAAAACAAATGGTGGTACGACAAAGGAGAGTGCGGCAGCGGAGGCGGGGAGTCAAAGGTCAGAGCCGTGCTCGGGATCTCTGGGTAAAAAAGAACATGAATGTAAACATGCAAAAATGAGGAGGCAGCACCATTTCCACCAAAACCCATCATAAGTATTTCCCAAGAAGGGATTCCTTATGTCTAGCGTATGTGACATACAGTACGATATACAGTAAGGTACAAAAGTCTCAGTCTACTTTTAGTCTCAGTCTATCTTTATGTTGAAAAGTGTTTATACTAGCTGGTAAAAAGGTGTTAACGTCAGGGCTGAATAATTTAGAAATAAGATATATAAGATAAATGAGGCTTAGCAAATAAGAATAAACTTTATAAATAACAAAAAAACAGGAGAACACAATAGGGCATCAAACCAATGACAGTGACTTTATTATAATGATGGGTTCAAACTTGCAACACTTACAGTACTTACACAATTTCTGACTTATGTAGACTTTGACTTTTGAATCCAAGAATAAACAGTATAAAAGTCTATAGTATTTGCTTACATTTCCAGTACCTAAATGTATCGGAATGCACGAGACATCAGAACAAGGGTTTTGGGTTTGCAATGGTGCTGGTTTCTCACGGCGATGGGTCCGTGCACATCTGGCACGGCGACACCGCGCTCGCCGGCTGCCAAATGGAGCGCGGACGGCCGATCGCTGGCTACGCGCAGGGCTGTTAGTGAGCTCTGATGTTCATGACAATAACATAAAATAACATTGGTAATGTTATTTATGTTATTCCCCTTATACGCGAAGAACACCAGTAAACCTTGCAGTATTGAAACTCAGTGAGCAAGGCGTCTTAGACAAGATGAAAAACAAATGGTGGTACGATAAAGGGGAATGTGGAGCCAAGGACTCGGGAAGTAAGGTCAGTCGCTGCAGGGAGTGTGTGCGTGTGTGAGTGTGAGTGAGTGAGTGAGTGAGAAAGAGTGTGTGTTCTACCCCCAGCCCCACTAAAAGTAATGTGCATATGCATAATTATGATTTGAACATGTGCCCAGACACTGTTCCTTTGTGTGTGTGTGTGTGTGTGTGAGAGTAGTTTAAAATCATTCCCCCAGTGATGATGGAGTGCGTGTGCGTGTGTGCGTGATGGAGTGTGTGTCAGAACGAGTTTCCAGTACAGATTAACCAACGCATGAATCAGAGAGTTGTTTAATAAAATATAAATACAAAGAAATGTAATTTCATATTTTATTAATTAATGCATGCAACACACAAACATACACACATCCACAGCACAAATCTTTTTTCATATATATAAATAGTAATACACACACTTAGCTTTTGGGTAAAGATTCACAAAAACTTATTATACACCAGTATACACCAGTACCAGTACATTATTATATACTAGTACCACACACACACACACACCTGTAAAGCTTCAAATTGTCCCTGTGCTGCTCCTTTGTATTTCTAAGTGCTGTGTCGTCACCTTGTCTTTCTTTTTTTCTGTTTCTTCCTTTCTTTCCTCTCTGTGCATTGCATACTTGCCTCGGACCTCTAAATGTTGTTTGTATATTTATCGTGTACAGTGTCCCTGTCTGTCTTTCTCTTTTCATACACACACAAACACACAAACACCTTTCTTTGTTTTCTTCCTCTTGTCCTCTGGCATTCAGTGTCGGTCCTTCCTATACGCAAAAAACACGAGTTGCACAAGGGCCTCGATTCATATTGATGTTATGCACGGCTCAAATTTAGCATTTTGCTAAGTTTGTTTTACACCTTCTAACATTTCAAAATGTTCACAAACAAGTAAAAATTGTCATTGGCTGTATAAAAAAAAAATTGTCCCTTATACAGTATATGTACAGAGCTAGCATAACACAAAAAGATTAGCATATATTTAGCGCTAGAGCACAGATAAATTGAATGTGTGTAAATATGTTTTTTCTCTTTGACAAGCACATATTAAACATAAAAAGTCCATATTTAGCTAATTTATTATTGATGGCTGGCTTGCTAACCAAATTATAAGTAAAGGAATATGATGAAATTATTTACTTCAGAAAGATATACATGAAGAGAAGTGAGTATTTTACTTGTTTCTGATGAACAGTTATAAAATATATAACAACTGTAACCTTTTTGCTGTTGAGTCATGTTTTAAATAGCTTGTTAGAGAATTACAGTGCTAATAAATATTAGCCTGGTTTGTCTACTAATATTTTTACATCTGATATTGTATGGTTCTTTACTTCAGAATGGAATAAAAATATAACCCCTATAAAATATTTTAGATTAGTAAAAGCATGCTAGATACAATTAGTGCTGTTAATATTAGCTTGTTTAGTCAACTAAATTATCAGAAATAGCTAGCTTGCTAACCACATTCAAGAAAAAGTAATACAGTGAAGTTTTTTTTTACCTCATAAACTGGCAAAAGAAGTGAATATGTTCATGTTTCTAATAAGCAATTGAAATGATAAAACCCTTGCAAAAGGTTGCTGTTCAGTCATGTTTGTAATACCTTGTTAGCAAATGATAGTGCTAATTAATATGAGTTTGGTTAGTGATAACTAACTTGCCAGCAATGAAGGTTGGAATATTGTAAAGTTTTTATTTATTATTATTTTTTTTTTACCTCAGAATGGAAGAAGAGATAAAACATTTCCGTCTCATTTTTGCTCAGTTATTTCAGTAATATCCTCCTAGCAAAAAATAAAATAAAATAAATAAAAATGCTGATTGGGATTAGCTTGGTTAGTCAGCTTAATGTTTTGTGATAGCTTGCTAACTGTGCTAATTGTGCTATTAGTGAAGCAATATTCTAGAAAAAATACCTCAGAAAAAGACAAGGACTTTATTTGTTTAAAAATGTTTTATTGAGTCTATTAAAAAATTTTTTTTGCCAAAATTTATTTTTCACAACAAAAATAAATATATTAGAATCAACAAAGACAAATCTTTATATCAGAAAGAGATTGCATTTTTAAAACTCTCCCATGAACCATTATAACTAATTGAAATAAAATAAATAATAAAGACTTTGTAAAGTTTTAATGTTAAGTCAGTTTAGTTGGTTAATATTGGCTTTGTAATCAGCTAAACAATCAGCGATAACCAGCTTGCTAAGTAAAAATATGTGTTTATCATGAAATATGGTGCATAAAGTACTCTTATATGTTTGTGACTAGCTAAAAAAGGTGAAACCTTTTTACCAAGTAAACAACCCTGTTGTTTTTTTTGGGCCCTGAAAAAAAAAGGTTAGGACCGGCACTGCTTGCGTTGGTCCTTTTTGTGTTGTGCTTAAAATCTGTGTTTCAACACACACGCACATATACACACATAGACAAATCACACATCCACATATGAGTAGTCTAGTCCTTCCATCTCTACAGAATACTTTCTCTAATCCACATTATTATCTTAATAACTAAAGTTAGCATACGCCATACAATTATACAGTAAAATGTTGCTATGCTACAGTCTTTTCCCTTCCTCGTTTCTGACCTTTGATTTTGCACCCTCCAATGCAGGAGAAGACAAGCGCTCTGAGTTTAAGCAACGTGGCGGGGGTCTTCTACATCCTGGTGGGCGGCCTCGGCCTGGCCATGCTGGTGGCGCTGGTGGAATTCTGCTACAAGTCGCGTGCCGAGGCCAAGCGCATGAAGGTTGCCAAGACACAAGCCCTAAATCCCCCCACTTCCTCGCAGAATTCTCAGAATTTTGCCACATATAAGGAAGGGTACAACGTGTATGGGCTGGAGAGTGTTAAGATCTAGTGGGTAGGAACGGAAGAGATTTTCTTGTTTTTTTCTTTCATCGTCGTTTCGTGTTTGCTCGTCGCTTCATTGTTGCCGCATTCATTTCTGTTCATTAGTACCACAATATACGTAAATGCACATATATATATATATAGTTTATAGATACTTTTGATATTTTGTGACATCTTATACATACTAGGGGTGGAACACTAATTTTTAACAGTAAAAAAACCCCCGAAAATAAATAAATGATCATATAAATTATAATTTGCTTATTTTAGGACAAACTCCTAGGGGTCCAGTGTGTCTATGATACAAAATATAAAGCGAGCCATGTTTCAATCTCGCTATATCTAGATATTAGTTAATATGCCGTCTATCAGAAACTTCAGTAAAAAGGCTCAATGTAGTAATAAAACATTTAAATCAGAAATATGTGAGATCTAATCTTTTAAAGATAGGCTACAGTTAAATAAATTTATCTTATATGGTCTACCACTTTGTGGCTAAGATGCTTGCTGTTGCTCCTAGATTCTTCTGTCGTTAACCGGGGTGGAAATGTCACAAACTGACTTGTTGCACAATTGACATCCTATAACAATATCACATGTAACATCAACAAGCTCTTCAGTATGACTCAGTGGATGTCTGTTGAGACATACTGTTCCACCCCTATTGGAACGTGCATAATGGGTGATGGATGGATGGATGAATGGATGGATGGAGGGGTAGATCTAAGAGTATATAATAGAATGAACATGTACATGGATATGATTGAATGACTTAATGGACAGGCATATGCAAGAATATCTAAATTGCATAAATATTTGACATAATTGTAAAGTTTGGATGTAAAGATGAAACATTGATGGTTGAACAGAAGGAGAAGATGAATGACAAATGGGTGGGAACGGTTTCAGAATGCAGGGTGATGCATATTTCCTCGTCGTTTCGTGTTTGCTCGTCGCAAACTATTTGTAAATAGTATGGTTGTTTATATAAACAAACAGCATATATTGATTCAAAAGGATAGATTCAAAAGTAAGATGGATATGAATATGATTTCATAAGGAATTATGAATGGATGGATAGTTTTAAATATGGGAAAATGGTATGCTATGAATATATATGCTACGATGGAACATATGAACAGATATGATTGTAGATTTAAAAGTAAAATGGAGAAGTGGGTGAATATTATTATGTGTGTAGATGTCTGGATGAATATTAAAGTAAATGAATGATTGAATAAAAGGATGGATGGATGGATGGATGGATGGATTTAAGACTGGATGGTTAATGATTGATGAATGATTACTGGATGGATGGATAGTTGGTGATTAGGAACAGAATCATAGTAAGTGAATAAGACTATATTTGAGTAAATGAATGGATGAGAAGATGAAAGGTGAAATCGATAGTGTATAGTGTATCAGTCCTTGGTTTTTTTTGTTATAGACTGCCATCTCGGCTTGCCGTAGAGATATAAATATCTAGATGTGCCATCGTGCCTCGAGACAAACCCATTAGCTGTCAATCATTCTCCACCCCATCTGGTACACACACATCTTTATACTGCAATATCTCATACTGGATGAATGATATAAAACTGATGGCTGCTGTTGTGTTTCTCTTTTTCTCTCTCTTTCATTGTGTGTGTGTTTCCTATGTGCCATGCATCTTTATGTGCCTCCTTGTCCCTTTAATGGTCTAATTTATTTTGTCCTTGGTTTTATCTATTGAATTCACCTGGCCCTTTTTTGTGTTCGGTCATGAATGCACATTATTTATTTATTTATTCATTTATTATTTCTGAGCATACATATTCTTTTTTGCACATGCATAACACTGTTTGCTTGAATGCACGTACTGTATGTGTGTATGTGTGTGCGCATTTAGATGACGTTCACCGAGGCCATGCGCACTAAGGCAAGGCTGTCTATAACTGGCAGTATTGGGGAGAACGGGAGAGTGCTGACTCCGGATTTCTCTAAAGCCGTGCACGCTGTGCCCTACATGAGACCAGGCATGGCAATGCCTCTTAACGTGAGCGAGCTGTCCTGAGTGCCTTACACACCAATACACACACACACACACACACACACACACGTTCAGACATACTTTAACTCATGTCCACAATGCATACATTAACATTAACTTGACTTGCAACTAATTATATGCTACATATTTATAAAGACCATATTTTCTGGATTGTAAGATATCATCTTGCCTTCTGTTTTATGCTAGTGTAATCTAATCAACCCTTAATTGTGATTATTAATAAGTGATATAAAACTTAGACTGAAACTCAGGCTGGGAATCAGTTTTAAATAGAGTTGATTCTCTGATTCAGTGCAATTTGATTTCACTCTGAGCAATGCGTTCGGTTATTAAAATTGTAACAGCCAATGTAATGACTAATTCAACATTAATATTGACAAAATATAACTCCACGTATAGCTCTCTCCAAAAATCTGTTCTGACTAAACCATTAGTTATTTGTCAGGATTTTTCAAATGAATCTAAGACAATAGGTCATTATCTAGAATATTAGTATTGTTTCAATTCCAATTCCTAACCCTAACCCCAACCAAAAGTCCAGTAGTAAAAAATTGAACAAATTCTCACAAAGAAACTTTTTTCAACCACTTTTCAACAAATATTTTTTTAACAATTTTAACCAATTTCCTCCAAAGACGTTTCCACCAATTTTAAATAAACTTCCAATTAAACTATTTTAACTAATAACTGAATTTATTATGTTTCTAACGAAGAAATGCCAACCAATTTTAAACCAAAAAAACAAAAAAACATGTAATTGTAAAGCAATTTTCAATGAGGAAATATGTAAACTGACCAGCACCAATTAGGGAAAAATCTGATAACTAAGGCTCTGAATTTCTTTTTATTTAGGTTTATTACTTTACAGCAGTTATTTTAACTGGTAAGAAATGCTTTTCTGCAAAATTAACCCTGGCCAATGGGATAACCTTTATAGATCTGTATGTCTTGATGCCTGGCCAAAAGATACTTGGATATTTGTCTAAATTAAGCAGCTGACGTAGTTTATTTCTTGAAATCTGTAAACTAGTTTGCGTTAAAAGTGTTACTTATAAAGCATATATCAAAAATTGTTTATTTGTGGGAATGTTTACAGTAGCTACGCTAACTTAGCAGTAAGTGTAAGTTGGTGCTTCTTCATTTGTTAATTTACCAAATGCAGTTTAAACTTATTAGAAATGAATTAGAAATTAAGATTTATAGGATACTACAGTGTTAATCATGGCTGTTTGGATAAATTTCCAAGCTGACAGAGTAATTAAGATAAGAAAAAAAGATCTACAGCAACACTAACGAGACTAAAACTAAACTACAATATTCCAGAAGGAGTCAGTACAAACATTATGTAAAATTATAGTGGCTTCTAAATTAATTAGACAATGAAGCAGTATATATATATTGATTTTTCTGTCTGGAAAATATGGTATATACATATTTTAACTTACATGTATACACATCTTAGTGATACATTTATACATTTATATCACAAAGCACTTACAAACAGAGAAACACACGCGCGCACACACACACACACACACATATAACACTTGTACATACACATTACCGCAGAAAAATGTACAGATGCAAAACAAGAAGTTTGGTTTATACATGCACGATGTCCTAAACACATGAAAAGGACACGTTTGTTTTGTGCTCACGTTCTCTTTTACTCAAATTTCTATTGACATTTTTCACAACAAACTCAATTTCTTTTTTTCGCTTTTCGGATTCCGAGAAACACAAGCACACTTGAATTATCTGCATCCAATGTGACTTTCTGTTGTAACACGAAATATGAAAAAAAAAAAAGAAAAAAAAAAGTCTTTTTATATTTTTCAATGGAAAAAAAGAAATAATGGCAAAGAGCCTGCATCCATATTGTAAAATAATGTTATAAAACTGTTTCAAATGTTTCAAAGCCAAACAAATTCATTTAAATGTAGGTGCAGTGTTTGAGCAGAATCGTTTGTCATATGAATTATATATTGAAAAACATATATTGACTATGTAAATATCTATACTTTTGTCCTTTTGATGTTACAATGGCTGACGGGGAAAAAATTTTTTGTTTCATTTTCTTTGAAAAAAAAAAATGAGTTGTTGAACTGTGATGTTAATTTGTCTTTTTAATAAGTTTCTTTTAGATCATTCTGTTGGCCAAGGCAAGTGTAGTTTTATAGTTCTGTCATCAACGTTATTAAAACAAAACAGGCTGGGTTACTGATAACATGAATTGAAATTGTATATCATCGTACTAATATTGTAAGCCTAATTATAATACTCTGGTAGAATTTTTAAGCTCGTAGGAGCTTTACATTCCCAAACACCTTCTTAGGGATTATGACTGGTTATGTAGGATAACCGAAGTGAATTTCAAGCAGGAAGGATTTATTGCAACTCAACTATTTTTAATATGGAGGAGTCAGAATTCTGTACACTTTTAATAATATTAAAATATTTTTAACATTACCCCACCTTGATGTTTTAACAATATGTGTACTTGGAATTAAATATCTGCTAGTCTACGACATGTTTAGAATAACGTTTTGAAGAACTTTCTAGCTAGGCTTTGTATAATGTTTTAAAAACTATATGTAAAGGTACTCTGGGAACTTTATTAGCTTACGATCTGGGAAGTTGGAGATAGCCGGCTGTCTATGTAGAAATTCTCTCGGATAAATTTCTCCAACTTCAATAGAATGTTAATTTACCAAACAAATATTAGCAATAACAACTTGCTAGCTTATAGGAAACATTTGTGATGAACACATCAGTAGTAGACGCTGAAAGCATGGTGAGGTAATGGGTAATATGGAATCTAGCTCCTAGAGGATACTGGTCTCATTCCTCCTATCTTACCAGGAAGGCCCTTATTGAAATGAGTTTTATTTAACAACGTTCACATAACCAACAAATATAGTTCTAAAAACATCATACAAACCTTAAAGCCTAGCTAGAAAAAGTTCCCCGAACATTTTTTAAAATGTTTCCAGAACATTACTCACACATACCAAAAATGTCAACCAAAAAAAAAAAAAAAACATTACCTAGCTATTTAAATCCAAAACAGTTCAGGAACCACCAGAAAACTAGACAGTTAAACAAAAAAAAAAAAAACAATAACATTGTAAATTGTTAGTTTTCTGGGTCCCCAGCCAACATTTACCCTGGTTCATAAATAAGTCCACAAAATAGAAGAGACCTTTTCATGTGCTGTCTGGGTCACCGAACCAAATTGTTGATGAGTTAGTAGACAGGCTTGATCTTTACATTTGTGCTTTACTGGTGAACTTGGAACTTCTATTTAGCTTTTTCTTTATCAGAAATGAATTGGAATGGAGAAAAAAAACTTATTAATTAAATAGTTTAAATAATTTAAGTTGTTAAAAATTAAGTATAATTTTTAAGTATTTCTTAAAACTTAGTTTTTTACATCCATGTTGATTTTAATTACAATATAAGGTTAGCTGTGCAGAGTATTTTCCTTGTCATTTATTATTAGAGTTAAATGTTGATGTTTTGCAAGTATAACTGATATAAAAAGTGCATCAAGAACTGACTCTAGCCAAATTTTTTTCCAACCCATGGAGCAATAAACCCTGCCTCTTCTTCATTTCCGTTCGCCACTTATGTAACTATTCATAGTCCTTTTCTGCCTTCGGAGGAAGTTTGACTAAGTAAAACTCCCATGAGCCATTTCTAAATGCCAAATAGTGTTTTGTGCCAAATTACTCCTGGCAGGTTTATACAGTGTTTACGTGGAAAAGTGGAAGGACTTAAATAAAACATGATATTTCTCTTTTATAACTCTCATTTAATTTCCTTTTTTTTAAAAACCTATTGTACATTCGATTATGTGCACTACTATATGCAGTCCTAACTGTGAAACGCATGAGAACCATTAGTTCAATCTCTTTCTTTTTCTTTTTTTTTCTTTTAAAGCAATGATGACGCTGATAGTGGTGATAACGCAAAATGAATTTAGACAAGTAGAACTTCTGTAGAGAAATGAGAAACCTGAGAAATCCGAGACAGAAAATATCCCTATGAAAAAAAAAAATATGACTATTGATATCAAACCTGAGCACCCTTTTTCTATGCCATGCTGTGTAACTGCAACCCATTAGTTTTCTATGTATATTGTATTGTATATAAAAGCAGAGACCATCCATGTGTATAACTCTGATCTCTAATTGTATGAACACACACACACACACATACACACACACACATACACACACAATATGAGCGAAGGTTCGAGTTGAGTTGGAGAAATGATGATTAGAAAAGAACTTCCTAAATGGCAATCCACAACTGTACACACAAACACACACACACACACACACATATGGACTTGGAGCATCAGTAGATTTTAATTCGAAGGGTCTCAGTGAAGAGAAAAGCGGAGTAGATTTTTCTAAATGGAATGTGAACCGACTGCTTTATTTTTTGGACTTTTGGAATAAACAGAGGCTAAGAAACTGCTGGTCGTTGTTGTCTTTTTTTCTCCACAGAAATAATGATGGGGTGTTGGGGGGGTGGACAGATAGATAGACAGATAGAGAGAGAGAGAGAGAGAGAGAGACTGCCAGCTGAGGCCTTTAAACACTTCTCATCTTCAATACAGAGACCACACATCCTTCACCGGAACTGAACAAGACAAATGACATTTTTTTATTTATTGTGATGGACATGGAGTGACACAACTCTTACACTAATATTGACAGTGGCCACGCCTCCTTCACTGGAATGAACAAGATGATAGAAACACCACAATTAATGAGACTGACAAATGCATAGGCCACACCTTTTTCACTGGGATACATAAACGCATAGGCCATACCTCCTTAACTTTTCTACTGACACTTGCCTGGGCCACACCTCCTGGGACTGGTAAACACAGGCCACACCTCCTTCACTGGAACTGACAAATGTCTAGGCCACACCTCCTTCACAGGGAATGATACTCCAGAAAAGTTACTCCTGAACAACAAGCCTGGAAGACAATCTTCTTACATGAGGTCACATTAGAAGGAAAATCTAATTGGCATTATTAAGCCCTGTCCCATGAATTCTTTTATGGAGGCTTTTTTTTGTGCGCGCACACACACATACACAGACTGAAGACCCTCTTTTTCGTCTGGAAATTACTAGAAAGTGAATTTTGCATCACAGATTACCTTTAAGTGTGACAAAAAGCATATCAGGAACAGATAATGCACCTTCATTGGGTATGACAGGACTCTGAGTTACTGCTTTGAAGGTTGGTGGTGGTTTGAGCATCAGCTCTGCTAGGTTGCCACTGTTGGGCCCTTGAGAAAGGCCCTTAACCCTGACTGCTCCAGGGTTGGCATAATAATGGCTGACCCTGCTCTCTGACCCCAGCCTACTACTGTACCAAAGCTGGTATATGTGAAGAATAAAAAAATCACTGTGTATTAATGTATCTGAGATGAATTTAAGAAAAACTTAATTTTAATGGGAGCAACAGTTACAGTGGATATCACTAGCACATAGGCACACAGGCCATGTCTCCATCTTTAACTCGTACACAAAGGGACAGGCTACGCTTACATTTTTTACTAAAACTAAATTGTAACCTCTTCATTCTTTTACTAGGAGTGACCTTTTTTCTATGAAGACTTTAGGACTTATTTATGTTCTTCCATTCATTGGAACAGTGATACAAACGTCACAGGTACACACGTTATCCCTGACTCCTAATATAGCAGGCTTTACATGAGCTTCTGTATTTGCATGTTGGCTCGTCTCCCAGGAATCACTGTCACAGAGCAGTAGCTGAGATACAAACAGCTAAATCAGTGCCACACACATTTCATAAAACAAACGATTGCTCTTTTTCACTCGTTACATCTGTGTTATCCTTACAGAACCAGATTAGTCTTTTTAACTTGAAGCACTTAGAGTGAATTGCAGACATTTTTTATGGTGGAACAGCAGATGTGGCTCGGTAGGGTGCCTAATAAAGACACAGGACTCTCCTCAACACACACACACACACACACACACACATCTGATATATGGCCAGCTTTTGTGCGTTTAGGTAAAATGAAGTCCAGAATTCCTGTGATGTCTTGTTCAGGTGTTTTTTCATCTTCCACCAGTGAAGGCACTGGGCAAACAGACTGGCATGACAGCTGCGGCTCAGCAGACCAGTTTCCTCAAGCTGTGCTCACTTCCTCATTAGCATAACTAGTTAAAACATTGGTATCCCCGTACCTCATCAGTCAGACCAAGTGTCAGTCACTGCAAATGTTTGAAGGAAAGGAAAGTTAAAAAAAAAACAACTTTTCAGGTGTTTCGAGGACAGCCCAGAGGTAAGAAAAGGTAGCAGCAGCCATTTTAAAGTGAACACGATTGTTATTAATATTCTAGCTTCATTTTAATTGTATAAAGGGTATTTTTGAATAAACTTTATGTAATATACAGTGGTACCTCAGCATACAAGGAATGGACATTTTCTCCTTAAGAATTGAAATTTTGAGAGAAATGTGTCTTGGCATACAAGCGACTAAACCAGTACCGGCTACAGTAAGTTGCGCATACGTCCGGCAGCCGTCAGTGAAAAGCCAAGTGAAGCGAGTTTCTTTTCTAAATGTTTTGATTGTTTTTAAATGCAAGAATATGATTATAGTATTGAAAATTGGTAATATTGGTAATATTTTTGTGTCTGGAATAGATTATCTGCATTTACTATCTATTTATTTTCCATGGGAAAATGCGTTTCGTAATAAGACCAGATAAGGATTAAATTCGTATGATGAGGTACCATTGTAGTTCGAATATGATTTACATTTAGCTTGTCCAAGCACTGGCTCACATTAGCCTAGTACCTTATACAAAATAAATAAAGCTAACTTGACTATATTTGAGATAGTCAGTTAACATCAACTAGCTAACACACTGAAAGTTTACTTTCCTCCAGACGAATAACATGAACACAACCAACATTCATGCTAGTTACCTGGCTAACACCTGAACTAGATAGCTAGCATTATTAGCTGTCTAGCATGATGGGGGGAAAACCCCCTTTATTTAATTCATAAATCATACGTGAGGTAAAACAACACAGCAAACATTTGGATAAATAAATTGCATTAATCTTGTCCTCAAATACTTAAATATTTAAACTGAGATTTTTTTTTTTTTTTTAGTCTGAGGGCCATTTTAAGGAACCTGGCATAAATAATCCTTCAGACTTCATCAGCTATTTTCTATTTATGTGACATTAAAATTAATGTGTATTTTTAACTACAGTATCATAAACCTATTTTCTACTATGCTTGCACAATACTGATGGATAATAAATATTTTTTTTTGGTTTATACTTATTATTTACACGCTAATCACTAATTAGTGTCTAAGTTAGCTACTGATCTTAGCGCTGAGGGTTTTGATTCACATATGTAGGTATGAAGTCTTTTATACAGACAATGTAACAAGCATTGACAATGTAATAGCAAAACATCACAAAACAACAAATGAGGAATATTGACAAGATACTGTAATGCAAAATACTGTACTTGAGTAACCCTTAAAACTGCCTACAAATCAAACTTAAATTAATTCTCCCGCTACATATTTTAACATCGTGCCAGAGCTTGTTATGCGCAATTGGACTTTCACCATTGGAATCACTACAAGTTTGGACAGTTCATGTGAAATCCTCCCATAAACCGAGTGAACGACTGACTCAACTGAATGCAGCAAACAAATCTTATAATTGTATCATATGCTGCTAAATTTCCTCATGACATTCATATTTGTAGCAGCTCTTTTCAACATTTCTCTCTACTTCAGTAATTCCTCTACTAGAATTTGGGATAAACTCCTTGTCTCCTTTCGAGTGCTAGGAATCCTTAAAGACCTGACGTCAGCTGTCTACAGAGAGAACCAGAGCTAAGCAGCTAATCAATAAAGCAATTAGCACTGGAGTGAAGTGCTCTTATTGTCCTTCAACGCTTAATTAATGTTTGAACAAACTTAACATAAGGGCAACAGAGTTAAACACACAAAAAAACCCTTCTTTTTTTACTTTCACAGATGATAATTTTGTCCTTTAATCCAAATCATCATGCAGAAACATTTAAGAAAAGAAAAATCCAGAAGCAGTTAGAAGAAAGCCTGCTGCTTTTATGCTCCATAGCTAACATTTCATTTAGAAAGGTGAGCCCTCGACAGCATTGTTGTAGACCAGAAATGTAAAAAAAAAAAGACAGTATACTGGCCTAATGATTTTTCTTTTAAAGGAAAGAGCTGAGTAAGCAGTGCTACTAATTTGTGGGCCAGAAAATGGAATAAAAACTGTGTAGAAGACCATTGTAATAATTGGATTTTTGACTTTGGCCTACAAAGCATTTTTGACATATGAGCGAACAAACCAAGCAGAACTAAATGCCGGTGTTTTTGTGTACGTCCAAGCCGTGGTTTGTGCCAGTGGAAAGCCAAGCGAAGCAACTCTACATTATTTTTAGTTGAGTTTTTTTTTTTGGTTTTCGTTTTGTTTTTGCATTTTGTTTAAGATTTATTAAAGACATAGCACCATGGGTCAAAGAATGTTAGCAAGGACGGTAGCAAAAAGAAAAATAAGCCACTTTCAGTTTGTTTTTTAATGAAGCTGGTGCCGAGTGGAATCATAAATTAAGGTTAAATGAGGTTTAATGTTTATTTATTTCCAACAATTTTATTTTATTTCATTTACATGTCTTTTCTAAATGTTTTGATTATTTTTATATGCAAAAATATGATTATAGTGTTGGAAATTGGTAATATTTTTGGGTGGCTGGAAGAGATGCATTTACATCATTTTCTATGGTATGTATTGAATTGAATTTATTTTCGCCTTAAGAACGCGCCTCCAAAATAAATAAAATTCTTAGGCTGAGGTCCTGCTGTATGCTAATTAACATATGATCTGATTAACATAGAAGAATGTTATAGTAGTCACAAGAAGACTAATAAGAGTGGAACATAGCACTTAAGTATCCAGGCTCTCCTCCTTTTGTCTGGTTAATCTGCTAACTAGGCTGCATGGTGGCTTAGTGGTTATCACTGTTGGTTGCACCTCCAGGGCCTGTGTTCGATTCCCATCTCTGCGTGTATGGAGTTTGTATATTCTCCCCATGCTTGGTGGGTTTCCTCTGGGTACTCCGGTTTCCTCCCACAATCCAAAGACTAATTAGGCTATTTGGCCTGTTTTTTGCCGTATTGTGTGTATATGTGTGTGCCTTGCGATGAATTGGCACCCTGTCCAGGATGTACCCCACATTTGTGCCCAAAGTCTCCTGGGCTAGGAGGCAGCAAGCGAATTATATATGTATATATATATATATATATATATAAAGAAGAAAAAGCTGATTCTTTTGTAATGAATTGTGCAAAAAAAAAAAATGCATATGGAAACCACTTTAAATGATTAGTCATGATGTACTGTAACATGCTATTAACCAGAGAGCAGGAAAAAAAGGAGAGACAGTAGTGACATCTAGTGGGAAAGTTTTAGTATTACAATAAATTAGACACGCTCGTTTAAATTATACATATAATATTCACTAATATAAGAAATTTTGAAAATTACAAAAGAGGTGATGTTTGTGCAGTATTCATAAAAATTAATTATGTTCTGGACACAAGCACAAATTATGTACTCACATTCTCTAAGCATTTTAAATCTTCATTTATTATATATAATTCTAATAAATTGTCTTTATGTATTTAAAAAAATCAAAGTGTAACCCATCACTGCTATGCAGACAGACGCTAGTGTTCAGTACACATCCTACACAAACGATGACTAGCCCAAGCACCCGCGCCATAACGATCTCCACCAAACCCGGCCTTTATGATCTTAAAACATAGCAAAATTGAGAAGTAAAGAATTATTTTTATACATCAAATGGTTCAGCCATGGCGATGCCATAAAGTTATGGTGAAAAGTGGCTCATGACGTCATTATCAAACAGAAAATCAAAGACTGCACCCCCACACCGACTCTAATCCCTGAAGGGATGAATAAATTGCTCCGGCCACATATTGCAGTTAACCAGTGTTTTAAGGCTGTGTTACATCACCTGTGGGAGATGTGGATGGTGGATGGAGAACACAGCTTTACTGTAACTGGGAGGATGCTTTCTGGATGTTGTGGGATGAATCAACACCGCATGGAATTTGTTGATGACTGACGCCGTCCTTTCGGGATTCCGACAGTCTGGAGTATTTTAGAACTGAGGCTGATGCGAATTCAGTGATGCAGATGAAGAGTGAACTTTTGTTGTTATGCCTATGGTACACGTTTTGTATAGGATATTTTAAAGTTTAATGACAAACTGTTTCCCTTATAGTGTTTCTCGGTTAATTGGCCCTCATGAGATACACAAGTAGTGGTTTGCACTGTCGCCTTGCACCTCCAGAGTGCAGGATCGATTCCTGGCCGGGCTCGATTTCCGTCTCTGTGTGCATGGACTTTGCATGTTCTCCCTGTTTCCTTTCACAGTCCAAATACCGGCAGATTAGGCTAATTGGCGTTCCCAAAATTGCCTGTAGTGTGTGTGTGTGTGTGCCCTGTGATGGATTGGCACCCTGTCCAGGGTATACCCTGCCATGTGTCTCCTGGGGTAGGCTCCAGGCCCCCCACAGCCCTGAATACGGGGTGAACGCGTTATAGAAAATGAGTGAGTGAGATACACAGTGGTGGCCAAAAGTATTAGGACAACTTACACCATGTAGTAGTTCTACCTGTGCACAAAACAGGTGACGTCACTGACTAGTTTATGAGAACTGATTACTGGACATGACTTTAATATGTATTTTATGTACTATCAACACATTTACGTAAAAGTATAGCATAGTCCGAAAAAGAAAAAATAATCTACATAAATATATACATAGCCTGACATAACGGCATTTTGCATTAAGTGAACAATCGTCCTTATCCTCATCCTTGTTGTGAAGCCAGGTGATGCACTGGAAAACAACCTATATATAAAATAAAAACATTAAAAAGATCAGGGACTAAATCAAGTTGTCCAGAGGTATTATACAAACACACACACACACACACACACACACACACACACACACAAGTTCAGCATCATTATACCTTTATAATAAATAGCAGAAAATGCAGTGGCCAAAAGTATTGAAACAAATGCGAAAGTCAGCATCAATCTCAAACATTTAAATAATGACAATACAGAAAACAACAATAACTCGTTATTTTAGGCGATTAAACATTCGCCATTCAACTATCAGTATTTAGCATAAAGTAGTGACGTTACTATGACGCAGCAGCGCCTAAGCACGTGACTCTCGATTACCTTCGGTTGTCATTGGTCACGTGACTCTCAGAAACAGACACGCCCCGAAGCGATGCTTCATTTGGACACGCCTCCCTTCTGCGAGCCTCGCGTTCTTGTCGGAATCACGTGACCGAATCATTAGAGTAGTGGAGATTTTTGTTCCTAAATTCATAGATCCAAGAATACTTTTTTTTTTTTTTTTTGCAATTCACAACGAAATTTACATAAAAGGAGGAAAATGCACACAAAATCTTTTCGGTTTATATTAATGAAATCTTAATAAACTCGAGTGTTTCTGTATTTAGTTTTAATTTTTTTATCTCTCTTTATTTTTTTGTCCTTTTCTATTAATTTTCCTTATTATACAAACATCAGTCTGGGACTCATGCTAGCTAACGTAACTTTAACTAAACTTTGATTTCATCAGTGCTGGCAACTTCTCAGTAAGAAACGTAGCTTTTGTTTGTCCTGAAAGTTGCAAAATTATGTTATAGTCTAATTTACATAATTGTCAATTTGCTTGCAATTGTACTAAACACTGTAGGAGAAAAGACACTGTTATAGATATGTTTAGAACTGTAAATAAGCTTTTTTCAGTTGATTTTTTTGTCAATAACTTTTCATTTTGCCATTGAAATAGACAATCTCTTTTCAAAGTAACTTCATATGACTTTAACGCTTTGTCCAGGCCCACATTTGTTAAATATCAAATAGACTTGTCAAAATATTAAATTTAATCAAAAGAATGCTTATGATGCAAGTTTGAATTTCTAGCTATATGTCTAACCCTCCTCCTTTATCCGGGCTTGGGACTGGCGAAGTGACACTGGTGAAGCGTCTTAGTTTTTTTTTTTTTTTTTTTTAAGTTTTCTTAACATTGGTTTAGCTCTACTTAGGAACCTACAAAGTCACAGTTAAACATGAATTTTTTTTTATTTAAACTGGACAGCATTAACAATGAAATTAGGGTAAGGGGTAGCTCAGTGGTTAAGGCATTGGACTACGGTTCAGAAGATCCCCAGGTTCAAACCCCACAGCTACTAAGTTGCCACTGTTGGGCCCTTGAGCAAGGCCCTCAACTGCTCAGATGTATAATGAAATAAAAATGTAAGCCCTCTGGATAAGAGCGTCTGCTAAATGTAAATTAGACCAAATAGAGACAATAGAAAAATATTTTAATGGCAATGTGAGAAAATTAGTCAAGCCCAAATTTTGTATTTTTTTTTCCAGATCCCCTCTACACACACAATGGAGCATCTCCATTTTGGCCAAGGGATTCTATGGAAACAACTGAGGGAGCTAACTTAAATGAGTGTGTATCTAATGTACCAAAAAGCTGCAAAACCTTATCATGGTTAGGAATCAATTGTTCTTACAGACCTTTAGGTTTGTTTTTACCACACGCATCTGGCTAATACCTCCACTTCAGCATTTAAGTGTGGCAAAGATAACACAGAGACAGCAGCCATGACAAGTTCAGCTCCATCTACAAACTTTCAAACCTCCCTCCATAAGCCCACTGTGGTTTTTGTTTCATTCTGTGTACTTACAGTAGATGAATCACACGCCATTGCTGGACAATCTAGTATATGTCTGTAGGGGCATAGCCAAGGACTTTGCCTTTTTTTTTTCTATTTCTCCCAGGCTCTTATTTTGAGAGTTTCCTCAACATTGAAAACTGACATGCTTCAATACTGCCGGGCAGTCTCACTTTTGAGTCGTTAGTGAGGGCGATGGTGAAGGCTGCCCTTACGGACATTGTTCTTCTCCTCCTCACGGTGGAGCTCAGCTGCCTTTGACTCAAACAGGTAACCGAGGTACGATTTGGGACTAATGTATCCATCAGTTGGCTCTATGAGTACATTAATGTTTGCCAGTGGATTCAGCACTCTGCGACTCACAGTTCATAGTCTGCTACTATCAGACTGACCAAGCAGTCAAGAAGTTTAAGAGGATCAACCTGCTCTCCCTCAAAAGCGGTGATGGCCAATTGTAAATCACCAAGCGCTGACTTAAAAAAAAGTGAGATACAAGATGTTTTAAGGATCACTGTACAAGTTTAAAATCTCATCCATATAGCAGTATTCACTGAAATGCAGTTTAAGTACCTCCCACTGGTTTAAAATGCATGAAACCGCTGGTTTAAGGCACCCAACATTGTGGCACACACTTTGGTAATTTGTAAGGATTTCTCTCCACAGTTGATGGTCTCATACAGTATATGGCCTTGTAGGCCTTCTTGCACTTTGGAGATACCAAGTTATACTGTTATATGAGGTTCGACTGTGCGAGGACCGACGCGCAGAAAGATGGAAACCTAATCACAGAGCCAAAACTTGCGGTGAATCATAATGAACCGTACCTACAGTACATCCACCGCGCGAAACTGCGTAGGCAAGATAGGGGTATTATACCCCTATCTCACCTATGCGGTTTGACTCACGGTGAGATGCGGAGTTAGGCACCGTGAGTCGCCGCGATTGCCCACAGATGTTCTGCTGGCATTTCGCAAAGTTCTGTAAGGACCGCAAGCTTCCGCGAGGACCGGCAAAAAAAATAAACATGTTTACATTTTTTACATTATTTGTTTAATTTTTCGCACAGAAAGATGAAAACGTACTCACAGCGCCAAAAACTCGCGGTGAATCTTGATCAACCGTACCTACCGCCACCGTGCAAAACCGCGTAGGTGAGTTAGGGGTATTAGTAGTTAACAGATTAAGGGCCAAACTTCGCTGAGTGATGATGGTAGAATAATTATAAAGGTCTTAACTTAAACAACATGCATGAGGAATCACAATTCACCACATTCATTTTCTGCAATGGAAAAGTACTCGAAATAGTTACTTTTATCAGAAAGTAACGCTGTAATGTAACTGATTGTAATTAGTTACTTTAAAAAGTAATGTTCCCCAACACTAATAATAAGATATGTTAAACTATAACTCATCATATACATTTATTTTATAAATGTCAAATAAAATAAATCTGTTCAGCACTAAGGCACCACAGAAAGAAAAATATCAACATATACTTCCATTTGCAATGTGTTAACCCTTTTAGCCAGGTCAGCTGAGACTTTTAAGCACTGTAGGAGACTGCGCAGTTGACATCTCCTGACTGATCAACAGCTGATGAGGTTTTATTTTTTTTGGGCAATGTTAGACATTAGCACAGAGTGAGAAATGAATACTGGATATGTACAATCAATGAATCTCCAAAAATCTAAATAACATTAAAGAAAATAGTCTTTGGAAAGCTAAACTTATATGTTTCAGGTTTATTACACATAAAGTCCAATATTTTAAACCTTTTTTGTTTTCATTTGATGATCATGGATTACAGTGCATGAAAATACAGTATCTCAATATATTAAAACATTTCATTTCCTGATTCTTTACTTATTTCCAGTTATTTTAATGAGCATGTATTTTCTTTTTGTGCTTCTCTACACTGTAAAAAGTATTTTAGAAAATGGAGAAAAATGACAAGTATGTGACAAAACAGGATTTAAATCGAAAGGAAGATGAGGGCGATCAGGACCAGAAGGTGGCCATAATGCAACTTACTGGAAGCCAACCACCATAAAAGAAAAACACCAAACAAGTGGGGAAGGGATTTTTTTTTTTGCTTGTGTTTATAGAGACTGGAGATTCGTCTGAATGTTCTGACATTGGTGAAAAGTGTATTTTGTGTAACGGGACCTCTTCAAACATGCATAATGATGTGTATTTATGATGAACAGACATCTGGGTGGATATGTGGGAATAGCTGCATGCTGGAGATTACAGAAAATGACCTTATTATATAGAGTCTTATACCAGTCAGCACTAAAAGTCAGTTAAAAAACTTATGTACTTACTGTTTTTTTTTTTTACATCATATGTAAAAAAAGGAGTCTACCACCTTTTAATGGAGTTTATTTTTTCCCCTTTGCAGTTTTATTCTGCAATATCTTTCGTCTCACCTTGTGATGACATCATTTGATTCAGACCAGGCTGACAGCATGGAAGTGAGATGCTTTAATATTTTGTGTAACAGCTGATCACGCTGTCATGGTTGGATGAAGCATTTAGTTATAGTGACAATTATGTTTTGAGTGGTGTGTGTGTGTGTGTGTGTGTGTTGTTTTAAGCAGCTGACCTAGCTTAAGGAGAGCTGTGATGGAAAGTGGGTGCTTTGATCAGTGAAAAGAGGATGAAATGACATAATAAACACATTATAACTTGAGTTAACTTGTCGTTTTTTTGGATTTTTATTTTTTTATTAATGATACCGTTCAACTCTTTTCTATTTTAATTTTCTGTTTTCAAATGTTATGAATCAGGCTGTTCTAATGTTCATACAGCCTCCCAGTAAAGAATAAGCAGTATAGACAATGAGTGATATATAAGTTAAGGCAGATTAATTTGTAATAAACTGTGCACTAAAAAAGCATACTGCAAACCAATTTAAATGATTAGTCATGATGCATTTAAACACGATGTTAACCGAAAAGCCGGGGAAAATGACTGAGAGCAGCAGTGACATCTAGTGGGTGGGTTCTGGTATTACATTAAATCGTGTCAACGTGAATTAAATAGGCTGTTTTTTATTATATATTTAAAATACCGTATATTTGAAATTTAGAAAATTACAAAGAGGTAATGTGCAATATTCATTATAGATATAAAATAAAATTATGTAAGTTCTAGATGCAAACACATTTTTTTTTACTTTTAAAATAATTATTTTATTTAAATAGTAATTAATTATATATATTTCTAATAAATTCATTGTATTTATTTAATTTATTTATGTATTTGTTTATTTATTTGTTGGCCCATTACCGCTACAGAGGCGGATATGCTACGTGTTCATGGGAAATGTAGTTTTAATGATAGTTCCTGTTTCACACTTTTTAAATTATTAACACAGCCTAAATGTTAACACAGCCTAAATAAAGTTATTACAAATAAAATTGTAAAATAAATCTAAAAATAGACCTAAAGTATGCATAATAAAAAAACGACCACTTTCATGAAATACCGAATTTACTTCCGGCATTCTTGTGACGTTTTAATCACGTGATAACGGTCAGCTGATATGATGCTCAGAACCCGGAAGTTATCATGAATTACAGCCTGTTGTCAGGGGAAGTTTTTGTTTTTCTGTGTATGATTTAGTTTGCAAAACATGAACAATAGATAGTTTATTAAATCGCGGTGTGTTGGAGAATTGGAATTTACTGGTGCCGTTTTAATTTTGGAAGAAAATTATATATAAACGGTAAGTTATATTGTTTATTACAAACATGCAGACATGCTAATAAACATTAAGAAGTTGTGATGATTAAACCTGATTGCAAGGGTTGTCTTTTAAGCAGTTAACATTAAACTAAATGTTTAAATTGTACATATTTCGCCAGACAATTAAATTTATGTGTTTGATTTATTTTATTTCTTAACACTAGAAGCGCCGAGCAGCGGTCATTTGACCGCAAGGGGGTAAAAAAAAAATAATACTTCACACTCGATCAATTTCCAGGACCCTCCTTTCATGACTTTTCCTAGTTCTGTGAGCTTAATCACCCTGTATGCTTAAATTTTTAAAATCGCACCAGTAAAAGCCAGTATAAAGCTATTTTGCTCTTATTTACGTGAAATCGCTGACAGCTGCGCGGCGGCGTGACGTTTCCTGTCTTTTCCAACCTGCGATTCTCATTTCTCTCAGCAGATGGCGCAAGGGATCGCGCATACTTTTTATGCGTCATTCAGTGCGTATATGTAACTATCTCAGGTTTCATTCCATATATGCAGTTTATATATATATATATATATATATATATATATATATATATATATATATATAACAATTCGCCATTCGTTCTGGCGTTGATAATCAGCGATATTTTATAAGGACATTTAGGGAATTTCGCTTTACTTAATTATATAAGGTTTTGAGAAAATTAATTAGTTTGTTCGTTCTGTTAGAAGCTTCCGTGAAATTATCTCTAAAACAATATTGTTTTACATATTACATATGTAACGACCCCTCCCGAGGATATAAAGCCTCATTATTGAATGTAAATAAATCAGATCTACCACAGCAGATAATAAACTATGCTATGTCATAACCGAAGCAAACACCACGATTATGCCTCGTTTCGTTCAGTGTTGCTAGGCAACGGACCACGCGCCTAATCGGCGGGAACGTGGTTCACTTTGCCGCGGTGTATTATAAACCTGCGGAATGTTTCACTGCTTATGCATAAAAGCGAGGGAAATGTGGAGGTGATGTGTGGCCACCGAATGAGAACTAAACCAAAGATTTCGGTAACTACACTGAGTGTAACATCTGCATAGTGACACTAAAAAGCTGAACACCTTCACTTTTCCGTTTACCTCTGAGAAAGAAAAAAAGCTGTATGTTGTTTGTTTATATGTAGAATGTTTATAAAAGTACACGAAGTAGGCGCGCGCGCGCACAGACACACACACACACACCTCCCCTGAGCCCTCGGTCAACATCTAATGACCGTCGATATGCAAATGAGTCAAGACGTAGCCTAACGTGGTGTCGTGTCTGATTTCAGCGGTCACGGAGAGGAAAGACTTTGAACAGTTGCAGCGTTTTTTAAGTTACAACAAGCACAACGATGTCCACGTTGTTTCACTGGTTATGACATAGTGACACTAAACAGCTGAACAACTTCACTTTTCTGTTTACCTCTGAGAAAAAAAGCTGTATTTAGTTTGTTTATATTCAGAGTAACACCTTCCAACCACCTCTCATAGTCTATTGTTAGTTTTAATGATTTGGCTGAAACTAATGATCACTACATAAGTACCCCAACACCATTGATCATGAGTTTCAGCTGAAACTAATTCTATACATGCAACAGAAAATGTAGATGCAGATTCCAAATGTATAAAGATACATGCTATATACATATATTCCGCTTCAGCGTGTTTCTTAATCTTTCCCTATATATATATATATATACTTTTCAAATAAAATCGCTATTACTTGACCCTGAAGTTTAGTTTAGCACACAAAAACTGAAAAGTCCTTTCTGGTAAATCAACTGCATATGTAGTTTATTCACAGCAAATCATTAATAAAATGAATATATATATTGTACAGTACAAGGTAAACACGAGAAAGATTACAAAATAAAAAAACAAACAGTGTCTTCTTTATAAACAGCTTCTACTGTGCGTCGAGATGCTGAAATCTCTTGCATGTTGCCCCTCAATTTTGTGCTTCCATTTCAAGTGGAGAGATATTTGACCGACAGCTTAGAACAAAAGAACTGTAGGTGTGATCACAACCCCCTCCGAACGACCGTGCCATCAATCACTGACCACCTCAGAAGTTCCCTCCAATGTATGCTGATGTTTTTCAAGTATTTTTGCAAAACTATGGCACTCTTTTGAGAGGTGGTTGGAATGTGTTATTCATTCATTTATTCTATACAAGGGCACTAACTACACAGATCAAACTGTTACCTTATTTTATTCTTATACTCATCGCTGTGCTTGTTGTAACTAAAAAACGCCGCAACTGCTTCAGGGGAGGTGTGTGTGTGTGTGTGTGTGTGTGAGCGCGCGCGCGCGCTGCAGCCTGTGAATGAATACGCACAGCAGAGGGACAGAGACATGAGGGACATCTAATACCTTATTGTGTAGTGTCCCTTTTTCAGCGGATTTCTCTGCTACCGCAGATCAGTTTATCAACTTGTAATATATTAATTTTAGGAATATATTAACATGTGCAGACATTTAGTTGATGGGGCGCTGCCCGTCTTGCCCCTGAATAGAGCCAGCCTCGATTACACACACATACACACACACATATATATATAGCATGCATCGAATACACACGCACACACACACACACACATATATATATATATATATATATATATATATATATATATATATATATATATAGCATGTATCTTTATACATTTGGAATCTGCATCTACATTTTCTGTTGCATGTATAGAATTAGTTTCAGCTGAAACTCATGATCAATGGTGTTGGGGTACTTATGTAGTGATCATTAGTTTCAGCCAAATCATTAAAACTAACAATAGACTATGAGAGGTGGTTGAAAAGTGTTACTCTGAATATAAACAAACTAAATACAGCTTTTTTTTCTCAGAGGTAAACGGAAAAGTGAAGTTGTTCAGCTGTTCAGTGTCACTATGTCATAACCAGTGAAACAACGTGGACTCATCGCTGTGCTTGTTGTAACTGAAAAAACGCTGCAACTGTTCAAAGTCTTTCCACTTTCTTTGACCGCTGAAATCCGACACGACACCACGTTAGGCTACGTCTTGACTCATTTGCATATCGACGGTCATTAGATGTTGACCGAGGGCTCAGGGGAGGTGTGTGTGTGTGTGTGTGTCTGTGCGCGCGCGCCTACTTCGTGTACTTTTATAAACATATAAACAAACAAAATACAGCTTTTTTTTCTCGGAGGTAAAGGGAAAAGTGAAGGTGTTCAGCTTTTTAGTGTCACTATGCAGATGTTACACTCAGTGTAGTTACCGAAATCTTTGGTTTAGTTCTCATTCAGTGGCCACACATCACTTCCACATTTCCCTCGCTTTTATTACATGAACATAAGCAGTAAAACATCCCGCAGGTTTATAATACACCGCGGCCAAGTGAACCGATTAGGCGCGTGGTCCGTTGCCTAGCAACACTGAACGAAACGAGACATATTCGTTGTGTTTGCTTCGGTTATGACATAGCATAGTTTATTATCTGCTGTGGTAGATCTGATTTATTAAAATTTAATATTGTTTTAGCGATAATTTCACGGAAGCGAGTTCAGAACTAAATCGCTGCTCCGAGACGTTCAGAAGCTTCAAATAGAATGAATAAACTAATAACATTTTCTCCATACGATATAAAATTAAGTAGAGCTTTCCTTTTTGTTATAGTACGAAGCCCCTAGATGGACAAAGGAGGAGAAAAAAGTCAAAAACTTTGGGTTATAATTCCAAACATGACTTGTTTTTTTCCCTTTTCCTTTGTCCCCTTAGAGACTCTGTAGTAGGTTTTATCAGTTGAATATGAAAAAAAGATACCGCTGATTATCAACGCGGGAATTAATGGCGCATTGTTCAAGTGCAAGTTGATCTTGGAGCTAAACTATTTGCTTTGGGTGAAAGCGCCATCTAGCGATCATTGTGTGTCAGCAGCAGCTTCCCATTCAAAACAATAGGCGGTCAAATGACCGCTGAACGGCGTTTTTAGTAGGTGACACTGGCGCGGCGCTTCTAGTGTTAAACTAACTCATGCATACAGTCTATCACTCATGCTGCTCTGTGTGGAATACAATAATTCATTTAGTGCTTTTTTTTTTTTTTTTAACAAACTCATCAGATAGGGGAAAGTTTATGTCAAGACCTTAATGGAAAAATAATGCTAACTCTTAACTTCACATACAGCCGCATCACCACACCCTGTTGCTGAGTGGATTATATTTCCCTAACATCACATCCACATGTGTTTTATCTAGTCCTACTAGTCCAGCAAAGCCTTATGCTGACTCGATAATCTGCATTGTGTCGAGTAATCTAAATCATACTTTGTGGTTTGCACATGACTGCAGCATGTCTGTGAAGGTTGCGAAACATTATAACGTAATGAAGCTTTGTTTGAGCTGATTATAAGACTTTGTCACTCCGGCATGCACTCGGTACTCATGCGATTGCAATGAATTAAGAAAGTCTTGAGTCTTTACATTAATTAAATTGTTACTTATTCATTGGAAAAAGCAAATTCTGATTATAAAATCTGAATGATTTTTGTAATAACAGATATAAGGGAAGGATGCGTCAGGACAAAAGCTGTCTAAACTCTATGAATCTCTGACTTAAAGTTTCTAAAAAGATCTAAATCTCTCTGTCTGTCTGTCTGTCTATGATAAACTAATAGAGATGGAGTGGCTGTTGGATCCCTCTCACCTCCTCAGAGAGTCCTCTAATGGTACAAACAACGAGCTGACTTATGGCTTCGTGTCCTGCGCTGTCTCCGTCCTCTTCTATGGAAGCAACTTCGTTCCTGTAAAGAAGATTGACACTGGAGATGGTGAGACATACACACCTTTAGTTTGCATATATATCATGTGGTTTGCACATGATATGTGTGCATCATATTAAATAGTACAGTCATAAACTACTGGAACTCTTTCACACTTTGGCCCCCCGTATAACTACAAGGTTGAGTCAAAGACTATCCGCACTCCGATTTTATCAGCTCTTTCCTTTCAAGGCTCCTGTCTCCACAATAGTGAAGTGTGTAGTGATTTTTTTTTTGTGGTCTGAGGGCCTAGCTGGTGCCGATACTCTAAGGAAGGTAAAGGTTTCTTAAAGAGAATGATTATTGGTGATGAGATTTATTATACAGATTTATCACTACAAGCCTGAGATTGAATGGCAGAAAATGGGACGTAAACATTCTCAATCCTTAATCGACTGAGAAAAAGTAAAAAACTTAACCATCAGCTGGGAAATTCATCAACACTTACAGTTTTCTAAAGTGCCAGTATTGAAACATTGGCAGGAAAAGTTAATTAAAATAAATTTTGCAGCCAGAATTGTGGATAATCTTTGACTCATCCTCGTATAAAAGGTGTTTCATTGTTCTATACCTTCAACAGACCTGTTTGTATGGTGTGTGTGTGTGTGTGTGTGTGTGTGTGTGTGTGTGTGTGTGTGTGTGTCTCTTTTAGGCATGTTTTTTCAATGGGTGCTTTGTGCTGCTATATGGACGGTGGCTCTGATTGCGAACATCATCTTGAGCAGCCCAAAGTTCTGGCCCCTGGCGATGCTGGGAGGAGCCATCTGGGCTACAGGTACAGTACAGTAACGTGAATCCCAGCAAGTCAGACATTTTGAGCTGATGTATAGCTAGATTTGTCATTTTTGTCATAGAATTTGTTTCCTTGCCCAGTAGTGAGATGGGTTCTTGTCTTTCTGCATTTTGTGCTCTGCCATATTGGGCAAGAGTCAGTCATTAACCAGATCAATATTACACAAAATTAGTAATAATATTAGGATTAATAAAGGTTTTCTTGTTTTCACTGTATTTAAAGCAGGTTACAGGCTGTGGTGAGACCAGCAATGCTCTACGGCTTAGAGACAGTGGCGCTGAAGAAAAGACAGGAGGCAGAGTTTAGGGTAGCAGAGCTGAAGATGTTGAGGGTTTCTTTGGGAGTGACAAGGATGGATAGGATCAAGAATGAGTTTATCAGAGGGACAACCCACGTTAGATGTTTTGGAGATAAAGTCAGAGAGGCCAGATTGAGGTGGTTTGGACATGTTCAGAGGAGAGATGGTGAATATATCGGTAGAAGGATGCTGAGGTTTGAACTGCCAGGCAGGAGGTCTAGAGGAAGACCTAAGAGGAGATTTATGGATGCAGTGAGAGAGGACATGAAGTTAGTTGGTGTGAGAGAAGAGGATGCAGAGGATAGGGTTAGATGGAGGCAATTGATTCGCTGTGGCGACCCCTGAAAGGGAACAGCCGAAAGACAAAGAAGAAGACAGGCTACAACAATAAAACTTGCTAGTACCCAGTACCAGTGGTGCCTTCCAAAATCTTACATTCAGCAATTGGTTTTATATTCTTTCTGTTTTTCCTTAGGTAATATTACAGTTGTCCCCATAGTTAAGACCATCGGTCTCGGCCTAGGCCTTTTGATATGGGCTTCCTTCAACCTACTGATGGGCTGGGCCAGCTCGCGGTAAGTTCAGAGCGAAACATAAACCTGAGTCAAACTAATAAACCTAACATTTCCCTGTGTTAGTCAGCAAAATGATTGTATCACACTGACTAGCCTATAAAAGTCGCTATTTGGGTTTAAATAAGCAAATACTTAAGGATCTTTCGATTGGATAGTTCTTGGCGTGATTAAAATGCCTTAGCTGGCTACAGTTAATTCTTTTTAACCGTAATTGATGTAATGATTTTCTTCTGATTTCTAAAACAACTATGTTGGAAGATGTATCCTGTGCTTGTGGAAAACGTATTACTTCATTGCGGAAAGGTCAAATTATTGGCCTAAATCAAGCAAAGAATACAACAAAGGAGATCGCTCAACTGGCTGGAATTGGGTAAAAACTGTATTAAAACCTGAAAGGATAGTGCTGAACTGTCAACTTTCTAGAAGAAGTGGTCTAAAAAATAATAATTAATAATCGTGATCGGAGATGACTTAAATGCTTGGTGACATTGCATCGATAGCGGGATGTTTAATAGTAAAAGTAATGTAAGGAAAAGAGCTGTGTCCCTAAGAATACCACTCGTTAGTGAGACTTACTTGAAAAAGCAGGCTTCAGTTTGCTCGGGAGCATAAAGATTGGACTTTGGAGTCATGGAAAAAGGTCATGATGAGTCCAGACTGACTCATACATAAATGTCCACTGTACAAGCCTCTGAAGACTGTGTTATGATCTGGGTTTGCTTCTGTTGCTCAGGTCTAGGCTCAGCAACGTTATGTGGCAATTAAATAAAGTCAGCTGATGACCTGAATGTACTGATTATATCTATGAAGCTTTTCTTCCCTGATGACATATTCCAGAGCTCACAGTGTGAAAGAGTGGTTCTGGAAGTGTGTGAGGAATCATTTTCACACATGAACTGGCCACCAGAGTCCTTAACCTCATTGAAAGAGTTTATAAAATGATTCGAGTCTCATGGTAACAAGACAACATCTCAGGCCAGTGAAATAATGCAACTGGATGGATGTAAATATAGTGACCTTGTGTTTGGTTGTTGAAACAATGCCAAGGTGAAAGTGTGTTGTAATTTAAGCCAAATTGATAGTGATCTCTGCCCTTATATCTGCAATCTATTACATTTCTAAAATCTGTGTTCTCAGATTCGGATGGTTTGGTATCGAGGTGGAAAAAGTCAGCAAACCGACGCTTAACTACTGTGGAGCCGGGTTGTGTTTGCTCAGGTACCACACAAAACACACACACACAATCTGTTTTGTCTTCTTTTTATTTTCTAAGTGTGTTAATCTTTCTCAATTTTTCTCACACACTTGCCCTTTGGTGTCTCCACAGCGCCATCGTGTTTTTCTTTGTGAAGAGTGACGGACAGAGACCTGCCACATCTGAAGAGACGCCTCTGCTCATAGACAGTGTATGTCTTTTTTTTTCTCATGTATTTTACTTTTGTTAATTCCTCAAAGTTTGTGCTAGTAATCTAACTTTCTCTTTTTTAAATAATAGTAATGTCCTTGTTATATTGTTTCTGCAGCAACAACCATTTTTGTGATTTTACATTTTCCAGAGCGTGAACCCTGACTCTCACACGTCCTCAGATAACTCGTGGGTGGACATGTTGCCTCCCCTCACGAAGCGCCTGGTGTGAGTATAAAAATAATAACACCTGAGGAACGTTTCACTGAATCAGGAACTAACCAGTCAGATGGACAGATAAGAAGACAACATGTAGTTTTACTGGTTCATAAGGAAATGTTGTTGTTATATAGTCCAGAGCAAAGTTTGTGCACCCCAGGACAAAATGAATGTATTAAGAGATTTTCAGACATTTTTTTTTACTATGAAATATAACACATGGTGAATATTAAAATATTCTTTCTTTATTTTTAAGGATTTGTCCCTTATTTGTATCTCAGTTCTATTATTTGCTCTGTTTTTTTTTATTTTTTTATTTTTTTATTTTGCCTAACTGACAATTCTGGTTAATTTTTTTTTTTTATTATTAGTGGTTCCTCATTTGCCGTAATCGCAGGACTCCTCTACGGCTCATCATTCATTCCCATGCTGTACATCAAATACCACGCCAGTCAGCAGGACAGCCAGTTTTATGGCGCGAGCCAATTTGGTAAGACCAGGTCAATGTTTTTCGTTTTCTTATGTTCGAGTTTACTGCGGTGGTTATATTTCTATAGCAGGACACCCCTGAGCTGTATTCCTCTTATAATGTTCTACTTATTAATAAAGTACAGTCATACAAAAGCTGTGGAATCTTTGAGATTCAAGCTATATCCATAGACTGGATAAAAAACAAACCTGCAATGCAGATGTCACTCAAATTGGCCACGTCCCTTATATTGCATAAATTTATGCCTTTTTGATCATTTTAATTAATTGGTTACATAAAAAATTCACCCCTGTGCAGTAGTCATGACTGGGAAATCTAGGCTGCAAACATTGACTTGGGGATTATCTTGCGTTTGGAGCCACCTAGTGGTAGTTCGAGGAACTGTACATTTTGGCACTTGGCCTTGTTTTCCAGAACTGGAGGTTGTTTCATTTTGATGTACAGTGGAACATCTAATGTACCATTTTCTAGTCAGTGTTTATCTAGGCTAGCACCTAATAACAGGAATAATTATCGCATTAAGATGTTTGTCAATATATATTTATCACCACAAATGTATTTTAAAAATAAACAAATATATTTTAATTATTGATTAACATTTCCATAAATTCCTGATTGTGTGTCTAACCTGTAATAAATTGCAGACTTCTGTGATTAAATTTGGATTTTTACCAACCATTATAAATACAGTATACATGTATTTGTATCCTAACTGCAGGGACTTTTTATTTTCAGATCTGGATTATGTCTTCGCTCACTTCAGTGGGATCTTCTTCACCAGCACTGTGTACTTCCTCATCTATTGTGCCTTCAAAAGGAACAAACCTCAAGTCTTCCCTAAAGCTGTGCTACCAGGTAGGACACGCACTCATGTAACGACTCACGAAGGTTGAAGTTTTTGTGCCGTGTTGTAGAGCAGGATGCCATCATCTAGGGGTTGATTTTTGTCTCTTGCTTAGGGTTTGTTTCCGGGTTGATGTGGGGCGTGGCCACATGCTGCTGGTTTCTGGCCAATCACTACCTAAAGCCACTGGTGAGCTTCCCAATCATCACTACGGTGAGTGGCACGATCTTGGATGATCACTTTTTGATCTTTTTGAAGAATTTTCCATCGTAAATGTCCACTTTCATCCTTTAAATGAATTCCATTGTTTATTTTACTTTGGCAGGTTCCTGGGCTTATTGCTGCTTTATGGGGAGTCGTAGTTTTTAAGGAAGTGAAGGTGGGTGTGTGTGTGTATATGTGTTCCTGTCTGTGTATGTATGTATCTGTTTTCTTTTTTTCTATTAAAATGTCCATTTCTCATCAGGGACTGAAGAATTACCTGGTGCTAATCCTGGCATTTTGTATGATTGTGACTGGAGCGTTACTGACCGGCTTCTCGCTGTAGTTACACGTTGGCAATCACAAGGTGGAGACAAAAACACCAGTTCATCCCATATGGCCACTGATAGCTTTCTTAAACCATTTTGTACCTCAAAATGATGCACTTGTCTTGATTACTGTAAATCACTGTGAGAATGTCAGACAATATTAGCATAATGATGGGAAACCTGATACTTTTCATTTTAGTGACAGTTCTTTGGACAGACTGTAACTAATCTGTAATATTCAATGCATTGCTTTCTGTCATATTTAGATCATGAAGTACCTCTATTTAATTTTCTTAGTTGCACGTTTTACATTAACTGTCAAGTTCAATGAAAATGATGTTGAGAGAGATTAATTTTGCCATGTGTGCTTATTAATGTTATGTGCATGAGTGATTTCCTAATACTATGTTTGTTATTAATATAAAGGAAATATTTTATCAATAAAACCTCTTTTTTGATAAGTTGTCCTTCCTTTTCTTCTTCTTCTTCTTCTTCTTCTTCTTATATTGTGGAGTAAATTGAGCATCTATTTGTTTTCCCGCAATAAAAAAAAAAGGGTTTATTACAGCTCATGATCCAAAGCATCCTACATCACCTGTCAAACATGGTGACTGCTGCAGAAAGTATCAGGATGAATTTGCAAGTGTATAGATTTAGCAAAATTTTGCAAAACCTGTATGATGCTGCAGTATACTGCAGATGGATAATGACCCAAAACATGAAGTAAAAGTTACCCAAGAGCTTTGCAAGGCAAACAAGTGGGATGTTTTTCCCTGGCCCAGGGAAGAATAGAGCATGTGTTTTACTTACTGAAGACTAAGGGCAGAAAGACCCACAAACAAGCAGCAGTTGAAGGCAGCTGCAGTTAAGGCCTGATAAGCCATCTCAAGGGAGGAAACTCAGCATTTGTTATGTCCATGGTTCCAGACTACAGGCAGTTGTTGACTGCAAAGCAGTTTCATCCAAGTGGTAAAGGCAGTCTGTATGTTTGCAATTATGGTAGTTTGTTCCATTATTTTTGCCCTTCCACCAAAACAGGTGTATAAAAATACTTGTAATTCTTTAATGGTTAATGCCACAGTTTTGTCAAACCACTTGAACTGAAGCTGAAAGTCTTGACTTTGATCTCATTTGGAGTGTTTCATATAAATTTCAGTGTTGGTGAACAGAGGCTTATCGTTATTCCAATATTTATGAACCTGACTGTATCTACAGTATGAATGAATGTGCGGAAATAATCCACCCCCCGACGAAATAGAGCAGCTTGAGTAGGCCCTGTCTCTAAAGCCAGCTGACAAAGTTATTATTAGTTTCAACAGGAAGGATGGGGCAAGTAAGAGAGCGTGAAATGAGGAGGCCTATGAAATGTTCTTATTGTTTTTTTCTAACTGCAATTTAAGTTTCAGGCAGTAGAAAAGTCAAAATGTACAAACTGTCCTTAATGTGATTTTGTTGCTGTAAAACCAATTCATAAAGATGATAGATGATGTCCCACTTTGATGTTCCTGTGTATATATAAAGCAAGTTAAATTATTGGATCTGAAACACAAAAAAAATGATTAATAGATGATGTTAATAAGAAGGTGAGAACAGAGCATGTCCTCTATCTGACCTTCATTTATATCTTTATAATTTGTTCCAGATCTCCCAAATTTTTGTTTGCCTGTGACTTTTTGAAGCCATTCTTGACTACTTCTGGATGGCTGTCATATGCAGTATGTGTGTTGCTCATGCTAAGAGTGCTTTGAGGTTTGCTGGTTTAACCACAAGACCCTAACGTGACATGACTCTGGTTTAGCTGATACTAGACTTCTCTGTAATATTTTACATTATGCAATAACAGATATAATCAAATGATGTAATTTTTTCTTTTCTTAATATTCAGCTCCATGAGGTATTACAATAAAATATAATCCTGTATGTGTTGGGGTGTCAGAAGAGATTTAATAGATTTATAGAATACATTTGTGTTTTCAGAAGCCTTAAAAATCTAGAGGATGTGGTTATGTGGTTCATTCAAATGTGATTTTAGCGCAGTCATAGTTATTTCTTTGACGTTTTGACATTCATATTTTTTTTATATAGTAACAGGCAGAAGTAAATGATGAATGAATGAATGGGAAATGTGGCGCTCAGAAAGTCAGTTATATTGTGCAAAAGAATTTTTTTTAAGAATGGAAAAGTTTCTAACTTTTAAAGTTGGGCCTTAAAGGAAAAAAAAAACATCTTTTATTAGACTTGTTTATTAAACTAGGTTTGTGTAAGCCTAGTATGTGTGTGGGTGTGTTTTTGTTTTGCTCTGTGACTGCTGAGAGATTGTGTTGGATAAAGTACTGTGATATATAAGAGCGTATCTGTTTTGCAGATCTTACGGTAGATCATTTTTTTTCCATGTGATTTCAGATTAAACTGTAAGGTGCGTAACTGTGTGTAAGAATAGCGGTCTTTAATCACCAGGTAGTGCATCAGCAGTTACTGATAGAATAGTATACAGTAGGTTGCTGTTAGGTCCTGATGTACTGTAATAATGACTAATAGAGATAAAAAAAGAGAAAAACTTGGATATTTTCTGTTCATGATAAAATGTACAGCAGTGGGCATTTTTACATGTTTAGATTCTTGACTATCATGTCTATTAAAGAGATCTGCAGATTTACATTATGAATGCAGCAAGAACAGAAACACAAATTTGCCTGTTGGTCACAGCGTTTTATTTAACGCAATCTCTCACCAATCATATGGCAATGCACAGGTGGTATACAAACAAACAGACTCTCATGTACACACTCCAAAAGCGGCTGCTAGCTTTTGAAACAGGGGAAGCTCATATTAGGCCTTCATCATGAAATTCATTATGTTATTTGTACGTAAATTCTGCCCTCCGTTCCTTTTGCAGAAAATGGTCTGTGACCCTGTCGTACCAATTGGCCGGTTTTTCCATGGACTTAACCAGTTTCCTTTCAATGGCCAGGAGAGCAAGGTTGCTCAGACGATCTTGGCCCATCATGTTGCGGGCGTATGACTTGACCTATTTTAAAGTGGTCATACGGGCCTACATGCACTTTTTCAAGCTGTTTGGACTGAAATGTGTGTTAGGAGAGTGTGTACACAACCACTCCACAATGATAAAGAGCCGCCCAGTGATTTTCTTTTCATTTATTAAAATAACATGCCCCTTCTGAAATCAGGCCAACCTCAAATGCCTGGCAATGTAACGCCACACCAAAAAAGGCCGCTCCTACTATAGTTAATTGACACTGGTGTTTTAGCAAAGACCCGCCCCGAGTGAGAAGAAGCTGTCGGCCAGTGTTTTTCGTCGCTGGAGCAAAATGTCGCCTAAGCGAGTGTTGTGTACAGTTGTTGGGTGTAATAGCGAACACAGCAGTCGTCATTCACTACCGACATCGGAGCCGCTGAGGACGCAGTGGCTGAATTTTGTTTTTGAAGCTAACGTCACCGCCGATTTACCTAAATGCATTCATGTTTGCGCTAATCATTTTTCACCAGACTGCTTTATGAACGCGGGTCAATATAAAGCAGGTTTTGCTAGGAAGCAGCTCCTAAAAAATGGATCTGTACTAACGCTTCATGTTCCTGCTTCATCTTCACCAGGCTTGGTGAGTGTAATTTCTTTTTCTATGAATCTTTTCAGAACACCTTTTCTAATAATCACGATGAATGCGGAGTGTAACTTACACTCTCATAGAACATGGTTATGTAAAAACTACTTAAGAAAACAGGCTCAGGTTCTATATTCCAGCGTTTTCCAGGTTAAACTGCATTACCCGCACTGTGTTTCCCTTTACCTGCAAATCCGCATGGGACTGAACTCGAATCTCTGTAGCGCTGATGTATACTTAGGACATGCTGTCAATCAAAAAAGGGGTTCCGCCCTTTAAACAGCTCCTCCAATCATCATGCAGCAGCTTAGCATCCTTGCCCGCCCACTGCTCCATTCACTTCCAGAGAAGCTGAGTTTCCCTGGAAGTGATGATTTTGGTGCATTTATCCAATTACCATCCAGCTTTTCTGCAGTGAAAAAAGCTCCTCTGTGCTTGCCCATAGAGCTCCAGTAAGTGCCAGGCGAGCTTTGAAGAACAGAAGAGCAGGCTCACTTCTGGCCCAGTATTAGCTTATGCTGATTTCTCCCTTTCCTTTACCTTGGAGCTAGATGCTAGTCATGGAGGTTTGGGAGCAGTTCTGTCCCAGGAACAGGGAGGGAAGGTGCAGCCTATAGCCTATGCTATCCTTAGGCCCACTGAGCGCAATATGTCAAACTATAGTTCCATAAAGTTGGAACTTTTGGTGCTCAAGTGGGCAATGACTGAGAAGTTTAGAAAATATTTGCTGGGGCAGAGGTGTATCGTCTTTACTGATAATAACCCCCTCAGCCACCTGGCTACCGCTAAGCTTGGGGCCACAGAGCAGCGGTGGGCTGTACAGTTGGCCTCTTTTGATTTTAAGCTAAGGTATCATTCTGAGAGGAGCAACCGGAATGCGGATGCTCGTTTGCGACAGGGTCCTTCTAGTCAGGTTGAGTTAGTGGAGGTACTACCTGGTACAGTGCTTCCAACTGTGGTAAGGTAGGCTGGAGAGATGGGGATATGTTCTTAAGCAGCAGTCACCATGCTGCCTGGTTTGGCTGTGAATATGCAGTCATTACAGGAAGAGGACCCTGTTATAGGTGAGGTGTTAAGGTTTTAAAGGCAGGGAGCCCCACCTAATTTAGAGGAACGTTGGCAGTTACCCAAGGCTGTGGTGACTCTCTTGCGATAATGGGGTCTGCTGTGTGTGCAGGATGGAGTATTGTATCGCAGAGTGTTTCTTTTGGATGGGGAAGAAGAGGTGTTGCAACTGGTGTTACCAGCACTATTGCATCATGAGGTTCTAACACAGCTACACCAGGAGCATGGGCACCAGGAAGTGGAACGCACGACTGTGTTGGTGCGACAGCATTGCAGTTGGCCCGGCCTGACAGCTGATGTGGCGAGAGTGTGAGAGGTGTCAGGCTTCAAAGGATACAGAACATTTTTCCTATAGCTTTATGGGCCATTTGGTGGCCTTGAGGCCGAATTAAATATTGGCCCTTGACTTCACGGTGTTAGAACTCACCTGGTCAGGATTGGAAAATGTGCTGGTTGTAACAGATGTTTTTACAAAGTATACCTTGGCGGTACCTACACGAGACCAACATGCAGAGCCAGGTTTTGGTGGGGGAGTGGTTCTACAAGTTTGGTGTCCCCAGTCGGATTCATTCTGATCAGGGCTGTAATTTTGAGTCCTCCTTGGTACAGCAGCTTTGTGCGCTGTATAAGATGGAAAAATCGTGCACCACCCCATACCATCCAGTAGGAAATGGGCAGTGAGAGCATTTTATTAGGACGTTGCACAATCTTTTGCGTGCCCTGTCTGGGAAAAGGGACTGGGCCTCATGCCTCCCACAAGTGCTGTTTTGTTATAATACTACCCACTATCAGATGACTGGTGAACCCCCATTTTTTTATGTTTGGGCAAGAACCAAGACTTCCTGAAAGGCACAACATGAGATACACCATTGGGAGAGGGTCAGTTAGTTTATCTGCGTGAAAATGGCACCAGGGGTCCTCCTCTTAGGAGAACGAGATGCCGACAGCAGAAGTTCTATAGGAAGAAACTGATCTGTTTATGGTGGTGCCAGAAATCCCTCCGGTACAAATTCCCCAGGTACGCATTTCCCTGGATACTATTAGGTCACCAAGTAGCCCTGTAAATGTTAACGAGGGGACCACAGTTATGGGGGGCCTTGAGGCTCCTAATTCTGTATTAAGTGCATTACCGGGGTCTGTGCACTTGTCAGGGAGGCAGTTAGGTGGCCACGGTACTTCTTTGCAGATAACAGGGCGAATTACTGCGGAACATCATTTAAATCTGCATCGGAGGACGCTTTTAGTGACGCCGCTGCTAGAAGGATGAGAATACCGGCCGGTAGATTGAGCTGTGGCATCGGCGGTGAGTAATCATGCAGCTTCACGCGGGCGGTTGTTTAACCCAAGAGGGAGGTGGAATATCATAATACCTACACATTATTTCTTGGTGACAATGCTAGCGGTGACGCCATTGCTGTTTTGCTAATGAGTAGTGAGGATTTCTCGCTTGGGACTTGGCTGCCTTGTAGGTCATTGGGCTGGTAGCTATGTGATCAAAAATCAAGATAGAAAAAAGAAACTTTTCTATCCCTCACCGTATACAGTGTGTTTGCTGATTAAGTCTCTTTTTTCTACCTTTATTTTTGATTTGCTTTTATGTGTAGTTTGGTTTTGTGCGTGGATTGAATTTTCCTTATTGGTTAATTGTTTTTCATGTCTGTTGTGTCGGTGCGAGTGTTTGTGCTGTTGTTGTCTCTTTTGGTTATGTTAATTTTCAATTCAATTCAATTTTATTTGTATAGCGCTTTTAACAATTTACATTGTCACAAAGCTGCTTTACACAATCAAAAGAATTTAGTTTGTATGAAATGTTAATGTGTATAAATCAAAATTATATGATTGTTCCTGATAAGCAAGCCGAGGATGACGGCGAGAGTGGCAAGGAAAAACTCCCTGAGATGGTAATAGGAAGAAACCTTGAGAGGAACCAGACTCAACAGGAAACCCATCCTCATCTGGGTGAAAACAGATAGCAGGGATTGATGTGCATAATATTATGCGAGACTGGAAGTTTAGTATAAGAGGAGATGTGCAAGATTAAAGTCCAGTTTGTTCCTTTAGGCTCAGGTAGATTGTAGGAAATTCCAGTCCTGAACTATTGAGCGACTGAAGTCACAGGTCCTCAGAGAACAACTGTCTGCATCAGTCTAGGACAGGACCACCTTTTGTGGAAAAGTGGAGCCATCCCCAGTCACCACACGCATCCCAGGCAGACCACACGGCGCATCCATGTGATGAGATCTCCAACCAGAAGCAGGACTTCAGGAAGAGTTAGACAGGTCCAAAGGGCAGAGGAGGTCTGGATCACTGGCAGCTCAGGAGCGATGTATAGCTTGACAGAGAGATAGGTAAAGGAAGAGAAGGAGAGAGAGAGGAGAGAGCAGAAGAGGAGAGAGCAAGAGAGATGGAGAGATGGCAGTTAGGTATGGTCACAGTCGAACAATGTATAAGGTGAATGTATATTTAGTGCAGGGTGCAAGAAGGGACTCCGACAAGACTAACTATGACAGCATAACTAAAAGGGAGAGCCAAAAGGAAACACAGACATGAGGGCTTCCTGAGATGTAAAGCAAACAATCACCTCACCGTCAACAAACCTGAGTGATCAATGAGAGTGGGGAAGACAGCATCTAAACATGCCAGTTCACCTAATACTTTACGTCCATGAGTCCCCCATATCTGCTGCTTTACATAAGGCTAATCTATTTACAAAAATGCTTGGCTAAATAAATAGGTTTTTAGCCTAGACTTAAACACTGAGACTGTGTCTGAGTCCCGAACATTAATTGGAAGACTATTCCATAACTTTGGGGCTTTGTAAGAAAATAGCTTTGCCCCATGCTGTAGTTTTAGTAATACATGGTACTAAAACAAGCAGCCTGCATCTTTTGATCGAAGTAGGCGTGGCAGAATGTAAGACACAGTTCACTCAGATACTGCGGCGCGAGACCTTTTAATGCTTTATATGTCAAGAGTAGTATTTTAAAATCGATGCGAAATTTCACAGGAAGCCAATGCAATGTGGATAAGATGGGAGTGATGTGCTTGTATCTTCTGGTTCGAGTGAGGACTCTCGCTGCTGCATTCTGGACTAATTGTAGCTTGTTTAAGCACCTTGTTGAACAACCAGACAGTAAGGCATTACAATAATCCAACCTAGACGTGATAAAAGCATGAACTAGTTTTTCTGCATCATTTGGTGGCAATATATTTCTTATCTTGGCAATATTTCTGAGGTGAAAGAATGCTATCCTGGTAATATTATCTACATGTGCATCAAATGAAAGGCTGGAATCTATAATCACACCAAGGTCTTTTACTGTTGCACTTGATGGAACAGAAAGGCCATTTAAAATCACAGTGTGATCCTGACTAATCAGAAAGCTTACTTCTAGCTGCTTGTGGTCCTATGACTAGAACCTCTGTCTTATCAGGATTAAGCAGAAGGAAATTAGTTAACATCCAATCTCTTATGTCCTGCACACATTGCTCAACTTTTGTAAACTGTTTTTTCTCATTTGGTTTTGCTGAAACGTATACTTGTGTGTCATCAGCATAACAATGAAAACTAATACCATGTTTACGAATTATGTTGCCCAGAGGAAACATGTAAAGGGGAAATAGCAGTGGGCCTAAAACAGAACCCTGTGGAACACCAAACTCAACTTGAGAACATGAGGAATAGTCACCATCTAAATCTACAAACTGATAATGATCAGTCAAATAGGATCTGAGCCATAAGAGGGCCGTTCCCTTAATTCCTACTACATTTTCTAATCTGTGAAGGAGAATACTATGATCAATAGTGTCAAAAGCTGCACTGAGGTCGAGTAACACAAGTATAGTGTGAACCCTGACCAGAGGCCACTAGGAGGTCATTTACAACTTTAACAAGTGCTGTCTCTGTGCTGTGATGAGGCCCAAATCCTGACTGATACAGTTTGTTTATGCTATTTCTATGTAGATATAAACATAGCTGCAGTGATACTACCTTTTCCAGAATTTTAGAGACAAAGGGGAGGTTTGATATCGGCCTGTAATTGGAAAGCTGACAGGGGTCAAGGTCAGGTTTCTTGATTAGTGGTTTAATAACTGCTAATTTACGGGATTTAGGAACATACCCACTGCTGAGTAAACAGTTAATTACTTTCAACAGGGGTTCTGTTATTGCTGGAACTATCTGCTTAAGAAAATGCGTTGGTATAGGATCTAATTCACAGGTTGGTGATTTTGAAGAGAAGATGAGTGAAATTATTTCTCTTACTTTAAGGGGAGTAAAGTATTTTAGGTTCTGATGTAATGTGATTAATTTATCATCTGTATCACTTAAATTGTCTGGTGTCAAAGCCTGAATTTTTTGCCCAATATTTATGATTTTGTTATTAAAAAAGTTCATGAAATCCTCACTACTGTATGTTGTTGTTGTGGAGATCTTTGCAGTGGTCTTGTTTTTAGTTAATTTTAGCTATGGTATTAAATAAAAATCTAGGATTATGTTTGTTATTTTCTATAAGAGTAGTGTCAGGGATCGGTAGGGGGCTTGGTGGATCCAAACGCAGATGAGACAGTTGACTTCAGATAGAAAATGGAGTTTAAGTGCTTGTGACTGGTTCAACAACAATCATTAAAATGGTAGTTTAATGCTTTGATGTTAATTCTGCGTAGAGCTGTGATTAGGAATAAACCTGCTGGAATGCGGAAGCGCGGAATGCCGGCACAAGCGTGACGGCGCGTATGACGCATGGCTCACAGGACCGGGGAAACGCGCGGAGCATGCGCGTAATCCAAGCTTAATGTCGGTATGAAAACCTGAGTCTTGCGTGGAGGCAAAAGCGAGCCGGAGCCGGCGAGAAAATGCATATAGCGAGAGCTCCGTGAAACAGGCCGACGTGGAATGGAGGAGCTAGAGCCGGTTGAACAACGGCAGCGTGAGTTCGATGAGGAAAGGAGATAAATCGTGGTCGTGAAGCGGGCGAGGGTTGAAGCCCGAGAAAAGAGAAGAAGTCCGTGATCCAAATTCGTGGTCAATGGAAGGTAAGCAGTCGGTAACGGAAAATCTCCAAATGTGTTTAATCCAAAACGAAAGGCGAAGTCATAGTCAAAAGGCGAAGCGAGGTCGATACTTGGCAGGCTAAGACGAGAGATAACGCAGGTAAATTGAGGCTGAGAAGGCACACAATAAACTGGCGATGTGGTGGTGTCAGCGCGTGGCTTAAATGAGAGGTAATTACTGATCCCCCCTATGAATGCCCCCATGCGTTCTAACAGGTGCCTCGGGGTGGAGTCTGTGAAAATCAGTGATCAGAGAGTGGTTTAGGATGAATCTTGCGGGTACCCAGCCTTCTCTCTTCAGGACCGTAACCCTCCCAGTCCACTAAGTACTGGAGACCATGCCCATGGCGGTAAGACTTGTGAAGTCAGTGGACAGTGAAAGCTTCACCGCCGTCTACGAGTCGGGGGTTTGGGAGGGTGTAGACAGTGGGCAAGAGGCCAGACGGCGAATCTGGGGGACGTGGAAAGTGGGGTTAATTTGACGCATGGGGAGAGGTAGCGATAGTCGGACAGGACACAGATTGATAATGCGGTTATTAGTGAAGGGACCAACAAACCTTGGAGAGAGCTTTTTTGAGGTAGTCTTGAGGGGAAGGTCCCGTGTCGATAGCATGACCCTTTGGCCGACACGATACTTGGAAGCTTATGATCGATGACGGTTAGCATGACGCTGGAAGGTACTGTGCGCAAAAGTTGCTTGCAGGCCCACTACCATGTCCTTTTGCAGCGACGGACAAAGGATAGCGCTGAGGAAACCGCCACCTCCTCTTCTTGGGCAGGAAAAAGAGGTGGTTGATAACCCAGGCAGCAGTGAAAGGGGGACATGCCTGTGGAAGAAGTTGGGAGCGAGTTGTGGGCATACTCGACCCAGGGAAGGAATCCGCTCCAAGAGGAGGGGTCCCGAGAAGCCATGCACCTTAGGGACATCTCAAGCTCCTGGTTCATTTGTTCAGTTTGTCCGTTAGTCTGAGGGTGAAATCCAGATGAGAGGCTGGGGTGGCGCCGACGAGGTTGCAAAATGCCTTCCAGAACTGGGCTGAGAACTGGGGATCCCTGTTCTAGACTATGTCGACGGGAAGCCCGCGAAGTCGGAGGACATGATTGACCAGGAGCTCAACTGTTTCCTTTGCAGACGGGAGCTTGGGTAATGGGATAAAGTGTCTGATTTAGAGAAAGACTGGCCTACTGTGATGGTGGTAGGCCAGTGACAAAGTCGAGAGATATGTGAGACCAGGGGCGATGAGGGATAGGGAGAGGTCTAAGTAGGCCCTCTGGAGGTCGGTTAGTGTTCTTGTTTCTGAAACAGATATCGCAGGAAGCCACAAAGTTCTTTACATCCTCTTTTGCCCAGTCCAATACCTGAGGGTGCACGGAGGCTGGAACAAAGAGTTTATTTGGGGGAACGATACTTGGGCCTGGTTCTTGTTCCAGAGGGTGTTGAACCAGGTGCTCTACGTCAAGTTGGGTGATTGCAACAAGGCAGTGAAGGGGGAGGATTGTCTCTGGCATGGACGTATCTTGAGGGGTAGAGAACTGTCGGGAGAGGGCATCAGGTTTTACATTCTTGGACCCAGGATGGTAAGATAACGTAAAGTGGAAACGAGAAAAAACAGTGACCAGCGTGCCTGGTGGAGTTTAGTCTTTTAGCTGTTTTTAGATACTTAAGGTTTTAGTGGTCCGTCCATACAAGAAAAGGATGTTCCGCCCCTTCCAACCAATGTCTCAATTCATCGAGTGCCAGCCGGTCATGTTCTGCCAGATCATGATCCCCAATGCCATAATTTCATTTAGGAGGTTGTTAGTCGGCGAGAGAAGAAAGAGCAGGGGTGGAGTTTATCCTTGAGAAATCTCTGTGATAGGATAGCTCCTACTCCGGTCTCTGATGCATCTACCTCCAGGACAAACTGGAGGGCGGGGTCAGGAAAAATGAAGACGGGGGCCATGGTGAAGCGGTGCTTGAGTTCCTTAAAAGCTTCCTCGGCCCATCGGAAGAGTTCCATCGGAATGGCATTTTGAAAGAGGTTAGTGCCGTAAGCTGGGCCGCCACCGAGCTATAACTTCGGATGAAGCGATGATAAAAGGTTGCCGAACCCCAGAAACCATTGAAGTTCACGTCTCGAGGAGGGTGCTGGCCAGTCAGTGACTGCCTTGACCTTTGCGGGGTCCATCTGGATGCCTACCGGGGAAATGGAGTGACCCAAAAAGGAAGAGGAGGTGCAGTGGAACTCACATTTTTCTGCCTTAATGTAGAGCTTGTTTTCTACTAGCCGTTGCAAGACCTGGCGGACATGGCGTTTGTGTTCCCTTACAGAGCGTGAAAAGATTAGGATATCATCCAAATAAGCGAAGATGAAAACATTGATGAAGGCCCTAAGGACGTCGTTTATGAGGGCCTGGAAAATGGCCGGTGCATTGGTTAGACCAAATGGGACTACAAGATATTCGTAATGGCCCGTGGGGGCCATTTATGTGGGGCTAATACAATCTGAGCCAAGAGAGCCCGAGAACGATAGGTACATAAGCATTTTGTACGGTTAGGAGGGAAATAGTCTCCGTGTGGTTGCCTGAAAACTGTAGGGTGATGGGGGCAGTACATTATCTAAGCTATAACGAAGTGTTGACTCTAGATATTTAGTCGCTTAATCGAGTTATGTGGAGTTAGATGGCGATCCAATCAAAGTTGATAACTCTGGGAGAATATTGATAAAGCTCTGTGTGGTATTTAATGTGAACAATCAATAATTTTGTGCGTTTAGACACCGGTCTTGGTTGTATATGACTGGGAGAAGACTTAGTGCCTTGGTCCATATACTTTTGAGTCTGTAAAACTGTTTGATTATATTTTTTTCTGTGTCTGTTCAGTAGCAAGTATTTTATGTTGCTGGTTGTTTTAATTATAAAATATACCTTATGTATTGGTATCCACGTCCCACTTGATTTTTATTCTTGCCTTTGATTGGTAGAGCTTACCTGTGTGTCAAGGGAGTATTCCCTTGGCGCCCCACCAGGCTTGGCGTAGTCGGATACAATTAATTTGCAAATTCTCAGCTTTTGGCTTTTACGGTCACCGCACTTGGTTTCTCATTGTGGACTGAAATATTATTTTAAATGTTCCAAATACAGTAGTAATCTATTTTATAAACAGCTAAATATATTAACAAGCAAGGATGGATTTACTTAAAAAAAAGACTTGTAAATTTAAAATATTTTCTATAACACATATATAATATATATACAATATCTATTTAATTATATGACCATCACAGTAACACCTTATGTGAAGCCTCTATTTGTAACTCATTATAAATGTGCTTATAGTTTCTTGTAAGTTTACCTGAATCTACCTTCATTGAGATGTTAGGAAGAAGAAAGGTTGCTTGGACTGAGGCATGGAGGCCATGCGGAAATTGGTGGATGGTACACCACTGATTACTACAGAAGAACACACTGAACTGCTGATCTTTTAATCTGTTGCTCTACATGTGCTGATCCTCTGTGTGTGTGCTTCCAGCTACGGGTGGACTAAGGGGCCCAATAATGCCAATGGAGAGGACTGTGCCGTGACTGGTTTTGGTCCTGATGATGGGTGACCTGTAATGGATATTCTTAACACATGGAATGATGATTCATGCTCTTTCAGTGCTTAATGCATATTCAAGCAAGCAATTTTAATTTAAGTCTCTGTGAAAGGAACAATGTTTTAGATGTTGTTTTAGATGTAGATGATTTGTGCACAAACACCAATGAAAATTCTGCATTTTGTAGCTAAGCTTTACTTGGGAGTTCATTATTGCATTAGTTACTATTTGCACACTAGTATGTTTTCATGAGCACTGAAATGACATTTTTGGTTACATCTGATGTTGTACAGTGGGGGAAATAAGTATTTGATCCCCTACAGATTTTCTATGTCTGCCCACTTACAAAGTAAAGAAGGGTCTATAATTTTATCATAGGTTTATGGTAAATAATTAAGACAGACTATTAAACTAAATTCAGAAAAAGCACATGATACAAATGTTATGAATTAAGTTGCATTTCAATGAGGGAAATAAGTATTTGATCCCCAAGCAAAACATGACTTAATACTTGTTAGAGAAAACCTTGCTGGAAAGCACAGTGGAAAGACATTTCTTGTAGTTGTTTCCCAGATTTGCACATGTAACCCTGCTGTTGGTAAGTACACACTAGGTTCGCTTATGTAAATCCAGTAAATATACAGATCTGGCCTTTAAAAACGCACGTTTTCGGAAAAGGGATCCCACGACTTGCTGCGGCTACGCGCGGCAAGCTGTGAAAATGCCCTTCAATACCTGTAGGGGGCAGTCGTGTTTCAGTCTAAAGTATTGTGTGTCTACTGAAGCCGAAAAATGTTATGTCTCTTAGGCGCCCATTGACAGCAAGCCACAGAGCTCATAAACGTGTCAAGCTCAAACTGATATGTATTTATTCTTTATTTTTATTCAGAATTATTATTATTATTAGTAGTAGTTCTCCAAATTTATTATTATTATTATTATTGTAACACACCCGCGCGTGTGTGCAAAAGGACTACAAAGATGTATGATGTTAGCCTATAACAGTATTGTTTTATTGTTTTAATGCGCTTTAAACGTAGACGGGCAGTGGTGGCTCAGTGGCAGGTGATTCACCAGCCATGCGGAAGACCCGGGTTCGTTTCCCAACCAGTGCTCAAAATGCCGGTGCTATGCGCTAACATGCCACGATATAGCCATTACATTATCAAGTTATGCTTCAGTACTAAATGCAAGTTTGCAGTTGAGGGTTTTTTTTTTTTTTAAGCTATGAAACACATTAGCACTCACCTCACAGTTGCTATAATTTAATGATAATCATAAGCAAAAAGTGTAAAACAAAGGATTCACATTTATTACATTTTCACCCAGAGCGGGATTCGAACCAGGGTCTGGATGAGTTTATACTATTATTTAAGCAACGCCACACCACATGGAAAGTGGCAAAAATGCTTCAATTTCATTGGCTGTCACTGAGTGTCAGCTATTCACGACTGGCCCCCCGCGGAACGCAGAATCCCCGGGCTTTGACTGCGCTTTCTCCATTCGTTATTACCAGGGGCGGACTGAGACCAAAAAGTGGCCCTGGACTTCCTGGCCCACAGCAGCCCACACCATAATACATTGGCTCATTAATGTGGAGATACATTTTTAACACCAGTTACTAGTATAAAAATATAACACAATCCAGAAATCAATGCTATTTAAACATGTTATTTGAAGCATCACTGAACATATATTGTGTCATATTAGTAAAACAAAGAAACGAAAAAAAAAGAACATCAGGACAAACAACATATAAATTTATAAAGACAATATTTTAAAACAGCAACAGTAGCTCACGCTAGTAAACTAGTTACTTATTTTAATTATTATGGTAGTCAATATTAATACGAAATAATGCTGAGAAACATTATTTTAATTAATATTGACCACCATAATAATTACTAGCACAAGTTAATGCTGCTACTAATTTTATTCTGTTTGATTGCCATTCTTTTTACTTGGCTCTGGTAGATCAGGGGAGACGTGTTAGTCATCATCAGCATGTATTATGATGTGGGATGTGGTGACCTGTTATAGGCAGAATCTGTTCATTTGAAGCGTTTCACAGCATTTACCTCTAAAGCTTTTTTCTTATTTTCGCGTAACCATTTCTACTTCCTCCTTTTCATTCATGTAAATTATTATTAATTTGCTCAGAAAATTCGCTGCATCGAGAAAGGATCAATATCTAAAAATTTTAAGATGCCCACGTGTGTGGACAAAGAATACAAAAATGTATAATCTTTAATAAAGTTAGCCTAATACACTATTGTTTCCAATGCTGAAGCAAACATGATTTTGTTTTAGTCTATTCATTGAATACAACGCGACAGGGCGCTCCGAGGTGAAGCGCACCCACAGTTACTGTAATCCCCCATCTAACCTTTACGACAGGTGTGAAGTCATCAAACCGGTTTCGCTGCTGGGGGAACTCGCAGTTTGGTTGGTTAAAAGTGGCGCTGACGGGCCGCCGAGAGGGAGTCTCGCCCGGGGAGCAATTTAGTGTAGAACCGCCACTGCCTATTTTCCACCACATCACGTACTTCCCTGATCTCGGACTAAACTCCGCGCTTTGCTTTTATAATGTAGATCATATTAACGTAGCATTCATCATTCAAAGTTATTCATATCAGTGTATAGTTAGTGTGATTTAAAAAGTGCTATAACTCCACCTGCTACAGTTTCAGCCCAGTGGAACAATCTGACTACATGTGAAGTGCCATGAAAAAATATTTGCCCCTTCCTATTTTTTTTCTTTGCATATTTGTCACACTTGTATAGGTGGAAATTTACCTAAACACTTTAGGTGAGAACGTATAGGTTAATATTTATAGGTGAGAACAGCTGATTCACACTTGGGGAGAGTGAATAATTTGCATTTGAATGTTGTCTGGCATTGAAAGCACACGCAGTGACACTAAAAGAACAATAGGATTAATAGAAATAGGAGGCACTAAAGAGGAGGATTTTAATTTAGACTATAAAAAAAATTAACCTGCGTCTATTTTTAGGCGTGCCAGCTGCCACTTTTTAGTTAGATGTTTTCAATACAAATCTTATAATGCCCACATGACATGCCGGTAAGCTATCCATGCCAGTGATCCCGGGCTTGCACCCTGCGCTATAAAATACGAGTAGGATGGCCATCCGCGGACAGCAGCTCCTGCCTCCGTCCGCTTGCACTGGCTCTTCTTTGAAGTCCCTGGGGCGCGTTCCATTTGCCCCGTTTGCATGCCGCACTTCCGCGTAGTAAAATCCACTGTAAACCAACAAACCCCGAGTATTTTATAGCGCGGATTGGAAGCCCGTGATCTTTAGCAAGGAGAGCTCTTCACCATTCGTGCCTAATTCCGCAGCCCCGCTTCTTCGCATATCTGAAGGAGAGACCGCCTAACTAGTGAGCGAGGAGCGATATTGATTTGGGCGCACGCCGTGACAGGCTGAAAAAAACTATTGTCCTCAAAAATGTAACAGATGAGGACTCTGATTAATGTGCAAAAACTATATAATAAAACTATATAAGACTACATGCCTTTATAAGACTCAACTTTTATTTAAGCGCACTCACAATAACGAAAAAACGTGATTTTATAAATGTTTGAAAGCAAATAAGGTGCGCTATTCTGTATTGTTTTTGGTAAACTTGAGCGCGTCAGAAAATTAACGCAAACGTTTTTTTAAATGGTCAAATTCAGTCTGCTTGCTGTTTTCCCGACGCGTTCATAATTATTAGTCTACTTCTGCCGGTGCGCTGTGGAAAACTTTATGCATGCGGCTGAGCGCTGATTAAAACTATGGAGTAAATTTAAGAGAAAAATCACGATGCCGAATCCTGAGCCCAAACCTCATTTAAACTAAATTAACAAATATTATAAGTAAAAAACAATAGCCCACGTTTAGAAACCGTTTATAAATTCTTTTCGACATGAGTTGGCCCGGTGTTATGCGCAGAGCGCCGGGAGATTTCCTGAAGCTCCGAAATCACTGGGGCATTTTTTCTAAATAGATGCTATCTTTAATAACTGATGGAGGTTTTAAGCTGTATACACACGTAGTTTTTAGGGGTTTAAAATTAATTAATAAGTCCGAGCAGACCTACATGAAAGGTGAGAAGTGAGTAACTGAGCGCGCTGTCGCGTTGTATATACTGTACAGCACGCGTTTATCAACCTTTTGATAAAAAACGCTGCCTTTTGTAAAGTGAAAGTACTTTACAAAAGATGAACAGCTTTATTTCAGTCATGAATTCACAATCACATCACATTCCAGCTATTATTTCCAGCCATGGTTAAATAATGGATGAAATAATTATTAAATGCTGGACACAAACAGCAAATATGATGATTATTATAAAAAGCCCGAAGAAGTTCGTGTTCATAAAAAAATATTTACATAATAATATAATATATATTGTTCATTCATGTTTTCTGATGATGTCGACACATTTTTACGTTTTAAATAAGATATGTTTGCATATTCACGAATTAGGAGATTCGCATAGTTAAGACTAAGATTAAATTAATTTCAATACCATTTAAACCGAGACATTGCCATGTCTTTCACTGTTTTGTTCCTGTTAAAACATTACAAAAAATATATAAGAAACTTATTAAGAATTTTAAAGCACGAATTTGGGCATCTCATTTCATCATTATGAAAATAATATGAAGCACATATACACACATTCATCATGAAAGATCTGTTGTAAAGCAAAATAAAATTCATTTTTGCTTCAGCATTGGAAACAATATTGTTTTAGGCTAAATAATTATACACAGTTCTTCGTTGTACAGTACTTGGTCCAGCTTTTAGATAAAGTCCTTCCATGCGCCATCTGGCGGATATTCAGTGAAGCACAACACATTTATTTAAATTCCCGAATGTTGCTTACGGCAAGTTGCGGCACGCTGTGCGCTAAATTGCGGCATCTCGCGGGAAAACACGCGCAGTCTTAATGGCCACATCTGTATACAATGGTCTATTCCCTTAAATGAACAACTCACTTAATATTATTTTAGGCTTTGAAATTCAAAAGAAACAAACACTTGCATACAAAATAACACTGGTATTATTTGAACAACAAAAACATAGAACTCAATAACAATAACAGGTGTGTGTTTAATCAGTATAGGTGTATTACTGGGTGAATTAAGGATCACCAGTTCTGTCCATTCAGTTCACGTTGCTGAGCTCAGATCAGTTTCAATTCACAAGTTCCTTCAAATTCCAAGCAAATTAAGTTCCTAAAAACATAATTCCATAGGTCGTAATTGTACCTACCGAATACTGGATATAAGGACATTCTGCACAAACCAATCGAAGGTCACCAATTCAAGCTGGGTGGCTCGCTACCTTCTATCCAGAACAGGAATTCTAATGAACCAAAAAACCTGGCCTATATAAAAACTGGCACATGTATATCACTTAAATAGTTTGTCCATGAGCATTAAAACCAAATGCACAAATAAAGAATTGCAATAATTCCTGAATTCTTCTGATAATCACAGAGAATAATGCACACATTTATATGATATACAATTAACTTTAATATATATATGCCATTAATAAATCAAACACTTCCAGATAATTAAACAGATACTGTTATATGTTCCGTATTAATATCATCAAACATGAATTGCAATGTTAAATTACAATACAGCAATTAGCATTCACTATTATACACATGCTAACATGAAAATAACATACATTTTATCAGTATTCACATCCAAAACAATGAAATTACAGTCATTGATGGTTAAATACAACATAAAACACAGAATAGCTCAAAATATAACTAGCCTTCAATGCTACATGTGATTATAAATCCGTACTCACCGAGATTCAAAAAATGTTTTCCAATCCCAAACCAACAAAAATACAATTAACAATACTTTGGCACCGCTTCCTGATGCATGAGCGCCTCTTTTTCCTAATTTTGCACACTAGCAACAACAATTTGACTAAGTTTATTCAGTTTAGTAGTTCACCAATACTAGCTGACAATCTCCATTACAGTTTCCCGCCGCACGCTTGCAGACACTCTATTTTGGGCTGGGGGCGGAGCTTGAAATATTTATCCAATCACCATTATCTACACAGGATTGCTCAACTATTGTTAGGCAGATTTCCAATTTCAAGGACGTTATGTTATAATACGAAATCACGATAATTTTATATAATAATACATTTACATTATTAATTATAATAATTACATTCCTATGAGAACTGAACTCTTATGGGGGTTACACACACATCTTGGGATGCATTTTGATCCAGTATTCTTTACAGATTTTCTCTAAATGTTTAAGGTTTCTTGCCTGTTGCTTGGCAACTCGAAGTTACAGCTCTCCCCGTGAATGTTCTATTGGATTAATGTCTGAAGACTGGCCAGACCACTCCATGACCTTAATGTGCTTATTCTTGAGCCACTCCTTAGTTGCCTTGGCAGTATGTTTGGGGTCATGTTCATGCTAAAAGACCCATCCACAACCCATCTTCTGGAGGTTCTTATTCAAAATTTTACAACACATGGCCTCATCCATTGGCCCCTCAGTGCAGCAAAGTCAATCTGTACCTTTAGCAGAGAAACAGCCCCAAAGCATAATGTTTCCACCTCCGTGCTTGACTGTGGGGACTGCGGTGTTCTTAGTGTCATAGTCAGCATTTTTCTTCCTTCAATAACAGCAAGTCGAGTTGATGACAAAGAGCTTAATTTTTGAGGAGGGGAAGCCTTGCTGTGCTGAAGGATTTCAATCCATACAGGCGTATTGTGTTACCAATGGTTTGTTTGTGTTACTGTGCTCCCAACTGCCTTGAGATCATTCACAATCTCCTCCCGTGTAGTCCAGGGGCCTGCTGTATAAACGTTGCGTACGCCCAAAATGGGCATAGAAATATGCGACTTTCCACTTCCGCGGAATTTGAATTGGTTGATTTAAATTATCCACTTTTTATTATCAATTATCCATTTTTTTTGTCTCTTGGACTGTGCGAGGCACCGAGGTAACAGCATTGACTGCTTCTGTTACTTGCTCCCATTCTAACATCTTTCTTTTATTTGAAATGCCCGCAGAGAGCCCACCAAATAAAACTTTTTTTCGGCCCTCCACCTGAGACAGCAGTACCTCCATCTCGCAGTCGGTGAAGTTTCTTTTTTTTGCTTTTCGTTTCTGTTCTTCCATTTTTAGCCAAACAGATCAATGACAATTATCGGTCGTATTAATATGCAGGGAGATCATACATATTCAAAATAGGCGGTCTTAACCTCCAAATATGGATATTTCGGGAGGAGATTGGGGTAAGCTATAAGCACATGCACCTGCGCACAATATTCAGATAATTGTGATTTATAAAGTGAACCTTGCGCAGGTTCTGGCGTACGTACGGTTGTATAAATCTGAAAACTTTTGTGTGTACGCAAATTCTGCCTTATGTGCGTACCCACACTTTAAGGATGAAATCTTCGCAAAGTTTTATACATGAGGCCCCTGGGCTGGTCCCTCATTTTTCTCATGATTATTCTTACTCCATAAAGTGAAATCTTGCATATAGGGCCATTAATGGTTACTTTGTATTTCTTCCATTTATAAATAATCACTCCAGCAGTTGTATCATTCTCACCAAGCTTCTAGCTGATTTTGTCTTGTAGCCCATTCCAGCCTTGTGCAGGTCTAAAATCTTGTTCCTGACTTGCTTTGACAGCTCTTTGGTCTTGCTGATGGTGGTGAGGTTTAAATGGAAGATAGAGATTTTGTGGACAGGTGGCTTTTATACACATACCACCATACTGGTCAGGATGAACTAACCTAGGCGACCAGATGACTTAGCTTTAGCGATTAGCCCAATGTAGCGTGGATGGTGAACCCAAACGTGGAAGAGAACGAGTAGGTAGGATAACCACGCTTGTTAGTCTAAGGACTCTCACAAAAGGAGAGCAAGGGAAAAACACAAATTTAACCCGCGTCCTATAAACACACACTCAAGATCAGAAAGCAAAACCCAAATAAAGTGAGTACTCACAAACCGATGATGGACAACCAGAACCGACATGGGAAAGGTGGTGAAGTGTTTTAGTTGGGAGGTGTGGAAAACTGGGTGGATCCGGAGCGCCGCAGGCAGCTGGAGGCGGTAGGTGACATGGTTTATCCGGTGGGTGATGCGGTATGGGCCGATGAACCTGGGAGATAGTTTGCGGGATTCTGTATGCAGGTGCAGATTCCTTGTGGAGAGCCATACCTTGTCACCTACGTGGTACAATCGTCCCGGAGGGTGTCGGCGGCGATGCTGGGCGACGTAGGTGGTATTGGCACGTTGGATGGCAAGGTTGGCTTGGTTCCATAACCGCCGACACCTACGGGCCAACTGTTGGGCCGATGGTACATCAACCTCCGGTTCTTGATGGTCGAACATCAGAGGTTGGAAACCATAACATACCTCAAATGGACTTAGGTTGGTGGCTGAGGAGACGTGAAGGTTGTGGGATATCTTGGCCCATTTAAGGTAGCGGGCCCAGGAGCGCTGGCGATCCGAAACAAAACACCTCAGGTAGCGCTCCAGTTGTTGGTTTGCCCGTTCCGTCTGACCATTAGTCTGGGGGTGGTAACCGGAGAACAGACTGCAGGTGGAATTGATCAGACGGCAGAAGGCCTTCCAGAACCGGGCGGTGAACTGGGGCCCCCTGTCCGAGACGATGTCCTTGGGGAACCCATGCAGGCGGACTACGTGTTCCAAAATCAGCTCGGCAGTGTCTTTGGCTGATGGGAGTCCGGTGAGGGCCACCAGGTGTACGGCTTTGGAGAACCGGTCGATGATGGTTAGGATGGTGTTTTTTCCTTCGGAAACCGGCAGGCCCGTGATGAAGTCTAAGGCGATGTGCGTCCAGGGCCGTCGGGGAACGGGCAAAGGCTGGAGCTCTCCGGAGGTAGGCTGGTTGGAGTCCTTGGCCCTGGCGCACACCGGGCACGCCTGAACGAACTCCTCAACGTCCCTCCACATGGTGGGCCACCAGAACGCCCGTCTCACAAACTGTAGTATGCGCCGAGTCCCTGGGTGTCCTGCGACGGGTGAGGAGTGGCCCCATTGGAGAACTTCGGGAACCAGACGCTGAGGAACAAAGAGTCGTCCAGGCGGCCCACCTACCGGCCCAGTCTCCGCAGCCTGAGCCTGGCGAACCCTTGTCTCTATGTCCCAGTGGATGGGTGCAATGATCCGTGAGGTGGGGATGACAGGCACGGGGTCCGCCCAGGGCATCTCCTCTTCTTGTTGGCGGGAGAGGGCGTCGGCCTTGGTGTTCTTGGAGCCCGGGCGGTATGACAGATGGAAATTGAATTGTTCAAAAAACAATGCCCACTGTGCCTGTCGTGGGTTGAGTTGTTTTAAATTCCGGATGGTGATGAGGTTCTGATGATCCGTCCAGACCATGAACGGCTCACTGGCGCCCTGGAGCCAGTGACGCCATTCCTCCAAGGCCCACTTTATGGCCAACAGCTCGCGGTCCCCTACCCCGTATCGCTGCTGAGTGGGGTCGAATTTCTTGGAGAAGAAGCCACAGGGGTGTAGCTTCTGGTCTGGACCTCGCTGAGAGAGAACAGCGCCAGCGCCCACATCTGACGCGTCCACCTCTACAACGAACGGTTGGTTGGCATCTGGGTGAAGAAGAATGGGTGCAGTGGTGAAGCGGTGACAGAGTTCTTGGAAGGCGGAGGTGGCTTCAGGAGTGAGACGGAAGGGATGGGAGGAGGGCCTGGTCAGACTGGTTAATGGTGCTGCAACTGTACTGTAGCCCTGGATAAAGCGACGATAGAAGTTCGCAAACCCGAGAAACCAGTTGAAGCTGTTTGAGCGTCCTGGGTAGGGGCAAATGACGGACAGCTTCCAGTTTCTGCGGATCCATGGCCACACCCTGGGACGAGATGACAAAACCCAGGAACGTGGTGGAGTGCTGGTGAAAAGCACACTTTTCCAACTTACAGTACAGTTGGTGAGCGAGCAATCTCTTAAGAACTGCCCGTACATGTTGGATATGTTCTTCGGTGGTGCGAGAGTAGATGAGGATGTCGTCTAAATATACAAACACCCATCGGCCTAACATGTCTCTCAGGACATCGTTTATGAATTGTTGGAAGGCCGAGGGTGCATTGCATAGTCCAAAGGGGATGACCAGGCTCTCATAATGTCCTGTGGGAGTGATGAAGGCCGTTTTCCACTCATCACCCTCTCTGATGCGCACCAAGTTGTAGGCGCTCCGGAGGTCCAACTTTGTGAACACGGTGGCACCAGAGAGGGCGTCCAGGGCTGAGTTGGTGAGCGGCAACGGATGTCGGTTTTTGATAGTGATTTTATTCAACCCCCGATAGTCGACACATGGGCGAAGTTCTCCTCCTTTCTTCTTCACGAAGAAGAAGCCGGCGGCTGCTGGCGACGAAGATGGCCGGATGGTTCCATGGCGAAGGGCACTGGCGACGTATTCCTCCATCGCCTGTGTCTCAGCCGCCGACAGTGAGTACAGATGACCACGGGGGGGAACAGAGCCTGGCTGCAGCTCTATTGCCAGGTCGTAAGGGCGATGTGGTGGAAGGTGAGTAGCTCTCCGCTTACAAAAGACTGCAGCCAGGTCACGGTAGGCGGAAGGAACAGCGTTGGTGTCGACATCGGGGGCCTCGGACTCCGTGGAACATGTCCCAGCTGGGTCCCGTAGGCACAGCTCAGTGCAGGTCGGCCCCCACTGGAGGTTTCTTTTTTTTGTCCATGAGATGAGAGGGTCGTGTTGTAGCAGCCAGGGGAATCCAAGAATGATGGGAGGTGAGGAAATGGAGGTGAGGTGGAATTGGATGGGTTCGTGGTGTTGATTGATGATGAGGGTGATGGTCTGAGTCTGGTGGGTGATGGGGCTGGATGACAGAGGCCGACCGTCGACGGAGGTAATTTGCACTGGCTGGGATAACGCCTCAATTTTTACCCCCAGTTCTTTGGCATAAGTGGAGTCAATGAAGTTGCCGGCGGCACCGGAGTCGATGAACGCTGCACTTCTGACTCGTTTGTGGCCAAATTGGAGGATTACCTGAATAGTAAGACGAGAGGTGGTTGTGTTGGTTGTGCTGGAGATTTGGAGAGAGCCCGGTGAGTTTCTCCTCCGGCTCACCGGGGCTGCGCGTTTCCCGGACGAAGAGGGCAGATCGCCCGGTGGTGTGCCGCGGACCCACAATAAGCACACAACCCCTCTCGATACCGGCGTGCGCGTTCTGCTGTAGTCAGGGAGGCGCGTCCTAATTGAATGGGTTCCCCGGCTCCAGTGTCAACCACGGCAGGAGGTGGAGATCCGACAGGTCCAGTGGTGGCAGCAGTGAAAATGGTCGGAGGTGGAGGTGTAGGATGGTGAGAGGTGAAAGCAGGCGGCAGGGTCCTCGGGGCTGGCTTCGGACGAGAGTGAAGGCGCTGGTCGATGCGGAGGGCTAGCTGGATTAGTCCCTCCAGCGTGGCTGGAAGCTCTCGTCCGGCGAGCTCGTCCTTTATGCGTGACGCCAGCCCCTCGTAGTAGGATGTCCGGAGCGCGGCGTCTCCCCAAGATGTCTGCACAGCGAGGGTTCTGAATTCCGCGGTTTAGCGGCTCACGGACAATCCACCCTGCCGCAGGTGATAGAGCTTAGTGTCGGTCTCCACCTCGCCCGCAGGGTGTTCGAAGGTGAGTCGAAGCTGGCGTGTAAATTCATTATCAGAATGGGCGGTGTCCGAGTCTGATTTAATCACTGCCGTGGCCCACTCAGCTGCCTGCCCAGTTAGCAACGAAACGAGAAGAGCAATGCGTAGCCGATCGGTGGAGTATTTGGTGGAATTAAACTCAAACACCAGATCGAGCGCTGTTAAGAACACACTACATTTCCCGTCCGTGCCATTCCATTTCTCTGGTAATGCAAGAAAGACATCAGTAGAAGGGGGGGGGGGGGGGGGGGGGTGATGCGGAGCCGCGACCGCCGCGACGGGAGGCCGGCTCGCCGCGCCGTCAACAGCCGCCCCTGAGATCCGCGTTCTCCCGCCTGAGCTCCGCCTGGGTTCACCGCTTTGGGCTCAGTCATTCTGTCAGGATGAACTAACCTAGGCGACCAGATGACTTAGCTTTAGCGATTAGCCCAATGTAGCGTGGATGGTGAACCCAAACGTGGAAGAGAGCGAGTAGGTAGGATAACCACGCTTGTTAGTCTAAGGACTCTCACAAAAGGGGAGCAAGGGAAAAACACAAATTTAACCCGCGTCCTATAAACACACACTCAAGATCAGAAAGCAAAACCCAAATAAAGTGAGTACTCACGAACCGATGATGGACAACCAGAACCGACATGGGCTGAACTCAATGACTGAGCGCTGAATCGTGGTTTGTTTACTCCTCTTATACTTCCTGATTTGCGACCGCTTTACTTCCGGGTCCTAGTGCCGGTCGCCGATTGAGTGTGCATGACAATACTATTGTTAGGAGCACCTTCTTAAATTAATATGTGTACCACAAGAGCACATACAGTACCCAGTCTGTGAGAGAGAAAATTATTGTTGGTTGGTAGGGGATCAAATACTTATTTCCCTCATTGAAATGCAACTTAATTCAAAACATTTGTATCATGTGCTTTTTCTGGATTTTTGGTTGATATTCTGTCTCAATCCCTTATCATAAACCTGTGATAAAAATTATAGATCCTTCATTTCTTTGTAAGTGGGCAAACTTTGAAAATCTGTAGGGGATCAAATACTTATTTCCCCCACTGTATATTAAATGTTTTTACTGTCCTTTTAAATTCTTTATAATAAATTCAGTTTTATAATAAATGCATTTGATGACTTGCTGTATTTGTTTTTGAAAAGTTATTGAGAGTGAGCTCAATATTCACAAGCTTTGCCTAATTTCAAGCCTTAAGTGCTTAGCCTTGTGCCTTCTCACCTCCAGGGATGAGGGTTAGAGCCCTGCAGCAGGTCGCATATGTGTGGATGTTCTCAATTCAATTTTACTTGTATAGATCTTTTAACAAAAAGCAGTTCCCTTTAGGAATCATTGACATATATAGTGTTATTCATTATTGAGGACAGGCACAGACAAGATGTCCCATTGCACCATGTTTAAAGCCTTTGATATCTGAGGATGTGAATATGCTGTAATCAAAATATTCAAATTTGAATTTGAACACAGCATTTAGTTCTTTTGCACCTTCATTAAAAAATCACAAAAAACAACTCTCCTGTAAGGTACCAAATGTTAAATCAGAGGTGATTTACAGCCAAGGAGGATTTGCTTTATAAGAGAAACCAGTCGTACGTATCTGGATAGCTCTGCTGCGATTGCATTGTCAGATATAAAGGGAGGAACATTGGGCAAATTTTTTTTCTTAGCTTCAGGAAGCAGAGCTAATATTCTCATGTTTCACCGCATCTCCAACCGATAACACACCTACCTTTAAAATTGCCGAGCATACCACACACACACCATGCTGGCGAGTTAAACTCTCATAACACTATGTGTTCGGAGCCACCATGCTCCATCAACACACACACACAGACACACACATACAGCCACACACACACACAGCCACAGACACAACAAAGATAAATAAATAAACACAGTGGAACCTCGGATTTCTATAGATTCTAAGACACTCGTAAATCAAAGCACATTTTCCCATAAGAAATAATAGAAACTAAAATTATTCGTTCCACAGCCCCAAAAAATAAATACATAAAAATAATTACCACAAAATATAAAGTGAAAATACAACAAATTAATCTGCATGTTACCTTAAAAAAAGTAAAAATAAATCCCAACCAATAAGTGTTTCCATTTATGTGCACAGGCGCTGTGTGTGTGTGTGTTTTTCTCTCTCCTGCGCTGCTGAGTGTGTGTTATGTGTGCGCGAGTGGAATTTGACACCGTGCCGGTTGTGTGTGAGTGAAGCACCCCCTCTCCGTTACACACACACACACACACACACACACACACACACACACACACACTGAAGGCGAGAGACAGAGAGTGTGTGAACCGGCACAGTGTCAAATTATGCGCGCGCACACACATAAACACAATCAAAAACTGTCACACACTAACGACGAGAGAGAGTGTGTGTGTGAACCTGCATGGTGTCAAATTATGCTCGCATACACATAACACACACACACTCTGCAGCGCAAGTAAAAGAAAAACACACACAGGGATTGATTATATTAGTAAGAGACGAGCACTAAGACCCAGCAGGGGAGATGAATACCCGCAGCGCAAGAGAGAGAAAAAACGTTGGCTCAGTTGTGATGACGCGACGCTCGGTTTCAAAACAAGAAGCGCATGCGTTATACATGATACTCGGCGCTCGTAAACCACGACAATGCTTTTTTTTTAAAGTCAAAATTTATTAAAAATCTTTGCTCACCTGAACACTCGTAAACTGTGTTGCTCGTAATCCGAGGTTCCACTGCAAATAAATAAATATATATATATATATATATATATATATATATATATAGCCAAAAGATGTATTCATTGATGCCAATCGCTCACACACACTCTACACACCCCACTTTTTCTCCAAAAATTTTGCAGAAGAGATTAGTGAAATTAGTTCATTCTGTTGAATTCTAGGTTCAGATCTGATTACATTGTCTGGTCTTCAAGCCATGTTTATATTTTTTTTAATTGAAAAAGTTGATAAAGTCCTTACTCCTGCATGTTATTGATGTGGAGTTTTCTGCTGGGGTCTTATTTCTGGTTAATTTAAAGGGAAAGCCGTGTTCAGAGTTATTTGACCAAGCTTAAATGGGACAACCCAGACATCTACTGGAACAATGTTGCACATGCAGTTCCCTTTCAAAAGCTATTCTCGATGCTAACCTCAGGCAGGTGACGTCAACCGATGAGGTGCACCTGGAGGTTATAAATAGGCATGAACCGGAAACACCCTCAGATCATTTTCTCTTCAGGATCCATGTTGTGTGTGTGCGTGTGTGCAAGCATTTTTTAACAGAAAGCGAAAATAGAAAGTGTCTTACTACTCACCAGAAAGATGGCAGAGTTAGACACGAGTCCATCCCTCCGGGTAGAAAAAAATATCTTGCTGAGGGCGATCTTCGCGTTTTCAGTTTGAGTGTTTGGGGGAGGAGCACGCTATCTCGGGCTTCAGGGAGCAGTATTGCGATTTTCTCCCTATTAAAGTCCCGCACGCTCGGGTTCGCCGTCTTAAAGCGAAACCGTGACCCGCATCGCATTTCTTGCGTGCAAATCTGGCCGAGGCGCACGAGACTGGATTTTCCTTTTCTCTCGCTCTCTCGCGGGATCATGAGTCTTTTACCCTCCACTTTTCCAGCGCGCTTCGGCGCTTCTTGTAAACTACCACTCCAGAGTGCTCCTCTAGTGATGAGCCAGTGTGTTAGTTGGTGTTAGAGGTGGTAACACGCGGTCCAACGCATACATTTCGATTTGCGATAAAAATAAATAAGTTAAATAAATCCCCCAAACGCTCAAGGTCAGCCAACAGGTGCCTGTCGGGTGGCCGGAGGAGGAGGGGCCTCAATGATGGCCCCTCCCCTCCTGGCGACCTCCATGAGTTCACTCTTTCATGGAATAGGCCGTATTTATCCTGTGTTTTTTGCTGGAAAACCAGGACACCAAACACCTAACAGCCACCACCATCACCACCCCTCCATCGGCGTATTTCTGGAAATTAGTACACTTACACTTTTACAGGTCAAAACACGAGCCCTCATTGGATGTAAATTTGTAATGAAACGTTTTAGTCTGAGGAAACTTGTCATTATCCCATAAGGAGACTATGGGAAAGAATAAAAAATGGCCAGTGCTACAGAACAGCAAATTAATAAAAAAAAATTTTAATCAGTCACTAAACTTTTGCACACAACTACAATTGCATGGGACAAAGTGTTTTATTCCTCACTTACTATTATTCTGTTTTTTTTTTTTTTCATTTAACTACATTAAAATAACACCAGTGAAGCTCACCACTCCACCAAAGAGACTCACACACTCAGAGACAGTACTGGCAAAACAGAATGACATAAAATAATAAACTTTACTATGAAAAATGCTTCTTGCAGATCCAGGGTTGTTTAATAAAGCAATTCTTGTCATTCCAGACGGTCACATTTGGAGCACTAAAAATTACGGCACAGTCTTCATCACCTACATCATTCGGTTCCCCTTTAGCCCAGAACCTGAAGCCCAGAGAATCAGAATCAGACAGTCATTGTTTAGATTTGTTTAATTCCACACATTTAACTGAATCCTCTTAGCGTCTGTTTACTGAGATGTTCATTGGGACACGACATCAATATAAATATAATGACAGTTTTATGTTATTGATTATACTGTACCTTAAAAACAGTCATAAAAAAAGTCTCAGTTTCTTACGCAGTAGTCAGTGGTGTACCGTTCACCCATTTCCACTCTCCCTCTGTATCTCTGTCACTTAGACCAATCCAACCCTCAAAGGTGCCCAGCTGTTTACCCATGAACTCCTGTAAATAACAACACAATGAAGAAGGCTTTAGTCTCTCTCTCTCTCTCTCTCTCTCTCTCTCTCTTTCTCTGAGCACATGCACTGAATTTGAGGAGAATGTTGGAGATCTGTTTCCTGTCCTACCAAGTTTCTGTAAGACTATCAGCTAATTTTTCAGCTAATTTTTAGTAATAAAAGTTTTGAATGAGAGAAAGTTAGAGGAACACCATGGCCTTTGGAGCTGTGCTGGAGGACAGAGCACAGGTGGAGGAAGTGGAGGAGGTGCTACTAGTGGTCGAATGGGCCCTTGTTCATTAAAGACAAAGTGATCATGAAGGAACTGAGAGCTCCAATATAAGACCTCCAATATGAGACAATATCACAGGTGGGGTGTGAGAACACTCTGCCTTCTGAATGAACAAAGAGGTGATGGTGTTCCTCACAAAGTAAACCTTCTGCAAAGACTGGAATATATGTGAGAGGATCATGGTTCTCGATTGATCGAAGTTTCCCCTCTGTCTATCCCATGACACGAGTGGTAATATCATACATGCCACCATTTATGAAGGAGCTGGTCTGCTTCGGGAAGTTCGTCAGACCCATGGGGGCTATTCTGCTCGGGTTTGAGGGTTCTAACATGAGCTTTTTAATTGTTAATTGAAATTTTTATGGTTTTAAATGACAAAGAAGGAACACTTAATGGAGCTATTCAGCAGGGAAGCTCAGGGGGCGACTCGGCCAGGATAAACCCACAGCAACGTGGGGACAGTCAGCGGGAAAACACTGGGGAGCCGGAGCCAAAGAGCAGTGACACACCTGATTCACAGTCCAGGAAGATGTTCTGGAAGTTCAGTCCAGAACACTTAGAGACCACAGGAACAAATCTCACCCAGCGCTTATACTGTACGAACACTGACATCACTGTAAACAGTGCGATTGACAGTGACCCCGCCCCTAACGCTGCTACTGACATCTGCACCAAACTAGGTACAGCAGCCACGAATCTGCACACCCCATCGACACCTAAAGAAAATACTGCAGCTAAACCAAGGAGAAATAAGGAGGGGACGTCCACCACAGAACTGATTACTAAACCCGCAGCACAGGATAGTGAAGGAGCAGGGTGCAGCACAGCACACACACACACACACACACACACACACACACACACTGTACACACACACCCAGAGACATTAAAAAACAAATTAAAGTTTTTACAACTGTCCATAATTAAAAAAAACATTTGTGGTAAAAACGCTTCTGTTCTAACAAAAGAGATGAAAACATGTAAATAAGTTTATCATTATTTCTTTAATAAAGTCTATTAAATCAAATCTCAAATCTCTCTCTCTCTCACCTGTTCCTCTCTGCTGTTTATGATCACCAGGTCTGCTCCTCTGTCCCTGCAGTCCTGTCCGCTCTCAGTCCAGCTCTTCTCCTCATTAGACATGAAATAAAGACTGGAGTTGAAGCTGAAACACTTTTGTTTGACTGTGAAGATAAATTGAGACAGTTACCAGTTTAAAAATGGATTGTGGATTCCCCCCGAGGACATTTAATTGTGGGTCAGAAAATGTAATGCAAAATCTATTTACTTACACAAATCACAAAATTTCCTCAGACATCCATCTGTCTCCCTCTGTAACTGGTCTCTCTCTATAGTCAGGTTGTTGTAACTGGTCTGTAACTGGTCTCTCTCTATAGACAGGTTGTTGTTACTGGTCTGTAACTGGCTGTATTCTGTGTTCAGGATGTTGTATTTGAACCACAGCACTGTGATGACAGTCAGCAGGAGAACACACAGCAGCACCACACACACTGCAGTCAGTCTGTAACACCAGCTCCATGCAGAGTCTCTTTCTAAAGGTTAATTAACACAAATGCTAAATAAAGCAAAAAAAAAAAAATGTACCTTTAACTTACATTTGTTTGTTTATTAGCACAGATTTGGCCTTTAATCATTAATGATAGGGTTGAGGGTCCATAGGGTCCTAATAACTTGTACTCATGTACAATAGGTTAAACTGTAATCTTGTAATCTGCAGTTGTTTAGAAATGACTCCAAAAGACATTCCTGACTTGTGTAAATCTACCATCCTCTTTCTCAGGTCTGCACTGAGCTCCTTGAACCTTTGTAGTGTGTGTTAGTCATCATCACTAACAGGAAGTTGGGAGACCTTGAATTTGGCAAATTAAAACATGTCTAGACTTTAAGAAGCACAGAATAAATAATTTACATCAGTGTAGGTATATTTTTGACCCTGTGATGATTTTAGAAAACATCAAATAAAAAATTAAAGATTTAAGATTTATGCTATGCAAAAATACTGCCCCCCTAAAAAAATCTGCAAGGTACAGCACGTCTACATTTTGAAACACTTTGGGCCATTTAACCCTAAAGCTTAGGGTGTCGTTACCTGTGCGTTGTGCTTCTAGATGTCTCATTGCTTCAGCATCTTCCGTCTTTGTGTCAGGGTCGTGACCTCTAATGGCATCTACACTCTCATAGACAGCCACCATCACATCCACTCGCTCAGAAGAACCCTGAAACATCTTTAATCTATAAAATCCTCACTAAAACATGCAATTATTGCACCTCTGTGTGAAGTGATCTAAATATGCTGCTCTCAGTAGAGAAAGTCAGAGGAAGCAACACATCAAAGGAGGAGCATCAGGAGCTGGTTGTGGTCAAAGTGTGAAAAAACTTCAGCTGCTGTTCTCACGCATATTGTGTTAAAGTGCAGCAGTTATATAAATAACAGTGTCACTTTGTTGTTATAATGATGTATGCATTGCATAACATTATTATGTAAGACTATTACACTTTTCACCAGCTGCTTTAAAGATTATTAAATATATTTTTAGCAGTTTAAATTTTGTAATATAAATTCACTGACAAGCTCTGGCAGAAGATATGGAAGTATTTGTAGATTTGCTTTTTGTGCAAATGTGAGGTTGAATTTTGCTGGTCTGAGATCAGGGTTAACCATTGCCCTCTAAGACAAAAGTGAAAAAAAAAAAAAAAAAACACACCACAACCACATGGACCACATATAGGACACACCCACAACCACACACACACACGCTCACACACCTGCATACGGTCACACACAGGATGCGCTGCACACACTGACAAACACAGAGAGTCATGTCTTTAGAACAGATGAGTTTATGCACTGCGGTTTTTCAGGAACATGCCTAAATGTGCTTTAGGGAATTGAAAAAATAGCCTAGAGAAAAAATGTCCGGTTAAACACCATATGTCCAAAAGTATGCGGACACCCTTTCATTACTGCCATATGTGCATGTGACCTTCCACACAGATGTTAATATGTACATTTCTTGGCTCCTGGCCCATATCAGTTTGGGCATGTCACAAGCATGAAACACATGTTTGACCCTTTTTGTACGGGCGGCACCACAAACACAGGCAAAAGGCGAGGTCTCACAGGGAAAAGGGTAGTTTATTTTAGGAAAATGAGAAAAGGAGAAAAGGGAGAAGGAAAAGGTTAAAGGAGGGAGGAAAGATGAAAGGGAAGAAAAAGAGTAAAGGCGTAAACGTGTAGATCTAGCATGCGGTTACAGTCTGGTAAGCAGTAGCATCGGGCAGAGTGGCATCGTGGGCCCGCGTGGACAGAAACTCTTGCACAGTTTGCTTTGCTTCGCTTCAAACTGAGCGAAAAGTGATATAAGATTAGGGCGCACGCCCATCAGAGGCAGACACCATGACAACATGTTAAACCTTTCCTAATCAAAAGTCATGAATGAACTCTAACACTTTCTACTGAATGCGAGAGGCACAACATCTAAATTTGATAATGCAGCCTTCTACATGCCAGAAGACTTGGGTAACTTGCCTACTTGCACTAATCCCCGTTATAATGAAATTTGAATAACTGAATAAATTTGAGTCATGTCAAAGCAGGCCTACCACTATTGCTGGACTCCCAGTAGTTTTCCTACTTCATCTAAGGATAAAGCTTTTCTTCATTCAGCCCTTTCCCATCTGGCCAAAAACACCACATATGTAAGAATGCTGTTAAATTATTGTCAGGGATCGGTAGGGGGCGTGGTGGATCCAAACGCAGAAGAAATAGATCACTTTAGATAGCAAATGGAGTTTGGGTGCTTGTGACTTGGTTGACAACGTTATAGTTTAAATGTCTTGACCTTAATTCTGCGTAGAGCTGGGATTTGGAATAAATCCACTGGAAAGCGGAAGCGTGGAGCGGGCCGAGGGAGGAGGGGCTGTGTGCGACGCTTGACTCGCAGAGACGCGGAAGCGCGAGCTTTATGCCGGTATGAAGAAGCCTGAGCCTTGCGGGAAGGCAGGAGCGAGCAGAGCCGGCGAGAAGCGGCAGCGTGAGTCCGGTTAGGAGAGGAGATAAATCGGGGTCGTGGAGCTGACAAGGGTCGAAGCCGAAGAAAGGGGAAGAGGTCCGTGATCCAAATTCGTGGTCGATGGCAGGTAAGCAGTCGGTAACGGGAAAACTCCAAATGTGTCAGATCCAAAACGAAAGGCGAAGTCGTAGTCAAAAGGGCGAAGCGAGGTCGATACTTGGCAGGCTGAGACGAGAGATAGCGCTGGTAAATTGAGGCTGAGAAGGCACACAATAAACTGGCGATGTGGTGGTGTCAGCGCATGGCTTAAATAGGCATGAGAGGTGATTGCTGATAGGAGACAGGTGTGTGGAGAGCGGAAGGTGAGGTGGTGAGTTGGAAGGAGTGGTTGGGAGAAAGGAACGGGAATGCTTTAGTGATCCCGGCGAGACTGTGGCTTGACGTGGCATGACAATTATTTGATTTTTACTATAGTCATACCCACTGATCACCAATCTCCAAGACATGGACTTCAGCTCTTCCATTTAAGTCTGGATATATCAACTGACAGACCTCAGTCTGTTAGATTAGGCAATCACATGTCCGTTACCTATATTAAAAATCCTGTGGTTCACAGGGTTGTGTGCTGAGTCCATTGCTATACACCCTGGCTGCTTCTGCATAAGTCCAACATGATTATCAAGTTTGCAAACGATACCATGGTGGTAGGCCACATCACCAACAATGATAAGTCGGCCTACAGGAAAGAGATTCGTAGCCTGTCAGCATTGTGTTCCTTCAACAACCTCACCCTTAACACCAAGAAAACTAAAGGGTTTATAACATATCCCTGAAGGCCTCTTTTTTTAGTGGCAAAGCTTCCCTGACCACCAATGTCCACCACAATGTTTAAGGGTTTTTGCCCTTTAAAGCACCCAGGATCTTAAAACCACAGCTCACAGATGTAACTTCAGCAATAGAAGCTTTGAACATTGACCACTCAATGCTCCCAGACTCCAGAGGGATGCCACAAAAGCTCTGCTGGTGGAGCAAGTTGAAGGCCTCTTGGACAGTATGAAAAAGAAAAGGAAGGAATGAAGTGAAAGGTGCACATGCAGGACAGTGCCTAGCTAATAGCTCTCTCTGGGCGCGGCCACAGGCAGAAGTCTCTCCTGGACATCAGTCGGCTGCGCTGCTTTCCCAGCTGGGATTTGGGGCCTAAACGCGATTCTCTCTGCGGCCTTTTCCTCTTTGGCTGCAGGGATGCGAAGGTGGGTTCTATGCGGAAGTAAAGATGCCATGGGAGCTTAAGCAGATCTTTCCCATGCTATCCTTAGTGCGGAGATTAAAGGGTGGAATTCCAGTCTCCTCTTTGAGGTGTAAACTCTGCGTCTTGCTTTTATAATGCAGAGCAAACCCAAGATCCTAGTAACGTTAATTATCGCCAGCAAGCCAAAATTGGCGGCCCCGCCCCTTCGAGTACCTGCAGAAGGGGTGCTGGGTACTGTAAACAGAAAAAGAGCTGCAGCAGCATGACTTCCACCACCATGTCAATAGAGAGAGCGGTTCCAGAAAAAGACGGGAACTCCAATTTCAGACGAATTAGTCTGAGTATTCTAATTATTACATTTTTTTTAACACTAGGCAACATGCTAGATACATAGTTAATATTTAATACATTAAATTATTTAATATATACAGCTAAGGAGTAACATTAGCTAAAATATTATTAAAACTGATTTATGTTGTCCAATTTTCCTATTTAAATTATAGGAAATAATGTATGTAATAGAACGATATCTAAGTTATAAAACTTTGATTTATTTAATACTTTTTATTTATCATTAATGCCTCTGACCCTTGCTGGTTTTAAATCTGCCAATATTTAGGTAGTTTTATAAGATTAATATCTGTTCAGAAGAGAAATGCAAATGAATCATACTAAATATATAAAGTATTACAATGTCAACTTTATTTACTGTAACACAAACACAGGAATAATTAGAAACACACATTAGAAACAACTTAAATACTCGGTGGTCCAGGACAACACTCTCAGTCTTTTAAGAACTGCAGTTTCCATCCTCTACTGTCCTTTCTCTTTTTTTCTCCAGTTCTCATTCACAACTCTTTTGCAGGTAAGTTTCCTCTTTTGTACACAACGATGTAAGTGTTGGTGTCTGTTATTGATGTTTCCTTTTTGCTTCTGGGTTTAATTTCTGGCCAGGTTCAATTTTCGCCGCTATGTGCATGAAGTTTGCATGGTCTCCTTGTGCTTGGCAAGTTCCCTCTGGGTACTCTGGTTTCCTCCAACAGTCCAAAAGACGTTGAGTGAGTGTGTGAGAAATATTTTTTGATAACATACCTTTTTTAATAATGCATTCTATGTCATTTTTCTGTTGTATTTAAATTATTTAAATAGATTTCCTTATTCATATAATTATTGCTGCATGTTATTATGTATATGAGACAGAGGTCGCCACTGGTCAGAGGAGGCTCAATCAGTGATTAAAGAGGAAAGTTACCTTAGTTTAGCACATGTTAAACATGCCAAAACACATAATAAAATCACTTAAAACTCGAAGCACACACATACACACTCAAGCAAAAAATACACCTTCGCTGTGGAAAATATTGCATATACATATATGGAACATTTGAAATAAAATATTATTCAAAAATAAAATCGAAAATGCTAATATATTTTCCTTCATATGTTTTAAAATGTATTTGCATGTAAGTTGAAGATGTTGTTTTTATATTCATAATTATAAGACAAAAATATCTATGTACCTATTTAGCAAAATATTTATGATATATGAGTCAGTATGGATTTTTTATAGGTCACATAGAGGATATAATAATTTGTTTATAATTATTTGTCACTACATTTGAAAAGTTGCGCTAACTTGCTCTAACAATTCCACTGTCGCTTGAAAGCAAATGTGTTATTGTACATTATATTAATTATAATTAATATCGTAAAAAGAAAACAATTCATTTTTACTGTTGAAGCAAAAAAAAGAGAGAAAAAAGAATTAAGCCCTTTATAGTCATTTCACATCATGTCCCTCTCTCTAGGAGCAAAAACAATATAATCCAACTCAATCCAGCTTTGCTTGAGCTCAGGCTTCTGTTGATTTAACAGAGATAGAGACACTGAGAGACTCTTAAGTGCAACCATCTCAATAATACGTTCATCATCACAGATGTACACAGCTGTAATGAGATACAGTTAAAGACGTGAACAGTCTCTGTGCATTTTGAGATTACTGAGTTCACTCTGACAACCCATGAAGAATACACTAAGATACAATTATTATTATTATTATTATTACTACTACTGCATTTTATTCTATATACATATTTAGCTTAATTTGTATAGAAACACCTTTTAACTCTAAAATTATAAACAATGTGAAAGATGTTTCTCACAGATCCAGTTTAGTTTAGTAGAGCATTTATTGTCATTCCAGAAGTTCCCAGTTGCACCACTATAAAACTCAGCACAGTTCTCATTACCACCTTCATCATTCGGTTCCCCTTTATTCCAGAACCTGAAACCCAGAAAATCAGAATCAGACTCTCAGATATTTTAAGGTAATTTCCACTAACTTTAAACCGGCAAACTCATCACCATTGAGTACATTAGGTACGATAGAGACACTCTTGTTACTATTGGTATACAATGTACTCACAATTCGACGTTTTTAACTCCGGATCTGAGCTGGCTGAGTGAGATCCTGAGGGAGAACAATGGACGCAACGCGAAACGGCGGCCCTGAGGGAAGCGAGCTGGTGTCAGGAACAAGCTGAGAGCCCGTGCACACCGCACACCTCTGCCTAGCATCCTGCTCGCCAACGTCCAGTCACAGGAGAACAGGCTCGATGATCTCAGGGCCAGGGTAAAGTTCCAGAGAGACATTCGGGACTGCAATCTCCTCTGCTTCACTGAGACATGGCTGAACCCGAGTTCTTCTCGGTTCACAACATGGACAGAACACGGGACTCTGGGAAGTCAAGGGGAGGCGACGTGTGTTTAATGGTAAACAACAGCTGGTGCAACAGCGCGAGCATTGTTCCTCTTACACGCTCCTGCACACCAAACCTTGAACTACTGTCTATCATGTGTCGTCCTTTATATCTACCTCGGAAGTTCAAATCGATCATAATCAGCACCATTTATATCCCGCCTCAAGCGAACACGGACACTGCCTTATGCTAACTGCATGATGCACTCACACAGCACCAGACACAACACCGGGGCGCTGCGCTTATTGTGGCGGGGGACTTTAATAGTGCCAACCTCAAACAAGCCAAACTTTTATCAGCACATCACCTGCCCCACCAGGGGCGAAAGGACACTGGACCACTGTTACATGACAATCAAGGACGGCTTCAAAGCACAATCTCATCCACTGTTTGGGAAATCCGACCAGGCCGCCATCTTGCTCATGCCAAAATACAAACAGGAAGTTCTGGTTCAGAGGGAGGTCGCGCGCTGAATGGACCAATCGGTGGCCGCGTTATAAGACGCACTCGATGACGCAGACTGGGTTCAGAAACAGCTCCGATGATAACGTCAGCGTGTTTACGGAAACGGTTGTGGTATTCATTGGGAAACTAGCAGATGATACAGTTGAGAAAAGACTTTAAGAATGTTTCCCAACCAAAAGCCGTGGGTGGATTAAACCATACGCGACGCTCTGAGATCTCGCACTTCGACCTACAATACGGGACTTGCGTCAGGGGACATGGAACCATACAAGGTTGGTCGTATAACGTGCGGAAGGTGGTGAAGGAGGTGAAGCAGCGCTACGGGAGGAAACTAGAGTCACAGCTCCAACAGAGTGACTCTAGGAGCCTGTGGCAGGGACAAAGGACAATACCGGACAATAAAGCACCAACATCCGGTATGACGAACGCGAACATGACTCTGGCAGACGAGCTGAACACATTCTATGCTTGCTTTGAGGCTGCAGCTAAAGACGCTAGCGATGGTAATGCTAGCGGTGCTAACGGCTGCAGACAGGAAGACACTGCTAGCACCGGAAACGCATTCATCATCTCCGAGCATGACGTGAGGAGAGGCTTAAAGAAAGTGAACACCAGAAAAGCAGCAGGACCAGACGGCATCTCAGATCGTATTCTCAGAGCCTGCACAGACCAGCTTGCACCTGTGTTCACAGAGATATTTAACCTCTCCTTATCTCAGTCGGTGATCCCCACGTGCTTCAAAGAGTCCATCATTGTTCCTGTTCTGAAGAAACCTCATCCTGCTTCTCTTGATGACTATCGCCCTGTAGCCCTCACCTCAGTATTGATAAAGTGCTTTAAACGGCTGGTCAGAGACATCATTATTTCTTCACTACCCGACACACTGGACCCACTACAGTTTGCATACCGCACGAACCGTTCCACGGTCGATGCAATCTCTCATCTCCTCCATACATCACTCACTCACCTGGACACTAGGAAAGGAAATAATTTTAAAATGCTCTTCACCGAGTACAGCTCAGCATTTAATACCAAAATTCTCTCCACACTCACCACCAAGCTGGAGCACCTGGGACTCAGCTCATCAATGTGTTAGTGGATCTACAACTTCCTAACTCGCAGACCACAGAGCAGTAAGGATGGGCGGATATGTCTCAGCCTCTCTCACTTTCAGCACTGGAGCCCCCAGGGTTGTGTTTTGAGCCCCCTGCTGTACTCTCCGTACACCTATAACTGCATCGCCACTACAAACTTCACCACCATCATTAAGTTTGATGACGACACTGTCATGGTGGGCCTGATCTCTGACAACGACGAGACAGCCTACCTGGAGGAGGTTGGAAATCTGGAGAACTGGTGCCAGCGGAACAATCTCCTCCTGAACGTCAGCAAGACAAAGGAGTTGATAGTGAACTTTAGCACAAAGCAGGAGATGAACTACCAGACCCCCAACATCAACAAGAGCACAGTGGAGAGAGTGGACAGCTTCCGATACCTCGGTGTTCACATCACGCAGGACCTGTCATGGTCCTGTCACATCAACACTGTGGTGTAAAAGGCCTGGCAGCGTCTCTATCACCTCAGGCGCTTGAGAGACTTTAGACTGCCCTCCAAGGTGCTCAGGAACTCTTACTTTTACTCCTGCACCATTGAGATCATCCTGATAGGAAACATCTTAACCTGGTTCGGGAACAGCACCATGCAGGACAGACGAGCTCTACAGAGGGTTGTGCGTTCGGCTGAGCGCACCACTCCCTGACCTGCACTTGATACAGCAAGCGGTGCTGGACCAAGGCCAGGAAGATCGTGAAGGACCTCAGTCACCCCATCAATAGACTTTCCTCTCTGTTGCGATCAGGAAAGCGCTTCCGCTCCCTGAAGGCCAACACAGAGACACTTAGGAGTAGCTTCTTCCCGCAGGAGATACGGTTTCTCAACCAGGCTAACACACAGGACTAATCATCTCCGTGTTTTTGCAACATTGCTCAGAAATTGTCACTCATTGACATTATTCATCTGTGCACACACCCCAATACACTGTAGACCGGACCACCATGGACACTGCACATTTGCACACACATTGCAACATTTGCACACATATTGCATATTGCACACGTGCACTCACGATGCAAATTAAAATTTATTTTGTCTTATACAGAAAAGCTTTATATTTCTTATACACTACCGTTCAAAAGTTTGGGGTCACTTTTTAACTCCATGATCGTTCCTTATTTTTATTTCTTATCTCATTTGAACAGTTAATGGTGAGATGTTTCTGCTACTTTTGCTCTGTAAAGACTTCATAACGCCTCTAATCTCAGGTGCTGTTAATTGGTCATTTTTCAGGCTGATAACTCTAAATGAACTTCTTGTCTGCAGCAGAGGTAGGTTTTGGTCTCGTCCTCCTGGGACGGCCTTCATGAGAGCCAGTTTCTTTACGGTGCTTGACGGATTTTGCAAATGCACTTGACAATACTGTTCTTGCAAGAACTATTACAGAAAGGCTGTGTCTTAAAATAACAACTAACTGTTGTTTTTCTTGTTGTTACATAATTACCTAATTCTATGTGTGTTATTTTATAGTTTTGAAATCCCCAGTATTGTTGTAGAATGTAGAAAATAAATCACTAAACAAAAACAACAAAAACAAAGAAATTTGCAAGTGACCCCTAACTTTTGAATGGTAGTGTATATTTTTGAAAACTTTTATATTTTGGTCTAACTTATAGTTAAACTATTTATTTATTTCTTGCTTCTTTTTTCTATTTCTCTCTTATTTCTTGTCAATTGTTTTAAAAAAATTTTAAGGTCACAGGCGGTCGTATAAGCATTTCACTACATATCGTACTGGGTATGACAAATGTGTATGTGACAAATAAAATTAGAATTTAAATTAGAATTTGAGATCAGTGTTCAGTTTCTTTCAATTCCACACATTTAACTGAATCCTCTCAGCCTCTGTTTACTGAGATGTACATTGGGACACGACATCAATATAAATATAATAAGGAATAATCTTTGTGGTTTTTACAGCAAACTGACATTTTACTGTGTTATTGACTGAACTACATCCCTAAAAATAGACAGAACAATCTCAGTTTCTTACGCAGTGTTCAGTGGTGTACCGTCCACCCATTTCCACTCTCCTTCTGTATCTTTGTCACTCAGACCAATCCAAGCCTGAATTTTGTTATTCCTCTGTTTACTGATGAACTCCTGTAAATAACATAATAAAAAAGGCTTTACTTTCTCTCTCTCTCTCAAACACACACACACACACACACACACACACACACACACACACACACCTGTTCCTTTCTGCTGTTTATGATCACCAGGTCTGCTCCTCTGTCTCTGCAGTCCTGTCTGCTTTCAGTCCAGTTCTTGTACTCATTAGACATGAAATAAAGACTGGAGCTGGAGATAAAGCACTGCTTGTATTCTTTGTCTGTGGATAAAAATAAAAAAAAATGAGAAAACGAGAGAGAGATTAGAAACAACAATTCCTGGTTTATTAATTGTGTACAGCCATGGTTCATTTTTGTACCACATAGACTATAAAATATGAGAAGTATATGTGTAATACGTGCCTGGATTGAGCTTTCAGGGGTTTGCTTTATTATTATGTAAAATATTGCATTTATTAATATAAAATATTGTGCTTTGAGTATGCACGCTGTGTTTTCACACACACACACACACACACACACACACACACACACACACACACACTCTCTTTCTCTCTCTCTCTCTCTCTCTCTCTCTCTCTCTCTGTCTGTGTGGACAATAAGCACTTATACAGACTTTTATATTTTAGACACTGGGTGTGGAAACAGCGGCGGTACGTATATTATCTCCAGGAGGAAGGTAAGGTTTAGTGATTGGGAATTAATGTTGAGGTGATCAGTAATTAATCAGGTGTTATTATAATACAGACAAAGTTAGCTATTAGTTCTCCAGGAGAAATGTAAGACTGATTAACACTCAGTAATTACTGCACAGGTAATGGTCAACTAATTACTAATGATTACTAATTAGTTAATGAAGTAATTATCTAGTACTTAAGATTAGTAATCTATGTATTAAATAAAGAATTATTCATTCTTCCTCACTCCTTACAATCCTTAAGTTATGGATCAGGATTGTAAAGTGTCACCGATATTAATGAGATGCTTACATTCTAATAGCTTGGTGTAATTATATGCAGGAACATGTGAGAGGATGTGAGTTAAATCTCGGTGATCCAGTTTTGAGACGCCCCAGTGGATTTCCACTGAAGACATTTAACTGTTACAGTAGTTAGAAAATGTAATGCAAAACTATCTACTTACACAAATCACAAAGTGTCCTCATGTATCTTTCTCTCTCCCTCTGTAACTCATCTCTCTCTTTAGTCAGTGTGTTGTAACTGTTCTGTAACTGGTCTCTCTCTATAGTCAGATTGTTGTAACTGTTCTGTAACTGGTCTCTCTCTATAGTCAGATTGTTGTAACTGGTCTGTAACTGGTCTCTCTCTATAGTCAGGTTGTTGTAACTGGTCTGTAAGTGGTCTCTCTCTATAGTCAGGTTGTTGTTACTGGTCTGTAACTGGTCTCTCTCTATAGTCAGGTTGGTGTAACTGGTCTGTAACTGGTCTCTCTCTATAGTCAGGTTGTTGTTACTGGTCTGTATCTGGTCTCTCTCTATAGTCAGATTGTTGTAACTGGTCTGTAAGTGGTCTCTCTCTATAGTCAGGTTGTTGTTACTGGTCTGTAACTGGTCTCTCTCTATAGTCAGGTTGTTGTTACTGGTCTGTATCTGGTCTCTCTCTTTAGTCAGTGTGTTGTAACTGGTCTGTAACTGGTCTCTCTCTATAGTCAGATTGTTGTAACTGGTCTGTAACTGGTCTCTCTCTATAGTCAGGTTGGTGTAACTGGTCTGTAAGTGGTCTCTCTCTATAGTCAGGTTGGTGTAACTGGTCTGTAACTGGTCTCTCTCTATAGTCAGGTTGTTGTTACTGGTCTGTATCTGGTCTCTCTCTATAGTCAGGTTGTTGTTACTGGTCTGTAAGTGGTCTCTCTCTATAGTCAGGTTGGTGTAACTGGTCTGTAACTGGTCTCTTTCTATAGTCAGGTTGGTGTAACTGGTCTGTAACTGGTCTCTCTCTATAGTCAGGTTGTTGTTACTGGTCTGTAACTGGTCTCTCTCATTAGTCAGGTTGTTGTTACTGGTCTGTAACTGGTCTCTCTCTACAGTCAGGGTGTTGTAACTGGTCTGTAGCTGGTTATTTTCAGTAATGAGGATGTTGTATTTGATCCACAGAACTGTGACGGCAGTCAGCAGGAGAACACACAGCAGCACCACACACACTGCAGTCACTTTGTAACACCTGCTCCATGCAGTGTCTCCTCCTAGAGGTAAATGAAGAAAAATACACATTTTTGTCTCTTATCATATACATCTACTGTAGCATTAAGTCTCAACAGCCTCATCAATATCAAAGACCTTCAGCAGTTAGTTGGAGAACATCTCAGTTCCTATCCTCCCAGCAGTGTGAAACTCTTCCCTGTTCTCCCTAAGGCATAATCAGTTAAGTCTTCTAAAAAGTTGCTAAGTGTGTGTGTGTGTGTGTGTGTGTGTGTGTGTGTATATATATATATATGTCTGTGTGAGTCTGTGTATGAGTCTATGTGTTAACATTAATGATGTGTGTTTTAGGATGTGTGTGTGAGGCATGTGTGTGAGACTTTTTTTGTGTGTGTATAAGTATGTGTGTGTGTGTGTGTGTGTGTGACTAGTGAATGTGTTTGTACATGTTCCCTTTTAAAAGCTACACTCGATGCTGCATGAAAACGCTATGGGAACATCTTTTTGCATCATCGGGCATCCGCTTGATAGATCTCTTCGCGCGTGGCTCGCATTCTTTAAAGAAAAATATCGAGCCGCGGTGCATTCCTGGGGTTAAACAGTGCAGATCTGGCAGACGTGCACAAGACAGATTTCCCCCTTTCTCTCGCGTTCTCGCCGGATCAGGAAGTTTTTCCGTTCACTTTTCAAACGCGCCTCAGTGCTTCTTGTGAATGGGCAGGAGAGACCTACTCTCTTGCTTCGGCAGATACAGAGTTACTGCAGGTCAGTAATGCATGCGTTTGGGCATTTCATATTGTCTGGCTGCTGAAGCAGGATTTTAAACAAGTGCTCAAAATGAGATGACAGCCTTCTGTCAGGTGGCCGGGGGGCGGAGCCTCTCTCTCTCCCCTCTTTTTTTTGGTGACCTTCATGACGAGTTCATGGAATAAGCTTCGATTTATCTGAATATCGTTGATGCTAAGGTGCGGGGTTATATAATGATGCCCCAGATAGAAGAGATGCTTGCATTTCTCTCCTGGGACATCATCCCCCCCCTGAAAGGCCCACACTCCCCACCAGCCACGTAGACTAACATCTTTCCTGGTGGGGAAGAGCTTTCAGGCAGCTGGTCGGTCTGGTGCTCCACTGCATACCATGGCGGTTTTTGCAAGCTTACCAGGCTGACCTGCTAAAAGACTTGAGCACTGGCGGGCTTGTGATGATAGGGTTTTCCCAGAACTACGCCAAGCCACAGATCCATCTCTTCGTGCAACTAAGCAGATGGCCCATGCTATCGGCTGTTCTATACCTGCAATGGTTCTGCGGAGTGGCACCTGTGGCTAAATCTATTGGGCATCAAGGATAAGGATCGTGCGGGTGGACAACAATAGGGTAGCCTCGTAAATAATCGCCAGGGCGGACTGTGCCTTCGCCGCTTGAATAAGCTAGCGCACCAGGTTCTGCTTGGGACACAGGGTGAGTTCCTGTCCCTCAGGGCGATTTACATTTCAGCTTAAAACCAAGGGATTTTACACAAGGGCCAACCCCAATGGCAAATAAGCGTTACGCCGCCGAGAGCTTCATACCCATTCTATGTGGTTCAGACCTTGGTCCTTGACTCTGGGTCCCACTCTAGGTCCGTGTTGTCGTCGCAAGCTGCTAACGACAGACACTTCCCTCACAGGCTGGGGTGCGGTCTTAGATGGCCGTCCAGCCCAAGGGAGCTGGAGAGGTTATCTTCTTGCATGGCACATAAATTGCTTTGAAACGATGACTCTATTTCTGGCCCTGAAATACTCCCTCCAGCAGTTAAAAGGCTACCATGTTCTAATGCGGGTGGACAACACTACGGTAGTCTCGTAAATATTCGCCTGGGCAGACTGTGCTCGCGCCACTGGGAAAAGCTAGCACACCAGATTCTGCTTTGGGGCACAGGACAAGTTTCTGTCCCTCAGGACGATATACATTCCAGGGCAGATGAATATAGGAGCAGACTTGCTGTTCATACAAGCTGTGACACATTGGGTTTGGAAACGCCACAGGCCTCTGCTCTAGGGAGTTCTGGCAAAGGCTTGCGCCTTGTTTTGATAATGCCCCGTTGGCCGAACAGTGTGTGGTCTCCAGATCTAATATCTCTCCTGTGAGGTGGGAACTTCTGTGGGAACTGTGTGTGTGTTTTTGTGTGTGTGTATGTGTGTGTGTGTGTATAAGAGAGAGCTGTGAATGTGTGAGTGTTGACATTTGTGAATATGTGAGTGTGTAAAATAGGGGGAATTTTATGTTAAGACCTTCAAAAGCATCACACTATGATGTCACTCAATATAATGTCACTCAATATAAGGCCACACAGAAAGTTATTAACCACTTTGCAGCACGAGTTTAAGGCATCGTCACGGCTGACCTGTTTGAGATATAAAAAATCCCTCTACAATTTTTCATCCTCAATGTCTTTAGATCACATCAGCCTGGTTTGGTGGCGATTGTATAAATTTTCTAGGAGGAGTATATCAAAATCCATTGGGTGCATTTTGGCAAATGACCCAAAATAACTGACTTCCTGTTAAGTTGAGCCCAGGACATGCTGTGCGAAAGTTGTTCGGCTCAATGAGCTCTAAATGTCTACTGGGTTTCACATGCATATGTGCAAGTGTGTATGTGCTATGCAGCAAAATCTCAAGTGAGGGGCCCCAAGCTACACCCGGACCCAGACACCCCATAGTGCTTGGGCCCTAAATAAAAGTATAAAAGTAATATCACACTTGAGGTCATTCTGTACTGCTGGATGTAAAAGCCTAAAAGCACATTACAGCAGTAGTACAGTATATCCAGCAGTGTAGCACTCTTTCTCTGTATAAGACTGTTGAAGGCAAGGCAAGTTTATTTGTATAGCACATTTCATACACAGTGGTAATTCAAAGTGCTTTACATAGAATAAAATAAAATAAATATGAAATAAAATAAAAGATAATAGCAATAAGATATTTTAACAAAAACTTTTCCATTTCATTTAAAATAAAAATAAAAGCAGTTTGCAACAAAACTTTAAACTAATTAAAATTTAATTAAAAAATAAATAAATAAATAAATAAAAGACTAATTAAAACTAATAAAAACATAATTTAAAATAAAAATAAAACAGTTAAAAAAAAAAAACTTAATATGCCTTTTAGCTATGCTGTCGACGTCATCCTCGGCTTGCTTAACACAGACATTATCATTTTGATTCAGAAAAATTCACATTTTATACAAACTTAAATAATTCTTTTGATTATGTAAATCAAACATAATTATTTTAATTTGCAACAATGTCAATTGTTAAAAGCGCTATACAAAATAAAATAAAATTGAATTGAGTTTAACACCCATTAAACTGACCATGGGTGATGCAACAAAACAAAACTGTCATAATTTTCCTGGCTCTTTAAGTACAATTTACTGTACTTTAAGGTAGACTGTATTTTATATTTTTGCTTGACAACTCAGCCAAAGCTGCATCATTACTAATTAAAGGTTTTTTAGGACAACAGACATGAATAATAAAATCAACAACAATCAAAAATGTGTCATACAGTATTTAGGCATAGTTCCAGCCAAAAAGTCAGAAAACCCCCAAATAAAATCCTAATTATGCACCACCTGGATTTCACTAAGCAAATAGTTAAGAGTCTTCCACTGGATACTTACTGCAGTGATTAATATAATTCAGCTGCAACAAGTTTAAACCTGACCGACACAGTAAGGAGTTTTTCATTTTCTAAACGTTTATGTCAGAAGACATATCATGTGATTCATTTCCACATCCACACAAGTGTGCTATGAAAACCACTATCAGTGGGACTAATTGCAAAATAAAGGCTTAATTTGCTAGAAAGCATTAAGCCTGGACTGTGGAGCATTGGAAAAAGGCCTGTGGGAGCAGTGTTATGATTTGGAGTGTCTCAGTTGGTCAGGTCTAGGGTCTATAAGCTTATCAAAATTATGTCATGGCTGTAATCAAATCAAAAGGTGGTCCAAAGAAATTGTAAGTGTTAACTCCTAGAGGGCGCCAAAGTTTAGTTTAGTTTAATGTGTAGCATTTGTTATCGTTATTTTGTGATGGTTGTTTTTCCGTTAGTGTTATGTTAATGTTTTCCAGGGGCTCTAAGAAAAGAGCTTTTGTTTTGTTCTACTTAATATATCATTTAAAAGACGTGAACTCCTCATCTGCTTCCTCTGCACCTATGCCACGCAAACACCGACAGCCAGATCATGACAGTAATATTAGATTGTACTTTTATTTTTTTATTTATTTCTGGCAATGCTGGGTAATGTTTATGTCATGGCACATGATACAAATGAAAATTTTATTGGCAGCCATAGACAGAATGATATGCAGTAGAATGCTTGAATATAGTATAAGAATGATTCAATCCATTTATGTTTGTCAAAGTCAAATAAGCCAAAACCCATAAGTCAAAACTGAAGTAGAAATCCAACACCAACTGCTTACAGTTAAAATTTGTCCTAAAAATAGTCACTACTCCTCCATTCACTATTGGCCTAGTGTTTACCAGGGTAATCCTATCCAGGTCCTGACCATCAGTCTCTCTTGGTGTTTGACCCCCCTTCTCACTTCTTTAAGACCCACAACATATAACAGCCAATTGTAAACTAGCTCCAAAAAAACTTCTGTAAGAAATAATGGCCTTATTAGGCCAAACTTTTGTGGGGGTTCTTCCCAGGCCATGATGCCATCCTAGACAGTGGAACCAGAATGTGTTGTGAATGAGCAGGTATTCCTGATAGTAATGGAGAAAAGAAAAGTCGGTTGAACCAGGTCATGTTTTACCAGCTTCCCAGTGGCATGATAAATATTTAGAAGTGTTTGGTGGTCATAAACCAGGAGAGAGGACTTTTAATCAAACCACAGCTAGAAGAGAAATCATAAATTGCAGGTGTTGCTGCTGATCGCTGTTAATATTCATTCAGGGAATTGGCAGAAGGCAGTGTAGGACTACCTGTGTAAACTGGTAAGAAAAATTCAGTTCACAATAATACATCAAAATAGGCTCCAAAAGCCTTAACAAACAAAAGCAGATGTTGTGAACGTGACCTGAAAATGAGGTATTGGCATGTGGAAATGCTTTGGCCTTACAAACCTAAACACTGACCTGTGTGTGGTGCTGTGTCTGGGTCTCTCTTTATGTCACTGATTTTAGAGTTAGGGTGGTTACATCTAAAAGCATCTGCACTCTGATAGGTATCTACCCCTTCCCTACGCTCAGAATAATGCTGAAACATCTCTTATCTATAAAAGACTTAAACTAAAACAGTAAAGTACTGTAATTTTGAGCACAAGTTAATTGCTGAACTTCCATCTTACTGTACACTAATTTAAATGTTCTGCTTTTAGTAAAGAAAGTTACACGTCAGAAAAGTGATATACAGTAACTGGGTTTTTGTTGTCAAAGTGTAAAGACACTTGAGCTTCACTTCTCACTCATACATGACATTTTCTTGGTAACGTCTAAGTTAAGTTAAGTCTTTATTTGTCACATATAAATTACAGCACAGTAAAATTCCTTCTTCACATATCCCAGCATAACTGGGGTCAGAGTGCAGGGTCAGCCATGATACAGCGCCCCTGGAGGAGACTGATCAGTAACTCAGTCCCTCAGCCCTCTGAGCCACCACTGCCCTAACAGTCTTGCAGTTACAATTATATACATACCAAAATAACTGTGTTATAATGTTGTATACATTAGACTGATTTGTCTTGACTTTTAATTTGAATTTATTTACAGCACTTTTGAATATGAATTAGTCAATGTGCTCCTGCATTAGATCTGGAATTATTTGTAGATTTACTTTATTCAGCTTTACTGTGAGGCTGTAAGATAGAAGTGCCACTGGTCTATAATCAGCATTAACCACCGCCCTCTTTCACACATCAATATGTGTAAAAATAGCTTACATCAGTGACATAGAATACAGACAGGATGTACATCACATAGCGGAATAAAGTCTCACACATGGGTATGCGAAAGGGGGTAGGACATTTATTTAATATTTACTTTGTAACTATAAGATTTTTTTTTACTGTTGTGTTGTTTTCTCTTAATAACTTTGAAAAAAAAATAAGAAGAGAGAACATGCTGATGAAGCAACAGTTTAAATTTAAATGTAACAATAAAGGTTTAAGAAAAATTGTAAAAATCACACTCACAGTATGTGTTAATCATCCTACTCAAGAAGCAGTCCCCTGTACTGTTATAATAAGCTCTACTCTTCTCCAGGGCCCGTATTCACAAAGCTTCTTAAGCATAAAAGTTGCTCTTAATGATGAAATTCTTAGAAAATTCGTAGAATTATGACATTTTCTTAGAATTTCCCCTTAAATTTACAAGTAAATCTTAGTAAAGATAAAAATGATTCATGAAACATCTTAGACCTAAAAACAACTCCTAAGGTAAAAATTGTTAAGAGTAGAGAGAATACCCTATAAGAGGCTTAAGAGTTTCTATAGCAGAGAACAAAATGGCGGAAAGAATAAATTTTCTCCAAAAACTAAACATAAAAGTAAACACTGCTCTTCTGTCCAATTTGGTTCTCTTCCTCTTTTACTTCCTTCCATGTATCATGGATTGTTGGCTACATACCATCCAAAAGTCCAACCTAAACAGACTGTCCTGTTGAAAATAATTAATTCCTCACTCAGCATTGGGTATGTTCCAAAAACTTTTAAATTAACAGTTATTAAACTAATTATACAGAAACCTGACCTCGACCCCAGTCAGCTGTCCAATTACAGGCCAATATCAAACCTCCCCTTCATCTTTAAGATTCTCGAAAAGATAGTAGTGGAGCAGCTACAGTATGCTCATACCTACATAGAAATAGCATACATGAACTGTATCAGTTAGGATTTAGGCCTTATCACAGCACAGAAACATCACTCGTTAAAATAGTAAATTACCTCTTATTGGCCCCTGATCCGGGTTGTGTAACTATGCTTGTATTACTCAACCTTAGTGCAGCGTTTGACACCATTGATCATGGTATTCTTCTTTACAGGTTGGAAAATGTAGTAGGAATTAAGGGTACAGCCTTCTCCTGGCTCAGATCCTATTTGACCGATCATTATCAATATGTAGACTTAAATAGTGATTATTCTGCATGCTCTCTAGTGGAGTTTGGTGTACCACAAGGTTCGGTTTTAGGCCCACTGCATTTTTTCCCTATACATGCTTCCTCTAGGCAACATAATCTGTAAACATGGTATTAGTTTTCATTGTTATGCTAACAACACACAGTTATATGTCTCAGCAAAACCAGCTTACTAAAGTTGAGCAATGTGTGCAGGACATAAGAGATTGGATGCTAATTAACTTCCTTCTGCTTAATCCTGATAAGACAGAAGTTCTAGTTATAGGACCGCATTCAGCTAGAAGTAAGATTTTAGATCACACTGTAACTTTAGACGGCCTTACTGTTCCATCAAGTGCAACAGTAAAAGACCTCGATGTGGTTATAGATTCCAGCCTTTCATTTGAAACACATGTAGATAATATTACCAGGATAGCATTCTCTTACCTCAGAAATATTGCCAATATTGCCATCATCGCTAAACGAAGCAGAAAAACTAGTTCATGCTTTTATCACCTCTAGGTTGGACTATTTTAATGCCTTACTGTCTGGTTGTTCAACTAGATGCATAAACAAGCTTCAGCTAGTCCAGAATGCAGCAGCGAGAGTCCTCACTAGAACCAGAATATACAAGCACATCACACCTACCTTATCTTCACGTCATTGGCTCCCTGTGAAATTTTACATTAATTTTAAAATACTACTGTTGACATATAAAGCATTACATGGCCTCACGCCGTAGTATCTAAGCGAACTGCTAGTGTCTTACGATCCGCTACGCCTACTTCGATCAAAGGATGCAGGCTGCTTGTCAGTACCGCATATTATGAAAACTACAGCTGGGGGCAGTGCTTTTTCTTACAATGTCCCAAAATTATGAAATAGTCTTACAAATAATGTTCGGGACTCAGACACAGTCTTAGTGTTTAAGTCCAGGCTAAAAACCTTATTTATTTAATCAAGCATTTTTATAAATAGATTTGTCTTGGGTAAAGGGGCAGATCTGGGGGACTCATCGATGTAGAGTATTATGACGGACTGGTATGTTTAGATGCTCTCTTCCCCACTCTCATTCATCACTCAGGTTTGTTGATGGTGAGGTGATTGTTTGCTTTACATCTCAGGGAGCCCTCATGTCTGTGTTTTCTTTTGGCTCTCCCCTTTTAGTTATGCTGTTATAGTTAGTCCTGCTGGAGTCTCTGCTTGCACTCTACACTAAATATACATTTACCTTATACATTATGTGAATGTGACCATACCTAACTGCTGTCTCTCCTCTTCTGCTTTCCCCTCTTCTATTCTCTCTCTTTCTCTCTCTCTTCCCTATCTCTGTTGAGCTACACATGTCGTTCCTGAGCTGTCAGTGATCCAGTCTTCCTCTGCCCTTCGGAACTGCCTGACCCATCCTGGTGCCCCGCTTCTGTTTGGAGATCTCTTTGGGATGCGTCTGGTGTCTGGGGATGATTTCTCTCGGTTCTGGCCCTGACTGGTGTTGACAGCTGTTTCACTGAAGACTTGACTTAGCTGCGTTGCTCGATAGTTCAAGACTGCAATTGTCTCCAATTACTACCTGGACTCCATATCAACATCAATTAACATCAACTGTTATAGCTGAATTGCCTGCCACCTAACACACTGTATAAATACAGATCAATTCCTGCTTTTTGTTTTACCCAAATGAGGATGGGTTCCCTGTTAAGTCTGGTTCCTCTCAAGGTTTCTTCCTATTACCATCTCAGGGAGTTTTTCCTTGCCACTGTCGCCCGCGGCTTGCTCACCAGGGATGATCTGCTCATCTTGATTCTTGTACACTTATATTTTATACACTCTTAAAGAATTATTTCGATTGTGTAAAGCTGCTTTGCAACAATGACGATTGTTAAAAGCGCTATATGAATAAAATTGAATTGAATTAATCATGTAAATTGCTACGAGGTGAGCCATTTTGCACCCATCAATCTAAAATGTATTAGAAGTAATAAAATCAGTATGATATATGAATGTAAAAACTTAAATATAGTGACTACTGTGTGGAACATCGGTTGCTTTAAAAGTTTATTTATTTTTAACATTTGCCTGTTTTAATTAACTTTAGGATATTATAACAGAAACTTTGCTTTAAAGACAAGATAATATAAGATAAGATAAGATAGATTTTTATTATTCCCGAAGGAAATTGTTTTTCCAGTGACTGCATATTTAAAAAGATACATATACAATAGGAAAAAAGATATAAATAGAATAAAAAAGAATAAAAAATATATAAAAAAACTGCAGACTGTACAGAAAGGTGCAAAATTGTCTCTTTTAGTGTATTATCCATTTATGTTATTGCACCCATGATTTATATTGCACATATTATTTGATATTGCATATACAGTAGTAATAATCTTGCACACCAGATATATATAAATATTGAACATGATTTTCATAATTTTGTATAATTAGTGATTTTGCATGTGATATTGTTATTGTGATGGTATTGCACAATGCATCAGGGCATGATAAAGTTCTATTGATTATTCTGTCATGACAGCTCCCGAATGAAGAGGGAGGAGTTATGGAGTTTAATTGCCACTGGTATAAATGATGTTCTGTGGCGTTTAGTTTTAGACTTTGGTAGTGTTAGTCTGTGGCTGAACGTGTTCCTGTATGACATCAGTGACTCGTGGAGGGGATGTGATGTATTGTCCATGATAGTAAGAAGTTCCTTCAGCATCCTCCTCTTAGATACCTTAACTAGAGACTCCAGCTCCACTCCAATGACAGAGCCCGCTTTTCTGATGAGCTTGTTAAGTCTGTTGGTATCAGCTGATTTTAATCTGCTACCCCAGCAGACTACAGCAGAGAAGATAATGCTGGAGACTACAGAATGGTAGAACATCTGAAGCATGGTTCTGCATACATTAAAGGACCTAAGTCTCCTGAGAAAGTACAGGCAACTCTGACCTTTTTTGTACACAGCATCAGTGTTCTTTGACCAGTCCAGTTTATTGTCAATGTAAACTCCCAGGTATTTGTAGCTGTCCACAATGTCCACCTCACTGCCCGGGATGTTTATGGGTTTAGGGATGGTCCTCTGCTTCCTAAAATCTACCACCAGCTCTTTAGTTTTCGAAACATTGAGCTCAGAGTGATTTAGTCCACACCACTTCACAAAACTGTCGACCCACTCCTGTACTCAGTCTTTTGGCCTCTCCTGATACAGCCCACAACAGCAGAATCATCTGAGAACTTCTGCAGATGGCAAAACTGTGAGCGGTGTCTAAAGTCTGAGGTATAAAGTGTAAACAGAAAGGGATATACTGTAGGACTGTCCCTTGGGGGGCCTCTGTGCTGCTCACAATAGTGTTTGAAGTGATGTTCTCCAGCCTCAAATATTGTGGACGACCTGTTAGATAGTAAGTGATCCAGGTCACAAGGGAACTATCCACCCGCATGTCCGGTAGCTCATTACTGAGTAGCTCAGGTCTGATTGTGTTGAACGCACTGGAGAAATAAAAAAACATGATTCTCACAATGTTACCTGACTCCTCGAGGTATGTACACTCACCTAAAGGATTATTAGGAACACCATACTAATACTGTGTTTGACCCCCTTTCACCTTCAGAACTGCCTTAATTCTACGTGGCATTGATTCAACAAGGTGCTGAAAGCATTCTTTAGAAATGTTGGCCCATATTGATAGAATAGCATCTGGCAGTTGATGGAGATTTGTGGGATGCACATCCAGGACATGAAGCTCCCGTTCCACCACATCCAAAAGATGCTCTTTTGGGTTTAGATCTGGTGACTGTGGGGGCCATTTTAGTACAGTGAACTTATTGTCATGTTCAAGAAACCAATTTAAAGTGATTCGAGCTTTGTGACATGGTGCATTATCCTGCTGGAAGTAGCCACCAGAGGTTGGGTGCATGGTGGCCATAAAGGGATGGACATGGTCAGAAATAATGCTCAGGTAGCCTGTGGCATTTAAACAATGCCCAATTGGCACTAAGGGGCCTAAAGTGTGCCAAAAAAACATCCCCACACCATTATACCACCACCACCAGCCTGCGCAGTGGTAACAAGGCATGATGGATCCATGTTCTCATTCTGTTTACGCCAAATTTTAATTTAAATACACCATTTTTCCAGTCTTTAACTGTCCAATTTTGGTGAGCTCTGCAAAATTGTAGCCTCTATTTCCTATTTTTAATGGAGATGAGTGGTACCCGGTGGGGTCTTCTGCTGTTGTAGCCCATCCGCCTCAAGGTTGTGCGTGTTGTGGTTTCACAAATGCTTTGCTGCAACGGTTGTAACGAGTGGTTATTTCAGTCAAAGTTGCTATTCTATCAGCTTAAATTAGGCGGCCCATTCTTCTCTGACCTCTAGCATCAACAAGGCATTTTAGCCCACAGGACTGCCGCATACTGGATGTTTTCCCTTTTTACACCATTCTTTGTAAACCCTAGAAATGATTGTGCATGAAAATCCCAGTAACTGAGCAGATTGTGAAATACTCAGACTAGCCTGTTTGGCACCAACAACCATGCCACGCTCAAAATTGCTTAAATCACCTTTCTTTCCCATTCTGACTTTCAGTTTGGAGTTCAGGAGATTATCTTGACCAGGACCACACCCCTAAATGCATTGAAGCAACTGGCATGTGATTGGTTGATTAGATAATTGCATTAATGAGAGATTGAACAGGTGTTTCTAGTAATCCTTTAGGTGAGTGTATATGCTCTGTTCAGATAATGGCATCCTCCACACCAATGCGGGGATGATAGGCGAACTGCAGAGGGTCCTGGTATGGTTCTATGATTGTCTTGATGTGCTTAAGGACCAGTCTTTCCAGTGAATTAATGACATGTGAGGTCAGAGCAACAGGCCTGTAATCACTGTTTGTCTTTGGGTGTTTATTCTTAGGCACATGAACAAGGCATGATGTCTTCTAAAGGGTTCAACAGTGTCGAGGGGACAGGGCTAAAAAACAGATTTAGATCATTGGCCCTACTGTGGTTACCCTCCATCACCTGGTCAGCTCTTCTCCAATCCCAGTTATCATTTTCATTCCACTCCATACCTCTCTCATGTTGTTCTGAGCCAGTCTGCTTTCCCAGTTATTATTTTCATTCCACTCCATACCTCTCTCATGTTGTTCTGAGCCAGTCTGCTTTCAAGTTTCCTTCTGTAACATTCCTTCCCATCCTTGATTTTTTCCTTCACTTCAGCCTGTGCTCTTTTTATTTCCTCCATATTGCCATTCCTGAAAGTAGGCACTTTCTGTTGAGTGAGGCTTTGATGTCTTTAGTCACCCAAGGTTTGTTATTTCGGAAACACTTCACTGTCTAAGTGGGGATTAAACTGTCCATGCTGAAATTAACATAGTCTGTGATGCAGGTAGTAAGACCATTAACATCCTCCAGATGCGAGTTACAGAGAGCATCCCAGTCTGTCACATCAAAACAACCTTGTAGAGTCTCTATAGCTTCCTGTGACCACCTATGTACTTCTCTTGTGGTCACTGGTTGCTGCAAAACTAAAGGGAATGTAAATAGGTTTAAGGTAAACCAGATTGTGATCTGATTTATCCAGAGGGGGGAGGGCTATGGAGCTGTATGCCTCTTTGACATTAGCATACAATAAGTCCAAGGTTTTATTTTTTCTTGTATTTTAGTTCACACACTGTTTAAATGTGGGTAGTGTAGAATCCAGTGTGACATGATTAAAGTCACCAAAGATAGCAATAAAGGCACAGGGATGCAGTGCTTGTAGTCTCGTTGTCGCTGATGACAGCCACAGCCCGCGCCGCATCAGCGGAGGGATGAATGTAAACAGTGATGACAATGGCTTGGGAGAACTCTCCTGGCAAATAATATGGACGAAGACTTATTGCTAACAGTTTGATATCTGGGCTGCACACATTTTCCTTCACTGTAATGTGTCCAGGGTTGCACCACTTGTTGTTGACATAGATCGCGACTCCCCCTCTCTTCATCTTGCCGCTCGCGATGTTGTTCCTGTCTGCTCGCACAAACTGAAATATAGCCAATATGAACCGATGATTCTCTAAACACCCATTCATTCTTTGTAAGTGCTGTTAGTTCATCCATCCTGTTAGCCAGCGATCTTACGTTTCCCATAACGATAGACGGAAGATATGGTCTAAACGTTTACTGCCGTAGTTGTCGCATTTCTCCCCCGCTCTGTATCCCCGATATTTCCTTCTCAGTTCTTTAGGAATTTCAGAAGATTGTTTCGCTATGCTGGAGACTTAACAGCTTATTCCCAATGTAAACAATAGAGGATTGTCGCGTCTTCGTCTTGACGCTCCACATGTTAAAAGTGATGCAAAAGCCATAATAACAAAACAGAATGTGTAAAAAATCTGTATCGCTAGACCTAATGTACAATTACAAATGAATTGTAGCAACAAGTGCAAAAAAAAGTGACTTAAAATATTTTAAAAGCAGTAAAAACAACCAAACAGTGCAGAGCAGCTTTGGAAGGCAGCCACCCGTTGCAGCGCCGGAAACACCAGGTGAGGTAACTTGGCTTTAAAGTAGCCTGTAGTCTACAATTTCTTCACATACAAACTATTATCATGTATTCTATTTTCACAAAAAATGCATTTCAAGACATTTGCAGAGGTTATTTTTTATCAACCAGTCACAGTCCTTGAATTTCTGCATCATCCCTAGCAACAGGGTCGACCACACCTCCTCACTAAGATAAAATTTTTTCTACTTTCCTTACTCAGAGTTGCTCTGAGACGTTTCCTAAATCTTTAGTCTAGGACTCCCAGCTAGGACTTTTTAAGCTAAGATAGGAGCTTTCTGAGAGAATTGTAAGAAGCTTTGTGAATACGGGCCCAGGTCTTTAAACTAGGATTTTACCATGTGGCTGGGTGAAATTATGTTTATTCACACCGAGGTTCCACCACTGTATATACAGAGGTGGGTAGAGTAGACTAAAAATGTACTCAAGTAAGAGTAGCTGTAGTTCAAAATAATATTACTCAAGTAGAAGTAAAAAGTAGTCATCCAAAATATTACTGACGTAAGAGTAAAAATGTATTTCGTGAAGTACTGAGTAACTGTTATATCATAATGTTTGATTTTTTTTTTATTTTTAGAAAGAGTCAGACAAAATGATAAAACAATGTACAAATTGCAAATTTCAGTAGCAAGATGAATATTAAAAAGTTTGGGTGATCATAAGACTGCATAGAGGTGGACTTCTTAATGATTCAAAAAAGAGATACCAATGGAGCAATAAGCATCAGACTGCAAGCCACAATCACATGCGCCATCTTAGAATCCATCTTCAAGGCAAAGCATTTGCTTCTTGTCATGCTACTGGACTGAGAAGCAGTAACACTTTTCTTTGTAAGAAAACCTAAGTTACAGCCTTATAGCTAATAGTTATAGAGTGCAAGCTTGCTTTTATTAGAAGGAGCTAATTTTACTATTAGAATTACTATTACTATTCTAATGTTACCATCTCTTTTGCAAAGAATTGTCTGCATAAACTCCAAGGCCCGTATTCACAAACCTTCTTAAGCCTAAAAGTTGCTCCTACTGACGGAATTCTAAGAAAATTCTTAGAATTATGACATTTTCTTAGAATTTCCCCTTAAATTTAGGATTAAATTTTAGTTAAGATAAAAATTATTCACGAAACATCTTAGCCCTAAAAACAGCTCATAAGGTAAAAAGAGTAGATAGGAGAACTTTTAATAGGTTTAAGAGTTTCTATAGCAGAGAACAAAATGGTGAAAAGAAGAAATATTCTCCAAATACTGAACATAAAGATAAAAGAAAACACTGCTTTTCTGTCCAATTTGGTTTTCTTGTTGTTTTACTTTCATACTTCCTTTTGAATTGTTCGCTACATACCATCCAAAAGTGCAACTTAAATACTGTAGACTGTCCTGTAATCATGTAAATTGGCACAAGGTCAGCCATTTTGCTCCCATCAATCTGAAATGGTATAATAAAAGTAATAATACATTCAGTATGGTAAATAAATGTAAGAACTTTAATATAGTAACTACTGTGTGGAAATTGGTTGCTTCTAAAGTAGACATATTTTCAACATTTGGCTGTTTAATTATCTTTAAGATATTTAGTCTATAATGAACAATTTGCATAAAGTAGCCTGTAGTCATGGTTATACAATTTCATTATATACAAACATTATGATATAATGTATTCTATTTTCACAAAGAGTGTATTTCAAGACCTTTGCAGAGGTCAGAGGTTATTTTTTTTATCAACCAATCACAGTCCTTGAATTTCTGCATCATCCCTAGCAACGGGGTCAACCAGACCCCCTCAATAAGATAAAGGTTTTTGTACTTTCCTTACTTAAAGTTGCTCTAAGAAGTTTTCTAAATCACTTTTAGTCTAAGACTTCCAGCTAGGACATTTTAGGCCAAGATAGGAGCTCTCTAAAAGAATTCTAGGAAGCTTTGTGAATACAGGCCCAAATCTGGAAACGTTGCTTTAAATCTATTGTAGTGTTTTACCGCCAGAAAGGATGTTGGAGAGACCAGCAAGCTTACTTGCTGCCCAATGCAATGGCTGGGAGTACTTTATTTTACACACAGCACGTATAGCATAAGCAGCAAATTCACACGAGAACCACATCCAATTTAGCCTAAGCATAATCCGGAGCACATTCAACACGTCACACCTCAACAAACAAACATGGCCGAAGCCACTAACCCAAACACCCTTCCCCAACATGGTGAACACATAGCAACCCCTCCCGCAAAGTATGATGGTTGCCAGCCGAAGCCCCGTCTACGCCACACTATAATTGGTTTTCCTTATGTTTGGACTGTATAAGAGACAATTTTCACAATTTCTAAACCCCAAATAACCTCTGCTCTTATGGGATCAATCCACAACTAGAAGTCAGATGTTGTTGGTGCTAATGCTGATGGCTGAGAAAGTTTAGGAAATGGGCTGAAGGCAATGCAGGCTTATCTGTGTAAACCAGTAAGAAAAATTTAGCAATAGAAAACTGACCAGAATCTGCATAGTTTTTGTGTGTATTGATCTGTATATGCAATTTATCACAATAGACTTTGACTTAAACCTTTTTTTTTTTTTTTTTTTATTTGAGAAAAAAGAAGGGACAATACATATTAATGAACATTTTCACAAATGTAAATATGTCAGATTATAGCCTAAGGCTAATTTGCATCTGCAGACCCCCTGGCAGGTTGGTGTTACACACAAATTAATAAATACACACAGAACCATATATACAGACTTTATACAAAGAGACAAAGGCAAAAACAGTGATTACATCAAGTTAAAACAAACAATAACAACAAGAGTAAACAACAAAATAGAAAACCAAAAAAACATCAACTGTATTACACACACCAATTTGGACATGCCCTGACTGACCTGATATTACACTGACCCAAATTACACCATTCTATATTACACTAACCCGCAATACACTAACCCCTATTTAAACCACCCATGTTAAACTATCTCTAATCAACAACCCATATTGCACTAATAATTGTATTCCTTTTTATAATCCACTAACTCTGTCTTACGTCTTATATATAATGATTAACTAAACATGATCACATGTTTGTATGTCCCTCAGCCACAGTTTTAAATGACTCCTAAAGGTAGAAAGACTTGTGCTTTCCCTCACTGACAATAGAATACTATTCCAGGAGCTCACTCCCTGATATGACAGGACATTCTGTGAAAAGGCGGTCCGCCTAAATGTCAATTTACAATCACCTCTCATAGTAGCTCTAGTCACTCGAGACCCGGAAACACTACTAGACTTTTGTTTAATAAAATCACTCAATGGTGGAGGCTCCAAACCATATAGAACCTTATAGATTAAACAGGTTGATTTAAATAATTTGAAATTAGCAAAATTTTAAACTTATATTTATCTAAAATTCGACAGTGGTGATATGACGAAGGTTTCTTATCTAATATTTTTAGTGCTCTTTTGTAGCATACTTCTATTGGCCCAATAACAGCATGACTCGTATAGGACCAACTCGTGATACAGTACTCAATATGAGCCAGTATCATAGAGTGCAGGAATGTAATCGCTGCTGTATCCGTTAATGATGAGCGAATGTGTCTAAAATTCTGTATATTAACATTTACAATCTTCACTACTTTTTTAACGTGTTTTTTAAAGGATAATTTCGAATCTATTAACACGCCCAAATACTTAAATTCCTCAACATTAATTAATTCTTGTTCACCCATGCAAACTTTTACTCCGCCCACATATGTTTTAGATTTACTAAAAAACATTGATACGGTCTTTTTAACATTAAGGCACAAGCATGAATCATTCAGCCATTTTTGTAAGTCATTTAAGGCTAATGAAAGCTGATGGGCTACATCATCAGTACTTTTAGCTTGTGTAAAAATTACCGTATCGTCTGCATACTGTACATGATCATGTCCACATTTTTACACACATTAGGCAAATTATTTACATACAGTGAAAATAACAGGGGGCCTAAAACTGATCCCTGAGGGACACCATGCCTACAGTGAAGATAGGGTGACTTACTATTCTTTATTTGCACGCATTGTTTTCTATCTAATAGATAAGACTGTATCCATTTAACGGTTTGATTACTAAAGTTAAATGTTGACAGTCTAGACAAGAGCATAAGATGATTCACAGTATCAAACGCACATTTAAAGTCAACAAAAACAGCCGCAACATAACTATTTTTATCTAAATAAGACTTTACCTTCTCAACAAACACACAGACAGCCGTTTCAGTTGAGTGTAGAGATCGAAATCCGAATTGCATAGAATGCAAACCCGGATTTTCTTTCCTCTTTGCTACATTTAACATCATCTCCACTGTCAGGTATCTACCATCATCTCCACTCACTCAGAAACATTATGAAACACACTAATCTATAAAATACTGAATTACTGCATCTCTGCATGTGGAAACACTTTGTCCTTGCAAACCTAAACACTTACCCGTGTTTGGTCCTGTGTCTTGGTCTTTTTTTGTATTACTGCCTTCAGGGTCGATGTTGTGACCTCTAACAGCGTCTGCACTTTCATAAATATCCACCACCATTTCCCTATGCTGGGAAGAATGCTGAAACATCTCTAATCTATAGAAGACTTACTAAAAGACTAAATTACTGTTTCTGTGTGAGCACAAGCAAACCGCTGACCTTCTTTCCTAATCTACTGTACACTAATTTAAATGTTTTGCTGTCAGTAAAGGAAGTTGCACATTAGAAAAGAGATACCACTGTGCCACTGGTCTAAAATAACCTCAGCTCTTTTTCACACATCTGTATATGAAAAAAAGCCTCGTAGCAACATCATCCAAGACACACAGGATGTACATCACACATGGAAATGCAAAACCATGCATGTAACTATAAGTTATTTACTGTTTTTGTTCTTATTAACTGTAAAAGAAAAAGACAAAAAAGAGAACCTGGTAATGGACCTGGTGAACCTAACATAAATTTGTAAAAATTAGACTCAGTATGTGTTGAACATCCCACTGCAGAAGCAGTCCCTCTGTGCTGTTAGAATGAGCTGCACTCTTCTGCTGGGCTTTAAACTAGATTTTAGAGTGTGTCTGTGGGGATTATGTTCATTCAGCCACAAGAGCATTAGGCAAGGTCAGGGGTGCATATACTTTTGCCCATATACAGTAGTATATATTTTAATGAGTTTAAAGAAATACACATTATTTTTTTATATTGGATTATAGAATTGTATATACAGTATATTCATACATATACTGTACAAGTAATAGCAGTGTATATATCTATCCTGGTATAACTAGTAAATTTTTGTCTCTGTTTGAATCTAAAATGACATCTAGTGGTTGAACTACACAGAGTCATCAACTCAACTAAATCTTAACCTATGTGTATAGACGTGTTAGTAAAGAGGAAGTTACTTAAAATCCTGCCTCACAGTTTACTTTATTCAGTAACTCCTTACTATTATATAAACTAGTAATTTGGAAATAACTGCACAATAATAATTTCTCTGTACATCTTGAAAATTAATAAAAAAAAATTTTATGAGTTAAACATATGGTACGAGGAAGGGATGTCTGTGTTGATGACGTCACAGAGTGTCCGGGATACTGAAATTTTGTTAAGAAGTTTTGTGATGTCTTGCCTCCTGTTTGAGTTCATTGGTCGACTTGTGTATTCCTTTTTCCCCTTAGAACACTTCAGAGTAAACAAAATCTTCACAAACCAGGTGCGCGGTCAACTACAATTCCGCGCTACACCTGCTTGCGCTTCTCAGTGACTTAACTCTGAGTGCGAGCATTGGCTCTGTGTCAGGTATAAGAGTGTATTGGAGAGAAGTGTGACTGTCTGCAAAGTGTTAAATAAAATAAATGAATAAATAAATAAATAAAATTCCACAGTGTTCTCGTGATCATTAAACATTCTATTGCAGTTAAAACTTGATTTATCCCGTTTTTCCAGAAAAAGATAGTCATATTTCGTTAATAAGCAAACAAATAAACAAACAAACAAACAAAAAAATAATTAAATTTAAAACGCAAACCTTCATGTTAAATCCTGCTAAATGGCACAAAGTTTTACTTGCATTTAACAGTATTTATAGCTACTGTACATATAACAGCTACAGCTAGATACAACCTCATACAGTGTCATTCTTAAAGAGGAATCTTTCATCTACGTGTAAAAACATCAAACCACCATACTGTACTATGAGGCATGTGTTATTATACAAATGCCTTTAGCTTGAACTACTGTCAGATCTGCTGTTATAGAAAACGCATATCCTGAGATGAGATGTGTGTCCAAACATAGTATAACACAGTATAACATATCCATTCAGTGTAATAAAAAACGATAAATACTTTAAGTGTATTGAAATAAATTGTATTAATTTTTCATTATCATCATCATCATCATCATCATCTGTTCTACAGATACTTTACTGTCTGTGGACCATGGTTGTAGCAACATGAATTGTGTTTATGACAAAATATAACCAGAAATGTTTATTATTTATTAATCTGTGAACACAATAATGTTAACTATTCAACGTCAACTAACCAATGTTTTTAATGAACATATGTAACATCTGATGATGCAGCGGCCAGATGCGCTGATTCACTGCAGATCAGTGTAATTATCCTCAAATCATGTTTCATATATTAATATGTTCGGTAAAATGCATGCCTAAAGTTTGAATGGTTCATAGCTCCTCTGAAACTGCTCAGGTACAGAGACTATACTCGAAATGAGAAACAAAAATGTGCCAAAAATCTTGTCCTGGCTGCTCCCTTTAGGGGTCATTGACACATATAGTGTTATTCATTTGTCTCTGAATATTTTTTTTAAGCATAACCATGCCTTTTAGAAACACAGGAAATGGCTTCAATCTTCTTTTATTTCTGATTTTCCTCTTGTTCTCATCTATAACTCTTAACTTCTGCAGATAACCTTTCCTGTTTTATGGATAGGGTTGGTGTTATTCCCAGAATCACCACTTTAGTACTGGTTTTAACTCAATCTAGCCATCTAGAGTCTACTCTTCTTTTTGACCGATTTATAGCTAATGGTTTTTGAGGATGCCAAAAGCAAAAAATTACACTGTTCAGTTGGCTATACATTTTTCACAAATCATTTTCCTCCTTTTGCTCTGGTAGCACACCACACACTGTTTGAGAGCAGTTGTCTAGTAAATACAGTACATGTAAGGTACCAAAGAGAGAAGTGTTTTATTAATAGATGCTGAATCTTAAGTTTATCCTCTGGCCAAACACTTTAAAGAACATGAATTGAGTAAAATTAAATTTCATTAGTATATCGCTATTTATCAGTGGTCATTGTCACAAAGCAGCTTTATAGAGTCAAAAGAAAATTATGAAAATGAGTATTAAATGTGTGAGAAAATATGTATGAATAAAAAATGATCAGATTGTCCCTCATGAACAAGCCAAGTATGATGGTGGCTAGGTAAAGCTCCATGAGATGGCAATAGAAAGAAACCATGAGAGGGACCAGACTTAACATGGAACCCATCTTCTTTCGAGGGATAATGGATAGCAGGAATTGTTTTGCAGTCATACTGTGTGTTAGGCAGCTGAAAGTTTAATATAACAGAAAATGCGTTTAAGCTAATATAGAGTCCAGTTTTTTATTGTCATGATTCACATCCTGTCTGCCACTTTTTCTCTTCATGCTGTCACTTTCTCCATGTGCTCATGCCAAATTGGCATACATAATTACTCTCTTCTCAGGATGGGCCCAGGAATTGGGTAAAACACTCTGGGATGCCCATGATCCTTGTTGTTCCAAATTTGAGGACTTCTCTAGTGACATGAGAAGGGTATTTGACTGTTTATGTCACAGCAGAGAGGCTGGATGCAAGCTACTGAAGCTCTGCCAAAGTTCCCGCTCTGCTTACGACTTTGCCATAGTGTTACTAACACTGGCTGTCTGTGGGTGAAACGATCAGGCATTGTGCAATAGGTTCTCCCAGGGCCTGTCAGAGGTGCTACAGGATGAACTAGCCTCCAGGGCGCTCACCTCCTCACTCCAAGAGCTCATGGATTTGACTGGCCAGGTGAATTTGCGTCTTTGTATCTGGAAACCAGGCAGGATATGATCACCCAAGATCACGCCTCCCTCACCAAGAACATGTGAACAGGACAGATATACTTAAGAGCTGTTAAGTGAAGAGGAGGATCCCTCAAGTTCAGCTGAAAGCATGCAGGCATGACTCCGTAAAGACTCCCAGACCAGTGCTAACTGCTCCCCATCTTCATGCATAATTGACTTTTCTAGAGACTAGAGAGGCACATTTCCTGAAGAAAATGTGAGTGGCGCTTGCCGTGGCGTCATAGTCATAGGTATGAAGTCATAGCTATGATGTCAGAGTTGATGTTGGTCTTAATGTTAAGTCTATGGGACTTTTTTGGGGCGGTTAATTGCCCCCTGGTTAATTGCCCCGTGCGGGGGCAATTAACCACCCACCCCTTAGAAAAGTCATAGCACCCTATTTATATAGAACATTTATATAGAAGAGTAATAAGTGTGTGCCAGCACACTTAATTAATTAAATCAGTCATAAAAAATGTTGCACACAACTGCAATTGCATGGGACAAAATGTTTTATTTCTTACTTACTGTTATTCTGTTTTTTTTTTAAACTACATTAAAATAACACCAATGAAGCTCAACACTCCACCGAAGAGACTTAGATCCAAAGACTCACACACTCAGAAACAGTACTGGCAAAACAGAATGACATAAAATAATAAACTTCACTATGAAAAATGCTTCTTGCAGATCCAGGGTTGTTTAATAAAGCATTTCTTGTCATTCCAGACGGTCACATTTGGAGCACTAAAAATTACAGCACAGTCTTCATCACCTACATCATTCGGTTCCCCTTTAGCCCAGGACCTGAAACCCAGAGAATCAGAAACAGACTCAGGTCATTGTTCAGATTTGTTTAATTTCACACATTTAACTGAATCCTCTCAGCGCGTGTTTACTGAGATGTTCATTGGGACACGACATCAATATGAATATAATGACAGTTGTATGTTATTGATTATACTGTACCTTAAAAATAGTCATAAAAAAAGTCTCAGTTTCTTACGCAGTAGTCAGTGGTGTACCGTTCACCCATTTCCACTCTCCCTCTGTATCTCTGTCACTCAGACCAATCCAACCCTCAAAGGTGCCCAGCTGTTTACCCATGAACTCCTGTAAATAACAACACAATGAAGAAGGCTTTAGTCTCTCTCTCTCTCTCTCTCTCTCTCTCTCTCTCTCTCTGAGCACATGCACTGAGTTTGAGGAGAATTTTGGAGATCTGTTTTCTGTCCTGCCATGTTTTTACAGTTATTAGTGATAAAAGTTTTCAATGAGAGAGAGTTAGAGAACACCTTGGCCTCTGGAGCTGTGCAAGACTGGAATATATGTAAAAGGATCAATGGTCCAAGTTTCCCCTCTGTCTACCCCATAAAACAAGTGGAAATATCATACATGCCACATTCATGAAGGAGCTAGCCTGCTTCGGGAAGTTCGTCAGCCCTATGAGGGTGTGAGAGCTCTAACATGAGAATCTTAATTGTTAATTGAAATTTTAATTGAGGTTTTAAATGACAAAAAGGGAAACTTAACGGGGCTATTCAACTGCGAAGCTCAGGGGGCGACTCGGCCAAGATACACAAATAATGTGGGGACAGTCAGCGGAAGAACACTGAAGAGCCGGAGCCTTACCGATCCCCAGATCAGTGACACACCCGATTCACAGTCCAGGAAGGTGTTCTGGAAGTTCAGAACACTCAGATGCCACAGAAACAAATCTCACCCAGCGCTTATACGAACACTGACATCATTGTAAACAGTGTGATTGACAGTGACCCCGCCCCTAATGCTGTCACTGCTCCTGACATCGGCACCAAAGTAGGTACAGCAGCTACGAATCTGCACACCCCATCGACACCTAAAGAAAATACTGCAGCTAAACCAAGGAGAAATAAGGAGGGGACGTCCACCACAGAACTGATTACTAAACCCGCAGCACAGGATAGTGAAGGAGCAGGGTGCAGCACAGCACACACACACACACACACACACTTAAGAATTAAAGAACAAATTAAAGAACAAATTAACCATTTTTACAGCCGTCCAAACTAGAAAAAAGTCGTGTGGTAAAAACGTTTCTGTCCGAACGAAAGAGATAAAAACATATAAATAAGTTTACCATTGTTACTTTATTAAAGTCTATTAAAATTTCCAATCTCTCTCTCTCTCTCTCTCACCTGTTCCTCTCTGCTGTTTATGATCACCAGGTCTGCTCCTCTGTCCCTGCAGTCCTGTCTGCTCTCAGTCCAGCTCTTGTTCTCATTAGACATGAAATAAAGACTGGAGTTGAAGCTGAAACACTTTCGTTTGACTGTGAAGATAAATTTAGAAAGTTACCAGTTTAAAGATGGAATGTGGATTCCCCCCCGACGACATTTAATTGTGGGTCAGAAAATGTCATGCAAAATCTATTTACTTACACAAATCACAAAATTTTCCCAGACATCCATCTGTCTCCCTCTGTAACTGGTCTCTCTCTATAGTCAGGTTGTTGTAACTGGTCTGTAACTGGTCTCTCTCTATAGTCAGGTTGATGTAACTGGTCTGTAACTGGTTGTTTTCAGTAGTCAGGATGTTGTATTTGATCCAGAGCACTGTGATGGCAGTCAGCAGGAGAACATACAGCAGCACCACACACACTGCAGTCACTCTGTAACACCAGCTCCATGCAGTGCTTCCTCCTAAAGGTTAATTCACACTAATGTACATTTTGTCTCTCTCATATAGCATTCAAAGTTTAGTCTCAACAGCGTCATTAATAACAAAGTCCTTCAGCAGTGAGTTGGAGAACATCTCAGCAATTTTATCAAGTCATCACTGTGAAACTCCTCACTTTAGATTAAATGCAGTGATGGGCGGGGCTTTGGGCAGGTTTAAAAAAAAAACTGAGTTAGCCAAGAACAAGTAGACAACAACAGGCTTCTATCAAAATTCTTTTGATATCAAAATTCGTTTGATATTAAATAGATCTACTTTGTCAAAATTTTTACTTTTTAAATGACATTTGTTTGTTTATTAGCACAGATTTGGCCTTTAATCATTAACGATAGGGTTGAGGGTCCATAGGGTCCTAATAACTTGTACTTATGTACAGTAGATTAAACTGTAATCTTGTAATCTTCAGTTGCTTAGAAATGACTACAAAAGACATTCCTGACTTGTGTAAATCTACCAACCTACCATGCCCCCAAAAAACTGTTTAAAAAAATCTGCAAGGTACAGCACGTCTACATTTTGAAACACTTTGGGTCATTCAACCCTAAAGGTTAAGGTGTCGTTACCTGTGCGTCGTGCTTCCAGACTTCTATTTGCATCTTCCGTCTTTGTGTCAGGGTTGTGACCTCTAATGGCATTTACATTCTCATAGACAGCCCCCATCACATCCACTCGCGCAGAAGAACTCTGAAACATCTTGAATCTATAAAATCCTCACTAAAACATGCAATTACTGCACCTCTGTGTGAAGTGATCTAAACATGCTGCTGTCAGTAGAGGAAGTCAGAGAAAGCAACACATCAAAGGAGGAGCATCAGGGGCTTGTTGTGGTCAAAGTGTAAAAAAACTTCAGCTGCTGTTCTCACGCATATTGTCTTAAAGTGCAGCAGTTACATAAATAGCAGTGCCACTCTGTTGTTATAATGATGTATGCATTGCACTCATACTATCATAACATAAGACTATTAAATTTTTCACCAGCTGCTTTAAAAATTATTAAATATATTTTTAGCAGTTTAAATTTTGTAATATAAATTCACTGACAAGCTCTGGCAGGAAATATGGAAGTATTTGTAGATTTACTTTTTGTGCAAATGTGAGGTTGAGTTCTGCTGGTCTCGGATCAGGGTTAACCACCACTCTCTAAGACATGGACCACATACAGGACGCCCCCCCCCCTCCCCCAACCACACACACCTGCATACGGACACACACAGGATGTGCTGCACACACTGATGAACACAGAGAGGCATGTCTTTAGAGTAGATAAGTTTATGCACTGTGGTTTTCAGGAAAATGCCTGAATGTGCTTTAGGGGAGTGAAAAAATAGCCTACAGAGAAAATGACTGGTTACTACTAACACTATATGTCAAAGTAAGCCGACACCCTTTCATTACAGCCATACTGTATGTGCACGTGAGCATCCACACAGGTTCTAATACGTACATTTCTTGGCTCCTGGCCAATATCAGCTTGTGCATGTCACAAGCATTTAACACGTGTAACAGGTTCAACCCTTTTTTCCACAGACAGCAACACAAACACAGACACGAGGCGAGGTCTCACAGGGAAAAGGATAGTTTATTTTACAAAAATAAGAAACATATAAAAAAAAAAAGTAAAAAAAAAAGAAAAAGTTTAAAGGAGGGAGAAGGTATGAAAGTGGTGGAAGAGAGTGAAGGTGTGAATGTGCAGATCTGTCGGCAGTGACCTGCTGGCATCCTATCACAGACTGGTAGGCGGTGGCGTCACGCAGAGTGGCAGCATGCGTCCACGTGGACAGCAACTTTTGCACAGTTTGCTTCGCTTCAAAGTGAGTGAGAAGCGGTATAAGATTTGGGCGCACGCCCAAAAAATGAGATGCCCAAAATCGTGCTTTAAAATTCCTAATAAGTTTCTTATATAGTTTTTGTAATGTCTTAACAGGGACAAAACAGTGAAAGACATGGCAATGCCTCGGTTTAAATGGTCTTAAAATTTATTTAGTTTCCTGATAGTAGGCTATCTGATAGTGTTAAATTATCTAAAGTCACATCTGATCGCTGCTGGTGCTGCCAGCGATTTTCAAAATAGCCAATAAAAAACCTGAACTGGGAAATAAACTGTAAACTACCCCAAACAAATTTTATATAAAAAAATTTAATAAATAAATAAAGTCACCACTTATCGCGAATAGTCCATTAAGCCGCCATCTTCATGTCTGTAGTGCAGATAGTGTCAGTTTGGCGGGGGGTGGGGGGCGGGTTGTTAAAAGCATGTGATTGCAACTCAGCGCAGCTAAATTGCTGGCGTGTGTTAACGTGTTCTTGAGAACAAAGTGCCATCTTGTGGTGGAACCAGGTAAATGAATAAATGAATAAATGATGCAAGATGGGGCCGCTAAGATCGGCTGCCGTCACGACTGCTCTGACCTATCTTACTTTGTTTTCGGCTAATTCATCACCATTGAGTACATTAGGTATGATAGAGACACTCTCGTTTCTATTGGTATACAATGTACTCACAATTCTACGTTTTTAACTCCGGATCTGAGCTGGCCAAGTGAGATTCTGAGGGAGAACAAAGGACGCGACGTGAAGCGGCGGCCCCGAGGGAAACAAGTTGGCGTCAGGAACAGACTGAGAGCACACCACACACCTCTGCCTAGCATCCTGCTCGCCACTGTCCAGTCACTGGAAAACAAGCTCGATGACCTCAGGGCCTGGAAAAGTTCCAGAAAAACATTTGGGACTGCAACCTTCTCTGCTTAACCGAGACATGGCTGAACCCAGCGGTGCCGGACCACGCCATCCAGCCGGCTAAGTACTTCTCGGTTCACCGCATGAACAGAACACGGGACTCATGGAAGTCAAGAGGAGGCGGCGTGTGTTTAATGGTGAACACCGGGAGTTTACATCGGTCATAATCAGCGCTGTTTATATTCCACCACAAGCGGACACGGACACTGCCCTATGCGAACTGCATGAGGCACTCACAGCACCAAACAACAACGGGACCCTGCGCTTATTGTGGCGGGGGACTTTAACAGTGCCAACCTCAAACGCAAAGTGCCGAACTTTTATCAGCATATCACCTGCCCCACCAGGACACTGAACCACTGTTACATGACAGTCAAGGATGGCTTCAAGGCCCGATCTTGTCCAGCGTTTGGTAAATCTGACCACGCCGCCATCTTCCTCATGCCAAAATACAAACAAAGGCTGAAACAGGAAGTTCCGGTCATGCGCTGGATGGACCAAGGGTTTAGAGGTTGGCTACGTTACAGGACGCACTCGATGACGCAGATTGGGACATGTTCAGAAACAGCTCCAATGATGACATCAGCGTGTTTACGGAAGCGGTTGTGGAATTCATTGGAAAACTAGCGGATGATACCGTGGAGAAAAAGACTATTAGAATGTTTCCCAAACAGAAGCCGTGGGTGGATAAAAGCATCCGCGACGCTCTGAGATCTCACACCGCTGCCTATAACACGGAACTTGCATCGGGGGACATGGATCTGTACAAAGCTGCGTCATATAACGTGCGGCAGGCGGTGAAAGAGGCGAAACAGCGCTACGGACGGAAACTAGAGTCACAACGTCAACAGAGTGACTCTAGGAGCCTGTGGCAGGGACTAAGGACAATAACGAACTATAAAGCACCAACATCTGATATGACGAATGCGGACGTAACTCTGGCAGACGAGCTGAACACTTTCTATGCTCGCTTTGAGGCTGCAGCCGAAGCTTTCAACCAACCAACCAACCAACCAACCAACCCTCACCTCTAACCTTAGAATCCTAGATACTGGTAAGGCATGCAACAAATTGTAAAGGGTCTAATTAAAACGGTCACATTGGCTTTTACCAGCTGGATGATGTGGTATTGTGTGGGACTTCTGAATCCTGTGAATCCCACAAAGTTGCTGGATAAGGAGACTCTCAAAATTACGGCCCTGATCAGAATGGATCCGTGCAGGGACCTCAAACTTAGTAAATCATTCCACTACTAGCACCTAAGCAACTGTAGTGGCACATTGTTCACGAGTTGGAATAACCCAGTACCTGGGCAGGCTGTGATAACTGATTACGCTCCTCAACATTAAGCCGCTGATTGTATCTCCAGAACACAAGGACCTCTTGGAGCACTGGATCAGCCTCCTGGAGAGCTCACAAATCAGCTGTCTAACAAGTCAGCGCTTTCACAACTGCTAGAGATGCCGTAGACACCTCCGGCGGTGGAGCATGCTGAAAAGACACAGGGAGTGGCGTACCAGGAACCATGGCCACTACTGATAAACCTAAGTGAAGTTGCTGTGACAAAGCATCTGCATTGCGATTGTTCCTACCTGACCGATATCGAATCTCAAAATTAAAAGAGTCAAGCTGAGCTGCCCAGCATTGTTCAGTGGCACCAAGTTTAGCAGAATTTAAATGACTCAAGGAATTATTGTCAGTATAGACAAGGCACTGTTGGCCAAGAAGATAGTAGATAGATCTAAATTTCTCAGTCATGGCCCATTTTAGTGCCAAAAACTCTAACTTCAAAGAACTGTAATTTTTCATATTACATTCGTTGGGCTTGAGACCACGACTGGCATAAACTATTGACCTTAGCTTCTCCCCTTGCTCCTGGTAAAGGACCGCTCCCAGGCCAGAATGACTTGCATCTACCTCTAAAACAAAATGTGATGCAAAGTCAGCATACGCCAATACAGGTGCAGTGGTAAGCTTGGTCTGATGCTACACTCCTCTGTCCATGCCCCAATAGCACAGGATCTCCTCCTGTTCTTAGCACCACCCAGGTCTGCCACCAGCCTATGTAAAGAAAAACAAAAAACAAACAAAGCAAAGTTCCAAGTGTCCAACTTTGCAAAACCGTCATCTGTAATAGCTAGAAAACCCAAGAAATGATCACAGCTTTGAGACAGTAGAAGGAGGTTGTATGGGGGAAATTTCTATTTGGTTTTATGTGATTTTACTTACTTTTAATGAACAAAAGGTACCCATTGGAATATAATAGTCATTTTCTGTAGTAAATTTGAGAAGTGCTTGCCTAGGAATTCAAGCTATACATAGGATGGGGAATTGTACGTGCAAAAGCTAACCATATAAGGCCTCCTGGAATGTGCTTGCCCAGGAAGGTGAGGTATACATAGAACGGGGGAATTTAAAGAAACCCAGCTGTTGTCGGACATCAAAAGGCATATGATTTTATTCGAACAGTCCAAATGGCGTACAAAAGGCATACGAAAGTCTTGAGACAATCTTTTTCAGTGGCCGGGACCTGGTTGTACCCACTAGCCAAATCCATGGTGAAGAACCAACACGCTCTAGTCATGGCATCTGAGGATTTCTCAATATGGGGCAAAGGAAGTGCGTCTTTCCTGTCTTTATTGTCTTGGCGTGCAACTGATGATAATCAACACACATACTCAAGGTATCGTCCTTCTTTTGAGCAAGGATTATAGGAGAGGCATAAGGGCTACTGCTCTCTCGAATGACCTGCGCCGCTAGCAACTGATTAATATGTCTTTTCACTATTTCATACTTTGATGTAGGAATACACCTATAGTGTTGCCTAACAGAAACATCATCTAAGAGCGGGATGTCATGCGCCACCAGAAAATAACAGCAAAAGTACATCTCATGAACAGAGAAAACAGCTGTACTGATGAAGAAGGAATCTCACTTGCTTTTGGGCTACTTCTGGCAAAAGGGACAATTCTAAGGCCTCTATCTAACTCTCAACCGTAGAAACAGCAGACTGCGAATACACAGTCACAGTACAGAATGGGACTTCTGTGATACCAGCAGGCAGGCTAACAACATAAACTCGATGGAAGGTACCTACCATCACATGGGGATTCAGCACCACCTCAGTAGAACCCACATTAACAACAGGTACATAAACTGTACCTCTCATCACCTGTACTATGCCAGGAGTTCAGCCAGCAAACTGGAATCCGGTGGCTCAAACAGCACAGTACAACTTGAGTACTGGTCGAAGCAGGTGGCCACCACCAACTACATACAAGTCCTACTATCTTGGACCCTTACCCTATCAGAAAGCTTAAAAGTAGACGAGGCACTGCACTTATGACACTGCCGCAGTGCTTGTATGACACATACTGAAGCCTCTGAAACAGAGGGTAAGTCAAGCAAAGCCAGACCAGGCTCCCCAAAAAGCTCTTTATAGCACCAACGAGTTATGTTCATTCCCAAAACACTGGGCACTTAAGGGACCTTTAGCCACAATGCAGAGTGCTGGTGGCTAAAGATCACCTTACCTTACCTCACAGCTCCGCGTTCAGTTCTAAATAACCAATAGAAGAAATGGCTAACCCATTAGCAGCCCTAAGCTGCAGCCAATGGCATGACTGAAGATGCTCCTTACCCCAAGGCTAGATGTTTTCAAGAAAGAAACTCTTAGTAATCGTGGACACCATCTACCTGTGTCTAGCAAACATGATACTTTAACACCACCCAAGATTATATTAAGGTGTGGATAGCATGTCACCAAAGCTGAAGTACTGCCTAAACTTCCAGGGACTAGTGAGTTAGTAAAATACCCCCTTGAACTGTGGCTCTGCAGTGCGGTGGGTGCTAGTTTTATGGCGCCAGCATTGAAAGGGGCTGCCTTTCAGAGGTGGTAGGAACATGGGAAGAGTAAGACCGAGGAGGAGCACACACCCCATCACACTTTCTTGCATAGTGGCTAGGTTGTTAACAACGCCAGCACACAAGACCTCTACGAGGAGAACGGCTATGATAATAAGAAGGCTGTAACCGAGAAATGCTAAGAGGAAGATGCTGCATTTCGAGGTACTAATCGCTCGGTTACAGGGACATTAAGGAGTGAAAAAACATTACCTGTTAGAAGATAAAATTGTATATGTGTATATATATATATATATATATATATATATATATATATATACTCAGCAAAAAAATAAACGTCCCTTTTTCAGGACTGTGTATTTCAACAATAATGTTGCAAAAATCCAAATAACTTAAAAGGGTTTTTACAATGTTTTCCATGCATGTTCAATTAATCATAATCATTTAATTAACATGCACCTGTGGAATGGTTGTTAAGACCTTAACAGTTTACAGAAAGTAGGCATTTAAGGTCACAATTTTAAAAACGCAGGACACTAAAGAGACTTGTCTACCGACTGTGAAAAACACCCAAATAAAGATGCCCAAGGTCCCTGCTCATCTGCGTGAACGTGCATTAGGCATGCTGCAGGGAGGCCTGAGGACTCCTGATGTGGCTAGGGCGATAAATTGCCATGTCCACACTGTGAGACGCCAAAGACAGCGCTACAGGAAGACAGAAAGGACAGCTGATCATCCACGCAGTGGAAGACCACGTGTAACAACACCTGCACAGGATCTGAATATCACACCTGCGTGACAGGTACAGGATGGCCACAACAACTGCCCGAGTCACACCAGGAACACACAACCCCTCCATCAGTGCTTAGACTGTCCGCAATAGGCAGTCCATGAGGAGGAGATGCACTGCAGTACTACAAGTAGGCATAATGGATCCATGTTCTCATTCTGTTTACGCCAAATTCTGACTCTACCATTTAAATGTCTCAACAGAAATCGAGACTCATCAGACCAGGCAACATTTTTCCAGTCCTCAACTGTTCAATTTTGGTGAGCTCGTGTAAATTGTAGCCTCTTTTTCCTATTTGTAGTGGAGATGAGTGGTAGCCGGTGGGGTCCTCTGCTGTTGTAGCCCATCCGCCTCAAGGTTGTGCGTGTTGTGACTTCACAAATGCTTTGCTGCATACCTCGGTTGTAACGAGTGGTTATTTCAGTCAAAGTTGCTCTTCTATCAGCTTGAATCAGTCGGCCCATTTTCCTCTGACCTCTAGCATCACCCACGGGACTGCCGCATACTGGATGTTTTTCCCTTTTCACACCATTCTTTGTAAATCCTAGAAATGGTTGTGCATGAAAATCCCAGTAACTGAGCAGATTGTGAAATACTCAGACCAACAACTATGCCACACTCAAAATTGCTTAAATCACCTTTCTTTCCCATTCTGACATTCAGTTTGGAGTTCAGGAGATTGTCTTGACCAGGCCCACACCCCTAAATGCATTTAAGCCACTGCCATGTGATTGGTTGATTAGATAATTGCATTAATGCGAAATTGAACAGGTGTTCCTAATAATCCTTTAGGTAAGTGTGTGTGTGTATATATATATATATATATATATATATATATATATATATATTACACACACAGTTAGGTAAATAAGTATTTGATCACTGTGTGATTTTGCAAGTTCTCTTACTTAGAAATCATGGAGGGGTCTACAATTTTCAGCATAGGTGCATTTCCACCGTGAGAGACAAAATTAACTTTGAAATAATTTAGTTAAGCATGGTTGAAAAGCAATGTCTGACTTTCATTGGTTAACGACCATAGAAATTTTATTTATTTTTACTTTTGTCAGAATAAAGTTATTTCTGTGACCATTGTGAGTTTTTCATTTATTGACTGAAGTGTGTGAGAGTCATTTGACTTGTTTTTTTGTTTGTGAAAGAGATAGAGAGCTGTGAGCGTTAAAATTGCCTGCATGTGATGTCTGCATGTGTGAAATAGGTGAAATTTTATGTGTGTCGTAGGTGTTAGTGTGTGTATGAGACGGGGTGTGTCAGTCTGTGTGTAACGAGTGAAAGTGTTTGTGCGTGTGGTGTGTGTATAAGAGAGAGTTGCGAATGTGTAAGTGTTAACATTTGTGAATATGTGAGTGTGTAGGTTTGGTGGGAATATTATGTTAAGACTATGATGTCACTGAATATAATGTCAGTTAATATAATGCCACACAGAAAGTTATTAACCACTTTTTAGCATGAGTTTAAGGCATCATTAAGGCTGACCCATTTGAGAAATCTAAAATGCCCCTACAAGTTTTTATCCTCACTGTGTTTAGATCACATCGGCCTGGTTTGGCTCTTCTCTCTTTTTTTCTCTCTCTTTGTCGAGCTATACATGTCGTTTCTGAGCTGTCAGTGGTCCACACCCCCTCTGCCCTCTGGTCCTGTCTGACTCTTCCTGGTGTCCCACTTTTGGTTGGAGAGCTCGTCACATGGATGCCCTCTGTGGTCTGCCTGGGATGTGTGTGGTGACTGGGGACGGTTCCACTTTTCCACGAAGACAGGCCTGGCCTCGGCTGATGCTAACAGCTGTTCTCTGAGGAATCCATATTAACTTAAACACTTTCAGCCTCCTATGTTGATTGCAGATCAATCCTTGCTTTCCGTTATCACCCAAATGAGGGTGGAGTTTCTAAGCGAGTTTTTCCTTGACACTGTTGCCGTCATCCTCAGCTTGCTCAACAGGGACAATCTTATCATTTTGATTCATACAAATTCACATTTCATACAAACTTAAATAATTCTTTAAATTGTGTAAAGATGCTTTGCGACAATGTCAATTGTTAAAAGCGCTATACAAAATTTAATTTTCAAAATTTTAAACAAAACAAAACTGCTGTTATTTTTCGGGCTATTTATCGGGCTACTTTACTCTACTTTGAGGTAAAAAGGCCAAAGCTGCATCATTACTAATTAAATGTTTGTTAGGCTTTCCGGACATGAATAATAAAATCAAAAACGTATCATATTTAGGCGTAGTTTCAGCCAAAAAGTCAGAAAAGCCTCAAATAAAATCCTAATTATGCACCACCTGGATTTCACTAAGCAAATAGTTAAGAGCCTTCCACTGGATACTTACTGCAGTAATTAATATAGTTCAGCTGCAACAAGTTATTTAACCCTGATGTCATGGTGTAAGGAGGAAGCGAACGCAAATGCAGGGTTAGAAAATAATGAGGGTATTCTCTTAATGAGTCCAGGAACACAAAACACAACAAAACTAAACACAACGAAAACCGGGCGGGGGAAGCTTCCCCAGGCCGGGTCTGCAGGCGGGAAAAATGAGGATTAATTAGGTCACACCAAACAAACTGGATTTACAGCCTTGCGATGAACTCAGCGCTGCCTCTCGGTCAGCCTTGAACTTGAACTTTTCTCCGTCTGAAAACAAAAAGGATCTTCCGCCTGCAGACTCCCTCAGTCCTGGGTCAACACAAAAGAAACACAATGATTAGACACAGGGGCTACACAAGACATGGTACAACAGTGAACAGACGAAGGGCTACGGGTTCGACTGGAATAAATAGGGACACACACGGGGTAGACACAGGTACAGGTAATCTAGGAATCAAGGAGGACATGTTACACACGCAGACACACTAGGGGGAGACAAAGCGACGGCTCAGTAGACAGGTGAGCCAGATCTTACTCCCCAGGACTGAGGTGGCTCTGATGTGACACCTGACCGACACAATGAGGAGCTTCTCATTTCCTAAATGTTTATGTCAGAAGACATATCATGTGATTGAGCATTTCCACATGCACAATAAGAAGATATCTGTAGTAGTGCTATGAAAACCACTATCAGTGGGACTAATCACAAAATAAAGGCTTGAATTTGCTAAAAAGCATTAAGACTGTAACTGGTGAACTTTGGAATAAGGTCATGTGGGCTGATAGGCCCAGCTTTACCCTGTTCTGGAGTGATCGCCATGTGCCTACCCTACAGGCCTGTGGGAGCAGAGTTATGATTTGGAGTTTCAGGGTCTCAGTTGGTCAGGTCTAGCTTATCAATATGAGGTCACAGCCGTAATTAAAGCAAAAGGTGGTCCAATTAAATATTAGATTGTGGCCAGGCAGTGTATTTAGGTAATGTTTATATCACGGCACATAATACAAATTAAAATGTTATTTGTTACATAGGCAGCCATAGACATTATGCTATGCAGTAGAATGCCTAGATACAGTAATAAGAACGATTCAATTAAAACATATTTGTCACATAAGTCAAAACCCATAAGTCAAAACTGAAGTAGAAATCCTGTATTTTTAATAATAATTAATAATTTTTGTATAATAATTGTATTGTATAATAATTGTATTATTAAGAAGTATGTTCTGCTTTCAGCAAATGAAGTTCAGAAGTTCAGGAAGTTTTTATCAGAAAAGTGATATAACTGGCTTCTTGTTGTCAAAGTGTAAAGACAGTTGAGCTTCACTTCTCACTCATAGTAAGCAATTTTCTTGGTAACGTCTAAGTTAAATTAAGCCTTTATTTGTCACATAAACATTACAGCACAGTAAAATTCCTTCTTCGCATATGCCAGCATAACTGTGGTCAGAGTGCAGGGTCAGACATGATACATAGTTTTTGCGCTGGGAGGTCCTCCAGATACCTAAATAGACAGTTCTGTTCAAAATAATAGCAGTGTGTTGAAAAAAGTAAGTAAAGCTCCATATCCATGTAATAACTGTTATTTTAAGTCACACAAATGCATTGGACCCCCCTGCACATTCTATTCTGAATCACAACATGAAGAAAAATGTGTTAAATGGATTATTGGAGATTATTATAGATTACAGAAAGGGAAGAATATATATCTGTTAAAAAAAATTGCAGTGTCATCATTCATCTTTACAAAGTGATGAATTTACCATTTAAACAAAAATGCGTAAACTTTAATCTTTCTTGTGCATCTCTGAACTAATATTTAGTTGTATACCATGCTTTCTGAGAACTGCTTCACATCTGTGACACTTGTACTTTACTACACGCCACAATTCCTCTGCATTTTTTGGTTTTGCCTCAGAAACAGCATTTTTATTGTCTGGCCACAACTTTTCTACTGGATTAGGGTCTGGGGATTGGGCTGGCCACTCCATAACGTCAATCTTGTTGGTCTGAAACCAATATGCTGCTTGCTTACTGGTGTGTTTGAGTCGTTGTCTTGTTGAAACACCCATTTCAGTGGCATTTCCTCTTCGGCATAAGGCAACATGATCTTTTTAAGTATTTTGATGTACTCAAATTGATCCATAATCCCTGAAATGTAATGAATAGACCCAACCCCCTAGTACGAGAAGCATCGCCATATCATGATGCTTGTGTCTCCATGCTTCACTGTCTTCACAGTGCACTGTGGCTTGAATTCAGTGTTTGGGGGCCTGACAAACTGCGGCCTCTAGACCCAAAAAGGACAATCTTGCTTTTATTAGTCCACAAAATATTACGCTATTTATCTTTAGGCCAGTCAATGTGTTCTTTGGCAAACTGTGAACTCTTCAGCACATGTCTTTTTTTCAACAATGGGACTTTGCGGGGATTTATTGCTGATGGCTTGGCTTTACATAGCTGTCTTCTAATAGTACAGGTATTCTTCGATCCATTCGAATGGTAGTTTTCCGTTTTCTTCCACATCTTTTTGGTTTTGATCTCCATTTTAAAGCATTTAATATAATTTGCACTTTTGATATTTTCTGCACTTCTTTGTTGTCATGTTCTCGGTTGGAGAAGCCGACGCAAACGCAGGTATTTTGTGTTCCACTCTTCTTTATTTTATTTTCTTTCCTAATTCAAAGTTTCTCCAGCCGGAAATCAAACAACAACAAAAAAACAAAGAAACAGGAAAACAAACAAGCAAACACCTAACGTGGCCTCCTCAGGTTGGGTCTGCAGGCGGGCATAAACAAACACAGGAGATTACTCGTAGAGTACAACAGAAGTCATGAGAGCTTCACACTGAACGTGGCTGGCATCTCGGCATTGACCTTGACCTAATTGAACCTGTCCTAACAGGCCGTAACCCAACCCTGCAGACTCTGCTCAGTTCTGAGGAGGAGACAAGGAGACACAGCATGTTCAGACGACACATAGACAAACGTGATGACAACAGTGAACGGACAAAACATTACGGGTTCGTCTGGCTTAAATAGAGACACACAGGGGATAGACACAGGTGAACACATCTGTGATTGGGAGACATACCAATGTAGACACACTAGGGGGAGACAAAGCGGCAGCTCAGTAGTCCGGAGAACCAGATCTTATTCCCCGGGACTGTGGTGGTACAGGTGTAACATTTGTATGTTTTTTTTCCATCCCTAATTAACTTTTAAATCAAAATACGCTGGCCCGGAACAATGTCTGAAACGACCCGTTTTACTCTGATTTTCAGAGAAAAATGCACAGGACAACCTTTTCTGCATTTATGCTTAAATAAACGGAACTTGTTTGACACCTGTTTTTTTACAGAATATTTCACCTCTCCAATTGAACTCCACACAGCTATTATTTTGAACACACCTCATTTCAATTAATGGTTAAATTACACAGAATCAGCAAAATTACACAGAAAAAGCAAATGTAGTCTGTGTTTTACCTGATGGCGTAAAATGTTGCTGTTAAGGGGTTACTGCCTTTAGCAGCCTCACACAGCTCCTTTTGTAGCTGTTTCTTCCTCCTCTCCTTACGAGGCATGTCTGAAATATTTGTTATATTATTAGTAATAATTTTTTAAAAGATCTATATACATAAAACACACAAACATGCACATGCAGTGCTTATTAAATGTTTAAACTAGAGATACAATAATTTTACTGCTGTAAAATCAGCATTTTTTTCTAATTTGAAATATAAACAAAACATGCACCTAAAACGGTGGGCCGTGTCAGGAACTGCTCCTAGAGGGCACTGTGACCGTGGTTGTAGTCTTGTTAGAAGACCCAGTTTCCCAGAAGGGACCTCGGTCAGGTGATGATGAAGCTTCACCTGAGCCGAGGTGGCTCATTAGAGACGTTATAAAAGGTTGTTAGTTCTGGGAAACTGGGTCGAGCATTAAGACTGTCTAGTGGGCATTTGTTTTGTTCATTAGGAATTTATGTTTAAACTGGCTCGAAAGGCTTGGGCTCTGTTAGATGTAGATATGTGTATTTACGTTAACTTGTGTATGATGTAAGTACTGTTTCTTGTGTCTTTTGTCTATTTGTTTCTTGGTTTTAAGTTATGTTGTGTTCTAAGCCTAGGTGTGCGTGTGTCACTCGTAAGAGCGTGAATGTGTGGTATGTCACTCGTAGGAGCGCAGGTGTGTGTGTTGCTCGTTAGAGAGTGTATGGTAGTACGCCGCTCTTAGGAGCATAAGTGTGCGTGTGTCGCTCGTAAGAGCGTGAATGTGTGGTATGTCGCTCGTAGGAGCGCAGGTGTGTGTGTCGCTCGTAAGGGCGTGGGTGTATGGTAGTGCGCCGCTCTTAGGAGCATAGGTGTGCGTGTGTCGCTCGTAGAGCGTGAATGTGTGGTACACCGCTCGTAGGAGCATAGGTGTGCATGTGTCGCTCGTAAGAGCGCAGGTGTGCGTGTGTCGCTCTTTGGGGCGCACGAATGTGTACCAGGCTTGAAAGTCTTTATGTACTGTATGTTTAGTCAGAAGTCTCCATGTACTGTATGTTTAGTCAGAAGTCTCCACGTACTGTGTGTTTAGTCAGACGTCTCTGTGAGTTGTAAAGAGCCTATGAGTTTATTAAGCCTCCGTAGCCGGTACATTGGTTATTTAGTTTTGGGGAAGTTTTGTTTGTTTACGTGTCAATAAAAGACTGGTTATCTGACAAGAACCCTCTGCGTTTATGCCTGCCCTTTATCCGCTCACGGCGATGTAACATCAGCCTTTATACCAGAATCGTGACAGAATGCTCGACCTAAAACAAGGGCATAGCAGAGGGGGGCCCACAGTAAAGCCCCGAGAGTCTCCGGCGAGACTCTATCCCCATACAAGCGCAGCAGTGGAAGCCCGGCTGGGAGGGCAACCCAGCACTGCATCAGCCGCCCGGCTAGGAGGACAACCCAGCACTGCCTATGAGGCTTAAGTATCCAGAGCGACACAGTGCTGCCTCCGCCGCCCGGCTCACATGATCCGGTGCTGCCTCATCAGCCGGGTCTACAGAAAGGAACCAGAACCATCTCCATCACCTGACTGAGAGGACAATCCAGTGCTGCATCGGCCACCCGGCTCGGAGGACAACCCAGCGCTGCCTACGATGCTCGATTTCCCAGAGCGACGCAGTGCTGCCTCTGCCGCCTGGCCCACCTTGATCCGGCACTGCCTCTTCAGCCAGGTCCATCAACGGATCCGGAACTGGCTCCACCATCCTGCGCCGACCTCAGGGCTTCACCAACGCTAGATCTCGACAGCGAGCAGGGCTGCCGCCGTTGCCGAGCAACAAGGATAGATCGCTGCTGCATCTGCTGCCCGGCGTTGAGGAAGACCCAGTACTGCATCGGCCGCCCGGCTGGGAGGACAACTCAGTGCTGCCTTTGCTGCTTAGTATACGAGAGCAAGTCAGTGCGGCCTCCACCGCCCGGCCTACTACAGCGATCCAGTGCTGCCTCAACTGCCTGGGTCACATAAAGAGTCCAGCAGCTGCATCCGTGACTCGACTACGGTGGCTGTCCAGGTGCATGGCCCACCCTCCCACCCAGCTCAACGAACTAGATTGTCGATGTCGGGAGGTGGGCGAAGGCGTTGCCGATAGCGCTCCAGAGGAGCGTCTTAAGGGGGGGGTACTGTCAGGGACTGCCCCTAGAGGGCACTGTGGCCGTGGTTGTAGTCTTGTTAGAAGACCCAGTTTCCCAGAAGGCACCTCGGTCAGGTGATGATGAAGCTTCTCCTGAGCCGAGGTGGCTCATTAGAGACGTTATAAAAGGTTGTTAGTTCTGGGAAACTGGGTCGAGCATTAAGACTGTCTAGTGGGCATTTGTTTTGTTCATTAGGAATTTATGTTTAAACTGGCTCGAAAGGCTTGGGCTCTGTTAGATGTAGATATGTGTATTTACGTTAACTTGTGTATGATGTGAGTACTGTTTCTTGTGTCTTTTGTCCATTTGTTTCTTGGTTTTAAGTTATGTTGTATTCTAAGCCTAGGTGTGCGTGTGTCACTCGTAGAGCGTGAATGTGTGGTATGTCGCTCGTAGGAGCGCAGGTGTGTATGTCGCTCGTTAGAGAGTGTATGGTAGTACGCCGCTTTTAGGAGCATAGGTGTGCGTGTGTCGCCCGTAAGGGCGTGAATGTGTGGTATGTTGTTCGTAGGAGCGCAGGTGTGTGTGTCGCTCGTAAGGGCGTGGGTGTATGGTAGTGCGCCGCTCTTAGGAGCATAGGTGTGCGTGTCTCGCTCGTAGAGCGTGAATGTGTGGTACGCCGCTCGTAGGAGCATAGTTGTGCATGTGTCGCTCGTAAGAGCGCAGGTGTGCGTGTGTCGCTCTTTGGGGCGCACGAATGTGTACCAGGCTTGGAAGTCTTTATGTACTGTATGTTTAGTCAGAAGTCTTTATGTACTGTATGTTTAGTCAGAAGTCTCCACGTATTGTATGTTTAGTCAGAAGTCTCCACGTACTGTATGTTTAGTCAGAAGTCTCCACGTACTGTATGTTTAGTCAGACGTCTCTGTGAGTTGTAGAGAGCCTATGAGTTTATTAAGCCTCCGTAGCCGGTACATTGGTTATTTAGTTTTGGGGAAGTTTTGTTTGTTTACGTGTCAATAAAAGACTGGTTATCTGACAAGAACCCTCTGCGTTTATGCCTGCCCTTTATCCGCCCACGGCGATGTAACATCAGCCTTTATACCAGAATCGTGACAGGCCGAGCTACAAATATTACTACAAACAGACCCCCTGTAACACCCTTACCCAGTTAGCTAGCAGTTAATGACCACCACTACTTGTGCAGTTCATAAAAGGACAGGTAATGTTTGTCGCGCTGTTGCACAAACAGCACGCTTATTTATTTCAATTCATTTGTTGTTATAGACTATAGTGTGCGCTGTGCACCCTATTTACTGTTTTGTTGTGGTCTGCACCTATCCAATTAATTTCCCTGCTTCTTCTCCAGCTCAGCACCACCAGCCTGCAGAAAATGCGCGTGCACCCAGCTCGTAACAAGCGCGCTCTGCCCTCAAGGGCAAGCATCGGTTATTGGCAGTCATGTGACTAATGCAAGCCAGATCCTTTTATTTGGCAAAATTGATATTAATGGTTACATTTTATTGTTGAGGGGCAAAGACAGGGCTCCATACGCACATACACATTAAAAAACAAACAAAACAACAACAACCAAAAAAAACCCCAGGAAAAGGGCACTTGAGGCATCCTGGAGGAAAGTGGTGGGTGAATATTCCCCACCCCTCCCTTGCATGTGCCTGTCTACAAGTAAAATATTCACCATGAAGAAATATAATTTCCCCCAAAAACAATTATTGATCTGGTTACTGATGCTGGACTGCTATTATTTTGAATACAACTGTATAAAACACAAGCACCAAAAAAAGAAAGAAAAAATGGCCATTCTTTGTTTGATTTTATTAGTCGATGGACAAATTATGTTTCTCTCTGCCCTTAGAAAACTTGAGAGTGAGCAAAATCTCCACAAACACGCCGCATGGTCAACTACTAATCCGGTCGCTAAGACACTAGCAGTTCACTTAGATACACAGATATACACAGATATACATAAAATAGTATAATTAGCCCACACTTTGCTGAATGAGGCCGGTTGGATGTACTGCCATATTCTCTGAAACGCCTTTGGAGATGGCTTATGGTGGAGAAAGGAACATTCAATGCACGAGCAACAGATCTGGTTGACATTCCTGCTGTCAGCATGCTAATTGCATGCTCCCTCAATACTTGTGGCATCTGTGGCATTTTGCTGTGAGACAAAACTGCACATTCCAGGGTGGCCTTTTATTGTGGGCAGTATAAGGTACACCTGTGCACTACTCATGATGTCAGATCAGCATCTTGATGTGGCACACCTGTGAGGTCGGATAGATTATCTCAGCAAAGCAGAAGTGCTCACTATCACACATTTAGACTGATTTGTGAACAATGTTTGAGAGAAATGGTAATATTGTGTATCTGGAATGAATTTTAGATCTTTAAGTCCATCTCATGAAAAATCGGAGCAGAAACAAAGGTGTTGTGTTTATATTTTTGTTGAGTGTAATTACTCACCTCTCAAGACAGGCCCAGGAGTTGGGCACAGCACTCTAGGATGCCCAGGTTCCAAATTTGAGGACTTCTCTAAGGAAATGAGTAGGGTATTTGACTGTTCATGTCATGGCAGAGAGGCTGGATGCAAGCTACTGAAGCTCTGCCAAAGTTCTCGCTCAGCTTACGACTTTGCCATAGAGTTACGAACACTGGCTCTCTGTGGGTGGAACGATCAGGCATTGTGCAAGGGGTTCTTCGAGGGCCTGTAAGAGGCGTTTTGGGATAAACTAGCCTCTCCGGGCGCTCACCTCCTTACTTCAAGAGCTCATAGTCTGAATATTTCAGTGTCAACAAATGCTTTTTCTTTTCTGAAATATTTAATGTCATGAACAAACTGTCTAATGTTTGGGAAATGGTTTAGTATTAGTAGTAGAAACTAGTTTAATATTTTGGCCCCCCTTTGTCCCTTTTAAAAAACGGGTATGGATTCTTTGCTGTATAAGACTATAATTTTTTTTCCTGAGATCAGCTCAGACTTAGCAGAGTCTTATACTGTATGTATCCCTTACTGTTTGATTCAGTATCTTTTTTGGGGTGTTTCCTCCTCCTTTATGGTCTTTTTTCCTTTGGAGTGCTTTGAAAGAGGGCTCCTCTTTTATTTCTATATCTGCCTCAAACCCTTGTGATAATGCAGTGATTAATGCTTCCAGTCAGTGGATCTTTGCCCTTGTACTTTCCACAGAGAGCACAGGTAGCTCCAGTGCTGCACCAGAACCCTCTGTGTCCTTTTCAGCTGTGCTTGGCCTCTCCAGCGCCAGTTCGGTCACGTTGGGCTCCCCTCGGCCTGTGTTAGCCAAGCATGCTGTTTTAGGTGTCGAGGTTGCTTCAGCAGACTCTTGGGTTTCAGGTTGGGTTTGGGATTTGTTCTCCTTGGGCTCTGGTTTAGCAGCATTACTGGGGCCTTCGGCAGACGGCCTAGCTGTAGTTGCAGGGGGAACAGCCCTGGCCGGCTTGGTTGCATCTTGTCCCAGTCGCTCAGACGCGTAGGGATCACACTGTCTTTGAGTACAGGCACAGACAAGATGTCTTATTGCACCACATTTAACACTAGAAGCGCCAAGCACCAGTCATTTTGACCACAATGGGGGGAAAAAAAACTTATCACTATATCAAACACTATATCAAATTCCAGGACCCTCCTTTCATGACTTTTCCTAAATCTGTGAGCTTAATCTCCCTGCATTTTTACATTTTTAAAATCGCACCAGTAAAAGCCAGTATAAAACTATTTTGCTTTTATTTATGTGAAATTCCTGACAGCTGCGCGGCGGCATGACGTTTCCTGCCTTTTCCAACCTGCGATTCTCATTTCTCTCAGCAGATGGCGCAAGAGATCGTGCATACTATCTATGCGTCACTTAGTGCGTATATGTAACTATCTCAGGTTTCATTCTATTTATGCAGTTTATATATGGCTTGTGGCTGTGTTTTACAACCGCCTAGACATGACGGCAATTAATACACATATTCTTTATAAACATTGCATGAATGTGACCATAAGCAGGAGAAGTTTATTCTGGAGTTGGTAAAGGAGCTATGTGTGCACCAGAAAACGGCAAAGGCAGCAGGGGCAATGGCATGCAAGCAACCTTAACCTGAAACTCCTTCTCCACCTGCGAAAAAAGGAGGCAGTGTCGAATTGGCAGATGTGTAGGGAACAAAACCTCCTAGCCAGACCTGTAAGCGGCTTGTCTGTGGCAAATGCACAAAGAACACAACAAAGCTATGCTTGGAATGTTAATTCAGAGAACAAAACTTATGGCATCTGCTAGAAATCTAAACTAAATGAATTGTAAGCTTTTGAATGGTGATAAAAATACTTGCAAAACATCAGCATACATTGAAGGGAACTTCTGAGGTGGTCAGTGATTCATGGCACGGTTGTTTGGAGGGGGTTGTGATCACACCTACAGTTCTTTTGTTCTAAACTGTTGGTCAAATGTCTCTCCACTTGAAATGTAAGCACATGCAAGGGGATTTCAGCATCTCAACGCATGCAACATGCAAGGGATTTCAGCATCTCAACGCACAGTATACTAAGCTGTTTTTAAAGTAGACATAGTGCATGCTATATGCATATATATATATATATATATATATATATATATATATATATATATATATATACTGTATATACAGTATGTATATATATATATATATATATATATATATATATATATATACATACACAAACCGTATTCCAAAAAAGTTGGGACACTATACAAATCGTGAATAAAAACTGAATGCAATGATTTGGAGGAGCCAACTTCTAATATTTTATCCAGAATAGAACATAAATCACGGAACAAAAGTTTAAACTGAGAAAATGTATCACTTTAAGGGAAAAATATGTTGATTAAAATTTCATGGTGTAAACAAATCCCAAAAAAGTTGGGACAAGTAGCAATAAGAGGCTGGAAAAAGTCAATTTGAGCATAACGAAGAGCTGGAAGACCAATTAACACTAATTAGGTCAATTGGCAACATGATTGGGTATAAAAAGAGCTTCTCAGAGTTGCAGTGTCTCTCAGAAGCCAAGATGGGTAGAGGATCACCAATTCCCACAATGTTGCGCAGAAAGATAGTGGAGCAATATCAGAAAGGTGTTACCCAGCGAAAAATTGCAAAGACTTTGCAGTTATCATTATCAACTGTGCATTACATCATCCGAAGATTCAGAGAATCTGAAACAATCTCTGTGCGTAAAAGTCAAGGGCGTAAAACCATACTGGATGCCCGTGATCTCCGGGCCCTTAAACGACACTGCACCATAAACAGGAATGCTACTGTAAAGGAAATCACAGAATGGGCTCAGGAATACCTCCAGAAACCATTGTCAGTGAACACAATCCACCATGCCATCCGCCGTTGCCAGCTGAAACTCTACAGTGCAAAGAAGAAGCCATTTCTAAGCAAGATCCACAAGCTCAGGCGTTTTCACTGGGCCAGGGATCATTTAAAATGGAGTGTGACAAAATGGAAGACTGTTCTGTGGTTAGACGAGTCACGATTCAAAGTTCTTTTTGGAAATCTGGGACGCCATGTCATCCGGACCAAAGAGGATAAGGACAACCCAAGTTGTTATCAACGCTCAGTTTAGAAGCCTGCATCTCTGATGATATGGGGTTGCATGAGTGCGTGTGGCATGGGCAGCTTGCATGTCTGGAAAGGCACCATCAATGCAGAAAAATATATTCAGGTTCTAGAACAACATATGCTCCCATCCAGACGTCATCTCTTTTAGGAAAGACCCTGCATTTTTCAACAAGATAATGCCAGACCACATTCTGCATCAATCACAACATCATGGCTGTGAAGGAGAAGGATCCGGGTACTGAAATTGCCAGTCTGCAGTCCAGATCTTTCACCTATAGAGAACATTTGGCGCATCATAAAGAAGAGCTCAAGGTGGAGGTAGGTCTGCATCAAGGATCGGCTATAAGCCTCTTTTTGTTTGCTCTGGTGGACAGGATGACAGATGAGGTAAGACAGGAGTCTCCATGGACTATGATGTTTGCAGATGACATTGTGCTTTGTAGCGAGAGCAGGGAACGGGTGGAGGAAAATTTGGAGAGGTGGAGGTATGCTCTGGAAAGCAGGGGATTGAATGTTAGCCGCAGTAAGATGGGATAATTGTGTGTGAATGAAAAGAACCCAAGAGGAACGGTGAAGATACAGGGAGCAGAAGTAAAGAAGGTGCAGGATTTTAAGTACTTAGGGTCAACGGTCCAGAGCAACAGAGTGTGGAAAGGAGGTGAAGAGGCGGGTACAGACAGGTTGGAATGGATGGAGAAAAGTTTCAGGTGTGTTGTGCGATAAAAGAGTATCAGCGAGAATGAAAGGAAAGGTGTACAGGACAGTGGTGAAACCAGCGATGCTCTACGGCTTAGAGACAGTGGCGCTGAAGAAAAGACAGGAGGCAGAGTTGGAGGTAGCAGAGCTGAAGATGTTGAGGTTCTTCTTGGGAGTGACAAGGATGGATAGGATCAAGAATGAATTCATCAGAGGGACAACCCATGTTAGTTGTTTTGGAGATAAAATCAGAGAGGCCAGATTGAACTGCCAGGCAGGAGGTCTAGGGGAAGACCAAAGAGGAGATTTATGAATGCAGTAAGAGAGGACATGAAGTTATTTGGTGTGAGAGAAGAGGATGCAGAGGATAGGGTTAGATGGAGGCAGATGATTCGCTGTGGTGACCCCTGAAATGGAATAGCCAAAAGACAAAGAAGAAGAAGAATAACATAAAACATGTAACATAGAAACAAAAGAAAACACTTTCACATCATAACCGGCATTAGACATCACCAAGGCACTATGGCGAGACACATAGGACATTAGCTGGATGGCGAAACACAAGCTTTGTGATGACACACAGGCTTTGTTACACAGAAGATAAGCCCTATAGCGAAACACAGGCTTATTGACGACACACATGACATTACCCACAAACTAAGCATGGAGCTGAAATGGAACAAGACTGGGCTAGGGACACGCACATAAAGAAAGCTCGGGATGAAGGAAAAACGGCCTACTTCGTACATATATAATATATATATATAAGAAAAAAGAGAAAGTAATATTGTTTACAGATTTCTTATTTATACGGTTATGTGATATAACACATTATTCTTCATTTACATGAGTAATGTCAAGGTTATACTATGGTGCTGACTGCTGAGTTATAATGCTGAATATGATGCTGATTCCGATAGCCCACTGTTATTTTTCAACACTAGTAGTATTTAACCAAGGCTTATCTAAGTTGGATTCTTTATCTTTTATAGTTCTTTTTTTTTTTTCATATTATTAATGTTGTCAATTGTCTCACTAAATGCCAGGGGTCTCCATAATAGTGTTAAGAGAAAAGCATTATTTTAGTTCGCAAAACAATTTAAATCAGACCTCGTATATTTTTAAGAATCTCACTCTAATGAGGACGATTTTAACTTTTGGAGGTTTAATGTGAAAATACTAGATGGCTCTCCCATGGAACAGAGCGTTCAGCTGGGGTAGCCTCTTTAAATAACAGGTTTAATGGAAATGTCTTGACCACACAATGTGACCCAGACGGTCACTTTATTTGCCAAGTTATTGAACACAATGACTCAACCTACTTAGTTTGTAATATTTATGGGTACAATATCAAGAAAGAAAATGTGAACCTTCTAACATTTTTACAGGTTGGCTGGTTAGATTCCCAAATGCGTTTATATTGTTAGGAGGTGATTTTAATACTATTCTAGACGGTTCTATAGATAAAAGTCCACCTTCTCAGCATAACAGTTCAGACACATACTTGACTGACTTTATAAGAAGATTTAAACTGGTAGATATATGAAGAGGGAAGAATCCTAATAGCAAACTACATACCTGGAGCAATAAATCAGGCTCTAGGCAGTCACGACTGGACTATTGGCTTATATCTGACAGTTTAAACAAGGATTATGTTGATGCTAGCATCTCCCCCGCTCCCTTAACGGATCATAAAGCCATATGCATATCTCTTAATATCTTAAAAAGCAAGGGTAGTCTTCATCAGGTCCCGCTCTAAGTGGTAGGGCGAACAAAACTCTTATTATTTTTTCAGTCTAGAAAAGTCTCGTTCCACCAACAACAGTATCAGTAAGTTAAATGAAGATTATTATAAAATATCAGAGTTTTGTTCAAAATTTTATAAAGAATTGCATAGCTCTTAATTTAGTCCAATTGCGTCTGATAATTTTTTAAACTCTCTCTCAGTGAAGATGATAAGCGAAGTGGATAGAGAGCACTGTGACATGCCTATATCTCTTAAAGGAGTACAGCAAGCAATAAATCAACTAAAAAACAACAAATCGCATGGGTGTGATGGGCTTTCTCCAAATTTTATAAATCATTTATCGCTGAACTTTCCCCTTTTTTAGTAAAAGTCTTTATAGAATCCATTGAAAATGAATGCCTCCCCATTTCTATGACCCAAGGAATAACAGTCCTAATTCCTAAACCAAACAAGGACAAATTATTTTTAGATAATTGGCGCCCAATTTGCTTACTTAACAACGATTGTAAAATCTTAGCTCTCTTATTGGCCAGAAGATTACGGTCTGTTTTGGACTCCATCATAGACGAAACACAATCAGGCTTCATGAACAAAAGGCATATAGGAAATAACATTAGGCTCATTTTGGATATTTTAGATTATCCAAAAATGGTAGAGGAGGGTGGGCTCATGCTGTTTGTAAATTTCTACAAAGCATTTGACACCGTTGAACATCCATTCATTTTACAGTCTCTTAAAAAATTCGGATTTGGTATTTTTTTTTCCCTCAGCTATTAAAAGTCTATATAACAATAGTAATAGCTCAATTAGACTAACAGGTGGTATGTCTCCCAGATTCAATGTCTCTAGATGTCTCTATATTAAATCAAGTGAAATAAACGGCATCAATATATTGGGTAGAGAGCTTATTATATCTCAACTTGCGGACGATACCACTCCCTTTCTTAGAGATGAAAATCAAGTCTCTGTTGCAATAAATACTATGGAAAAAATTTTCATGGCTTCTGGCTTAAGGCTGAATATCAATAAGTGTGAAATCATATCCATTAAGGACTGCACAAAATCTTCCATTTGTAGTATTCCAGTAAAAAAATTAACTTGTTCACTTAGGTATCACAATTACCAAGGACAAACAAAAAATTACTTCATATAACTTCCACAACATCTTCTCCTCACTACTCAACCCACCGACTCCTCCTGCCCCTTCCTCTCTGACTGCTGACGATTTTGCCACATTCTACGATGGGAAGATTGCAGCAATCCGCCCGTCCTTCGCTCTCAACCAAGCTCCTACGGCAGAACCTCAGGACCTTTCCTTCCCTCCTTTAGCAGAATTTTCGAACCTGTCATCTGATGAGATTCAACAGATCATCTCGTCATCTAACCCCACCACCTGTTCATTAGACCCAATCCCTTCCACAATGCTCCAGGCCATCTCACGGGACCCCCTTCCCTTCACCACAGCCATCATCAACCAATCCATATCATCTGGTCATGGTTCTGCTGCTTTTAAGAAGGCGAGGGTTATTCCCCTCCTCAAGAAACCCTGCCTGGACCCATCAGAAGTTACCAACTATCGCCCGGTATCACTGCTCTCTTTTATTTCCAAAATTCTTGAAAGAGCCGTTTATAATCAAATGTCTCTTTATCTCTCACAGAACAACCTTAATGACCCAAACCAATCTGGATTCAAAGTGGCACATTCCACAGAGACTGCCCTTCTGTCAGTCACTGAGAAGCTCCATGCTGCTAGATCTGCTAAACTGTCATCTGTCCTCATCCTCCTGGACCTGTCAGCTGCATTTGACACGGTGAACCACAAGATTCTATTATCTATTCTTACAAGCCTTGGAATTTGTGGAACAGCGTGGCAATGGTTTGCTTCTTACCTAAAAGATAGGTCATATGAGGTAACATGGAGGGGATCTACATCTGCCCCACGTAGACTCTCTACTGGTGTCCCGCAGGGCTCAGTACTTGGTCCTCTTCTGTTCTCCCTCTATACCCGGTCTCTTGGTAAGGTCATATCATCGCATGGATTCTCATACCACTGTTATGCAGACGACACCCAACTTGTTCTCTCCTTTACTCCCTGACACTCAGGTTTCCACCCGGATCTCAGCATGTCTGGCAGACATCTCATTTTGGATGGCTGTTCATCAGCTGAAGCTCAATCTCAGTAAAACCGAACTGTTGTTTATCCCTTGTGACTCATCTCCAGGTCAAGACCTTGTGATATCCATGGACAACAACCAAATCACTCCTTCAGCCACCGCGCGCAATCTTGGGGTAACCGTGGACAATCATTTGTCATTTTCCCCACACATCGCTAACCTTACTCGCTCTTGTCGATTTCTTCTTTACAATATCAGAAGAATTCGCCCATTTCTTTCTTCACAGGCTACTCAGGTGCTTGTTTAGTCCCTTGTTATTTCAAGACTGGACTACTGCAACTCACTCCTGGCAGGCCTGCCTCTGTCCACGATTCGTCCTCTGCAACTGATCCAGAATGCAGCAGCACGTCTCGTTTTTAACCTCCCCAAGTTCTCCCACACCACCCCACTCCTCCGCTCCCTGCACTGGCTTCCTGTAGCTGCCCGCATCAAATTCAAAACACTGATGCTTGCCTACAAAGCTAAAAATGGCCCAGCACCCACTTACCTCTCTGCGCTAATTACACCACGCACTGCACCACGTTCCCTCCGATCCTCCAGCACTGCTCGCCTCATCCCACCATCTCTCAGGGATCGAGGGCGGCATTCATCCAGGCTCTTTTCTGTTCTGGCACCTAGGTGGTGGAATGAACTTCCTCTAGATGTCCGTACATCAGAGACTTTGACTATTTTTAAACAACGACTCAAGACTCATCTGTTTCTCCAGTACTTGGACTACCCCCCCGAAAAAAAAAAAAAAAAACTCTTCTTAGTTGTGTTGGACTAATAACACTTAGTTATTAACCTAGTTAACCCAGTGTAAGTATGTATCCAATTATGTAAACATTAAAGCACTTTTTGTAAGTCGCTCTGGATAAGAGCGTCTGCCAAATGCCTAAATGTAAATGTAAATGTACTTCGACCCTATTTTTCAAAGAACTAAAAAAAAGCTGAACCAATGGCTGTTACGGGATCTCTAACAGGCAGATCCCTACTGTCTAAGGCAGAAGGTTTATCACGGTTAACTTATCCAGCACTATCTCTGTATGTGGACAAAAAAAACATATTACTGAGATTGACAAGCTACTCTTTAACTTTTTATGGAGAAATAGAACTCATCATGTGAAGAAATCTGTTCTAACAAATGACTATGAAAAGGGTGGATTAAACTTTATTGATTTATGTACTCTTAATTATACTTTTAAAGTAAATTGGTTAAAACATTTCTTTAAAAACCCTAACTCTATTTGGAATGTCATACCCTGTCATATTCTGTCAAAACAGGGTGGGTTGAGCTTTTTCTTAACATTTAATTACAATATTGATAAAGTCCCGATAAAAATGTCATCCTTTCACCGCCAGGCCTTCCTTTCATGGTCTCTTATTTTTAAGCATAACTTTTTGCCCAACAAATATTACATATGGAACAACAAAGACATCATGTTTAAACACAAATCTTTATTTATTGATTACTGGTTTAATAATAACACTATTATGACCAATTATTTAACAGGACTGGTTGTCTTTACTCTTATAGTGAGTTTCTAGAAGAATACAAAATTCCTGTGTCTCCTGGAGATTATGCCAAAGTCTTAGGAGCAATTTCCTCTGGAGTCTGCATGTTATTTAGAGCTCAATCAAGTTTGGACACACAACAACTAACCTTGTTATCACTGACTGACACTTCAGTTGGTAAGATTTGCCTTTCCTGTAACAATGGAAAGAACAATAAACTAATTAGATCCTTATTTAAAACAGATTTTATCACAGTCCCATATGTGGTTCCATACTGGAATACATTTGTGCAAAACATTGACTGGAAGAAGGTCTGGCTCTTAACCAGCCGATACCTGCTGACCAATAAAATTAGAGAAATATCATTTAAAATAATTCATAAATTTTACCTGTCTAATGATCATATTGTTAAAAATTTTTAAAAAGATATTGATATAATGTGCACTTTTTGTTCTGTGAATATTGAAACAGTTACCCATCCTTTTTGGCACTGCCCCTTTGTCCAAAGTTTCTGGTCTGACATTTGTAATTTTATTGCTAAAAAAATAGAGAAAGATTTTAAGTTATTTTGGAAGGATGTTCTTTTTGGCATTTATGACTTCAATAGAACTAAGACTATGCCTAATGAAACTTTTATTATTAATCTCATTATTCCGTTGGCAAAATATCACATTCATAAATGTAAGTTTACGCATTAAAAAACATCTTTTATTGCTTTTAACAATGAGGTCAAGCAATATGTCAACTCGATTAAGCATTCTCTTAATCAAAAGGCAACAAAAAAAAACTGTGAATGTTTGTAAACACTTTGATATCTTTTTGTAAACTAGTACTTCCCCTGGCAAAATGTGATGTGAGTCTTATTTATGTTTGTTTTGTTTATGTTAAAAAACTTGAAATGTTGGAAAATGTGCAATTTATTATTTTTATAATGGAGATTATTATTCTTGTAAATTGTGCAATTGTTGAATAAAGTAAAAAAAAAAAAAGGAAAAAAAATGGACAGCAGCGTCAGAGGCGACATCTAGTCAGTATATATGTCTATGGGCTAAGCGAGCCCGTGCTGAAGCTGTGTGTTTTTTTTTTTTTTTAAAAGAGAGTGTGTCACGGAAGAAAGAGAAGCATAAGCGCAGACACAAAAAGAAAACGGGAGAGAAAAAGGCGTTTGTAAGTGGAGAAAGTTGAAACTGTAAAAGCAAGTGAGCGGAGAGTTTGCTTAATTCAAGTGGTTATTTTCAAGCCACAGCGGTAACAAGGGAGCCTGCGTGCATCGTGTGAAGAAGTTTACAGACACCGTGGATGGCCTGTGCAACTTAAAAGTGGAGTGGTTAAGCAGTTAAGGCTTCATAGAAGGGTCCTTTAGACAAGCTTGTAAATTTTCGTCCTTTTCCGTCACATGGTGCTATTTCATCAATGTCCTGCCATTCATCGACTTCTGCCAGTGACTCCTCTCAACCAGTTCTCTGTAGATTAAGGTACTGATTTCCATTCCGTTTTAATGATTGTAGCACATTTATGAAGACACAAGAAGAGCATTGAACTCACTTTTTGAGCCCATATGTTTATATATTGCATCATTCCAGCAAGTGACTTGCATTGAATGCTTCACCGCAGTAGTTTCAAGACATTTGAGGACTTTTAATTAAGCGATAATTACATGTGGAACAGACTCTTTTAAAATTGTCCTCCGCAAAACTGGAAAAAGTGTTTGGGCTCAGTGTAACATCAGCTAAGGTGCACACATTCCAACATATTGTGTTTGTTAATGAGAGACGTTCTCTTAAAACACTGTTTGATGAACGAAATGTTCAATGTGTCTAAAAGTAGTATTTGATGTGGGTTTTTTTGGTTAGTTTTTTTTTTATTATTTAATTTGTTTACTTTTTGAAACAGGATCAGTGTGAGTGAGTGAGTGAAAACAGTTAATTGATCCTGGCATGCGACATTTTTTAATTAATAATTATTTTTGTATTAATAAATATTTTGTATTTAATTTTAATTGGGATTTGTTACTATTTCTGTCTGTGGTTAGTGTCCTGTCTGGGAAATTGAAGTAGGCCGCCCCTGAGCTCATGACTAGATAGGCAGCGTAAAGGCAGCAACAGTTAAAAAGCATCACAATTCTCTCACAATCATACACACACACACACACACACACACACACACATACCCACATACTGTACACCCCACACTCGTACTTGCATACATACAAACACCTACACTTACACGCACTCATACTCGCACACATCCACATTTTTAGTAAGCGGGCGTTGTGTGCCTGGGTGAGCATTCTTGACGCGCACAAGGCCCCGCTTACAACAGTGTAAGTTTATACACCACTACAATGGATTTTAAATGTACAATAAAGACTTTTGCATTGCTTACAGCCCTCACTCTGTAATGCCATCTAATATAATGAACATGAAATGTGCAGAAGGTTTTTGTAGTGGGGAAATCTTTTCCCTGTTCACTTAACATTCTAGCTGTACCTGCACTTTAGGTCAAATTTATTTATAGAATAAGGTAGAAATAATGTATATTTAAAGACTAATAACTGACCATCACAGAGATGGTCAATTTATAATTATATAGTAATAAAAAAAAGAGGGAGACACTTGCAGTCAGTCTGCAGTACATTTATTTATAAAATGTATTAAATTGTACATTGAATGTACGTACAATATAATAATAAATAGTGAAAACGTCATGTAATGTATTTGTACAATACTTGCTCATGTATGTATTAACTTAAGTGTGTTTGAGGTTTAGATTATTTGAGGAAACTTGTCATTATCCCATAAGGAGACTGTGGGAAAGTACAAAAAATGGCCAGTGCTACAGAGCAGCAAATTAATAATTAAATCAGTCACGAAAAACAACTGCAATTGCATGGGTCAAAATGTTTTATTCCTTACTTACTATTATTCTGTTTTTTTTTTTACTACATTAAAATAACACCAGTGAAGCTCACCACTCCAACAAAGAGACTCACACACTCAGAGACAGTACTGGCAAAACAGAATGATATAATAAAATAATAAACTTCACTATGAAAAATGCTTCTTGCAGATCCAGGGTTGTTTAATATAGCATTTCTTGTCATTCCAGATGGTCACATTTGGAGCACTAAAAATTACAGCACAGTCTTCATCACCTACATCATTCGGTTCCCCTTCAGCCCAGAACCTGAAACCCAGAGAATCAGAATCAGACAGTCATTTTTCAGTTTCGTTTAATTCCACACATTTAACTGAATCCTCTCAGCGCGTGTTTATTGAGATGTTTACTGGGACACGACATAAATATGAATATAATGACAGTTTTATGTTATTAAACATACTGTACCTTAAAAATAGTCATAGAAGAAAAAAATCTTAGTTTCTCACGCAGTAGTCAGTGGTGTACCGTCCACCCATTTCCACTCTTTCTCTGTATCCATGTCACTTAGACCAATCCAACCCTCAAAAGTGCCCAGCTGTTTACCGATGAACTCCTGTAAATAACAACACAATGAAGAAGGCTTTAGTCTCTCTCTCTCTCTCTCTCTCTCTCTCTCTCTCTCTCTCTCTCTTTGAGAACATGCACTGAGTTTGAGGAGAATGTTGGAGATCTGTTTTCTGTTCTGCCAAGTTTTTGTAAGACTATCAGCTTATTTTGGAAGTGTAGCAGGTGTTACTAGATACTAGTGGTCGCATGTGCCCTTATTCATTAAAGACAAAGTGATCATGAATCAACTGGCCTGCTTCAGGATGTTGGTGAACCCTTTGAAAGCTATCCTGCTTGGAAGTAAGCGCTCCAATATGAGACAATATCACAGGTGGAGTTTGAGAACATCTACTCTGCCTTCTGAGTGAACAAAGAGGTGATGGTGTTTCTCACAAGGATAAACCTTGTGAGTGCAAAGACTGGAATATATGTGAGAGGATCAATGGTCCAAGTTACCCCTCTGTCTACCCCGGGTCACGAGAGGAAATATTATACATGCCACCATTTATAAAGGAGCTGGCCTGCTTTGGGAAGTTTGTCAGCACTATGAGGGCTATCCCGCTCGGGTGTAAGAACTTTAACACCTCACCGACCTCCAGAGCAGTGACACACCCAAGTCACAGTCTAGGAAGGTATTCTGGAAGTGTTCCAGAGTGTTCTGGAAGGTAGGTGCAGAACAGTCAGACGCCACAGGAACAAATCTCACCCAGCGTTAACATTACTGTACACAGTGAGATTGACAGTGACCCTGCCCCTACCACTGTCCCTGCCCCTGACATCGGCACCAAAGATGGTACAGCAGCCACGAATCTGCACCCCCACCCACCGACACCTAAAGAAACCAAGGAGAAAAAAGGAGACATCCATCACAGAACCGATCACTAAACGAAAAACCCGCAGTCAAACTCTGAGCGCAGCAACACAGGATAGTGAAGGAGCAGGGTGCAGTACAGCGCGCGTGCACACACACACACACACACACACACACAAAGACATTAAAGTACAAATTAACGTTTTTCTACAGCTGTCCAAAATAAACGTGGTAAAAACGTCTCAGGTTACTTGATTACCCTGTTCCCTGAAATAGAAGGAACAAGATGCTGCGTAAAAACGTTATTGAGAACGCTCTTTGTTTGACCAGTTGTTGAAACATGTGCGTCAAACACACCAAAGTTTTGGCTTATATAACCTCGGTCAGGTGACGTCATTTGATAAGGTGAACCTGGAGGTTATAAATAGGCATGAACCGGGAACATCCTCAGGTCAATTTTGTCTGAAAGGACATCCAGTCATGCCTACAGTGTGGCATTGGAGCGCAGCAGCTCGGTTTTGCTTTTTCAGGGAACAGGGTTAGAGTCAAGTACCCCGAGACGTTCCCTTTCCAAAGCTACACTTGATGCTGCATGAAACGCTATTGGGAACGAGAATACCAACGCTGCCGCACTGAAAGTGTCTGGACGCCCAGGGTTGTGTAGCGTGTGCGCACAATAATCAAAGAGGTCTAGACCTAACTCTGGTATGCTGACTCGAGGACCAGTGAGCCCGCAGTAACATGGACATCCAAACTATAAAATCTAACATGTGTGCGGAGAGGACCAACCTGCCGCATCACACACATGCTGCAAGGGGACACCTCTTGCCAAAGCCAATGACGATGCAAGCCCCCTAGTGGAATGGGCCCTAACTCCTAGAGGTGAAGTGTGACCACGCGCCTCGTAGGCTAGGGCAACGGCATCCCTCACCCAATGTGACATTGTTTGTCTAGTGGCAGCCCCCCCCCGGTTGCGGCCCCCATAGCATATAAAAAGCTGTTCCGACCACGTACTAGACACAGTAAATGAAGTATTTCCTGCACCAGAGCAGTAAATGGCAGGGGACAGAAGGCTTCGAGAACAACTGAGTGCATGGTCGAGAATGGAACTTTTGGAAGATAATTTGGGATAATTCTGTGTAGAATAGCTTTGACCAGCCCAGGGGCAAAGTCTAGGCAGCATGGCGAGACTGACAGAGCCTGCAAATCCCCAATTCTCTTTAGAGAAGTAATGGCCATTAGAAAAACCATCTTAATGGTCAGCAACCTACAGTAGCAGGCACTGACTCTAGTGGTTCGAAAGGGGTATCAAACAATTCAATTCAATTTAATTTTATTTATATAGCGCTTTTAACAATGGTCATTGTCTCAAAGCAGCTTCACAAAAAATTAAAGAATTTTTTTTTTTTTTTAGAAAAGAAAAGAAAAGAAAATATTTGGAAGTGTGTATGTATGAGAAAATGTGTCTAGATAATAATTGGTTGAATGAATGATGAATAAAATGTCTCTGATGAGCAAGCCAAGGGTGACGGCGATGGTGGCAAGGAAAATCTCCCTGAGATGGCAATAGGAAGAAACTTTGAGAGGAACCAGACTCAACAGATAACCCATCTTCATCTGGGTGATAACAGATAGAAATAATATCATGTGTGTTGTGCAGGTGAAAGTTCAATATAACAGAAGTTGTGTAGATTAACATGAAGTCCAGTTCAGCACAGGGAGTCAGTTGGTGCAGAGGGCAGATGGGGTCTGGATCACTGGAAGCACAGGGGAGGGATGTGTAGCTCCAGCCATCATAAAGCAGAATCCAGCTGGAGCTGGTCCTTCTCTGGATGCCTTAGAAACCTCGCAGGGTTGGCCTTTGTCTACTAAAGTTGGCACAATCTCCAGATGCCTCGGGATGGGTAGAAAAATACAGAAAGGATGAAGAGAATTAGCGTAGTTGCCATTCAGGATAGGTGTACTGGAGTATGAGGTTATGGGATGAGTTACGCGTTTGCCAGATTAAAGAGATGCGTCTTGAGTCTACTTTTGAATTGGGAAACCGTGTCTGCTCCCCAAACACTGTCTGGAAGGCTATTCCAAAGTTTTGGAGCCAAATATGAAAATGCCCTGCCCCCTTTTGTAGATTTTAAAATTCTGGGAATTACCAGAAGTCCAGAGTTTTGTGATCTTAAGGAACGTGGTGGATTATAGCGTATCAGAAGACTGGTTAGGTATGTGGGAGCTAAACCATTTAAAGCCTTGTATGTTAGTAGTACTATTTTGTAATTAATTCTAAATTGAACAGGTAGCCAGTGCAGATATAATAATATAGGTGTTATATGATCATATTTTCTGGATCTAGTGAGAACCCTGGCGGCTGCATTTTGGACTAACTGTAGCTTGTTTATTGAGGATGCAGGACAACCACCTAGTAATGCATTACAATAGTCCAGTCTGGAGGTCATAAATGCATGAACTAGCTTTTCTGCATCAGATACGGATAGAATACTCTTAAGTTTGGCAATATTTCTAAGATGGAAAAAGGCTGTTTTTGTGATATTGGAAATATGATTTTTAAAAGACAAGTTACTGTCTAATATTACGCCCAGGTCTTTTACTGTTGAGCTGGTAGTAACAGCACATCCTTCTAAACGCAGGCTAAATTGTGAAAGCTGTTGTGTGCTGGTTTTTGGGCCGATGAGCAATATCTCTGTCCTATCTGAATTTAGTAAAAGAAAGTTATTGGTCATCCAATCTTTTATGTCCTGGACACACTCGGTTAATCTAGACAACTTGGGTATTTCATCTGGTTTTGTTGAGATGTATAATTGGGTATCATCAGCATAACAATGGAAACTAATCCCATGCCTTCTAGTGATGTTTCCCAAGAGAAGCATGTATATTGAGAACAGCAGAGGTCCTAAAACTGACCCTTGTGGGACCCCATATTTCACTGGCATTACATCAGACGGTACTCCATTTAGATCTACAAAATGGTATCGATCAGACAGGTATCATCTAAACCATTTTAATGCCTGCCCCTAAATACCTATATGATTTTGTAGGCGATCTATGAGAATATTATGATCTATGGTGTCGAATGCAGCACTAAGATCAAGCAAGACCAGTATTGAGATGCAGCCTTGGTCTGAAGCTAAAAACAAGTCGTTCGCAATCTTAACTAGTGCAGTTTCTGTACTATGATGGGCCTGAAACCTGACTGAAATTCTTTTAGGATGTTTTTTCCTGCAAAAATGTGCATATTTGAGCTGATACTACTTTTTCTAATATTTTTGATATGAACTGAAGGTTTGAAATTGGTCTGTAATTTGTTATTTCATTCACGTCCAAATTAGATTTTTTAAGAAGCGGCTTAATAACTGCCAGCTTCAAAGGTTTAGGGACGTGACCTAGATATAATGAAGAATTAATAATGTTAAGAAGTGGCTCTCCAACTGTAAGCATCCCTTCTTTGAAAAATCTATTTGGTATTGGGTCTAACAGGCACGTTGTTGATTTAGCTGAGGTGATAAGTTTATACAGCTCTTCCTGTCCTATACCTGTAAAGCACTGAAAATCTAAATGTGAAGCTCTAGGCTGAACTAGATCATGAGATGCTATTAGAGGTTGAACTTCCGTTATTTTCTTCCTTATGCTATTGATTTTTTCATTAAAGAAGTCCATAAAATCTTCACTACTAAAATGTTGTGGAGTACTCTCTACAGGCATCTTAGGTTTTGTTAGGCGGGCTACTGTACTAAATAAGAACTTGGGATTGTTTTGGTTTCTTGCTATCAGTTGGCTAAGATGCTCGGTCCTAGCCTGTCCCGAGCCTGTCTATAGCTCCACATACTGTCTTTAAATGCAATTCGAAAAACTTCTAATTTAGTTTTTCTCCATTTTCGCTCGAGGTTACGGGTTACTCTCTTTAGGGCGCTATGACTATTGTACCAAGGAGCAAGTGTTTTATCTCTGACTTTTTTTAATCTGATGGGAGCAACAGTGTCTAATGTACTGGTAAAAATAGTACCCATGCTGGTAGTAGCTTTATCTAGATCGTCTGCATTTAGGGGTCTAATAAGAATTTGGGACAGATCCGGCAGATTACTCGTGAATCTGTCTTTAGTAGTTGGATTCATATTTCTAACAAATCGATAACGTGGGGAGACACAGCTAATCTGTTCTACCGGTAGAGTATATATATCAGGAGGTGATGATCTGTTATATCATTACTTGAGGTAAAATCTCTATATTAGAGACATCTATACCATGAGATATAATTAAATCTAGTGTATGATTACAGCGGTGAGTTGATCCATTTATATTTTGTTTAACCCCAAAGGAATTTAGTAAGTCCATAAATGCGAGGGCTAAAGTGTCGTTAGCATCATCTACACACCCTAAGTCCCATGAAGGGACTGTCACTCTAGTGGGCAGCCTCAACTGTCTAGCTCCACGAATAAAGTGGGCAACTAAAGGGTGCTTTTCCACAGAAATAGTGCAGATATATTGCAGAAATATTGCCCCCTGTCCCTGAGGATCACTCCTGATCGGAATCGCCCATGGTAGGCCGTCAAGGAGAGATATTCGATTTGAGAAACACACTCTGGTCGGCCAACGGGGCGCTATCAATATGAGGCAAAAACGCTGTTGGCGGACCTTTGCTAAGACTCCGGGGAGCAGAGCTATTGAAGGAAATGTGTAAAGACGCAGTCTGGGCCATGTGTGGGCCATAGCATCCAGACCCAGAGGAGGTGGGGGAAATCAGTGACTAGTAAAGAGGTGGCATTGTGCCACCTCTGCTACATAAAATCTCTCTCAGATTTGACTGACTGACCACATCGGGGTGGAGTTTCATTTTCCATGTAAGACCCAACCCATGAGGGAAGCGTCTGTCGTTAGCATCTTGCGACAACCACGGACCTAAAGTGGGACCCAAAGTCAGAAACCTGGGTCTGATCCACATAGAAAGGGTATGAAGCCCCTGGCGCGTAACCCTTATTTGCCTCAGGGGATTGGCCCTTGGATAAAATCCCCTGGCTCTCAGTCATAACTGAAAGGGTCTCATGTGCAGAAAGCCCAAGGGTATCACCTTTGATGCAGCTACCATGACACCTAGGATTTTCTCAAAGTAACGAACAGTCACTTTCTGGTCTAGCTTGATCTTCTTTAGGGTACTTAGAATGGATTCGATACATGCAGGCGACAGCTGTGCCTGGATTATGATCGAATCCCATACAAAACCAAAATACATTGTCCTCTGAGCAGAAGAGAGAATGCTTTTTAGCATTGAGTCTTAACCCTAGAGATTTGAGATAAGCTAGGACAACATCCCGATGACGAAGCGCTAGCTCCTGAGACTGAGCTGAAATCAGCCAGTCGTCTATGTAATTTAAAATACGGAAGCCCTGGAGTCGTAGAGGAGCTGCATCCATTTTGTATATGTTCCGGGTGACAGGGCTAGACCAAATAAAAGGACCCGATACTGGTAAGCTTCGCCCCTGAAAGTGAATTTCAGGAACTTCCTGTGTTGTGGCAATATTTCTATATGAAAAAATGCATCTTTCAGGTTGATTATCAAAAACCAATCTTCTGGTTGGATTTAAGAGACAATCATCTTGACTGTCAACCCCATTAAACTTGTATTTTCTGAGATAGCGGTTCAACCCACAAAGATCTAGAATTGGACTCAGACTATAATAGCCTGACTGTCTGTCTCTCAGGGGAACATGTTCAATGGCCCCTTTTCCAGCAAAGTCTGCAATTTGTGTCATCAGATGTGCTCATTTCGGTTTCACGGAAGTGGAGACTACGCCGTTGAAATGCGGAGGGCGATGTGCAAACTTAATTTCTTTAGCCTCTCTCTACAGTCCTTTAAACCAAAGGATATATACCTGGCAGTAGCTTCCACACTGCCAGTTTTTCTAAAAGGGGCACAAGTTTTGACACTTCAGCTAGATAGGGGGATGTTAGATGTTCAGCGTCCTGAAATGTGGCAGGAGGTGACCGAACACATTTCATGTTCCAACATTTTGCTGGAGACCACTGCTCCCCGAAACACCAGTGATGGTGGAGATTGGACAGCAGCCTCCTGAGGGTGCCAGGAAGGAGTTCTTATTCTCTGTTGGAATTTTACGCACCCCTCCCCAGGGGGAGACACTAGCGAAGAGATGTTAGTTTGCACGGATTGGTGGGGAGAGTGGGCTTTTTCAAAGATGATGAGCTCCCAGGAGAGAGAAAGCCCGCAAGCGTCTCTTCAATCTGGAACATCATCATAAAGCCCCGTGCCCTTGCACCAACGATAGTCAAATAAATTGACGTTGATGGCATAAAGACACAGAACAAATAAGGATTACTCCATGAATGAGTCACCTCGTCATGAAGGTCACCAAAGAATGGGGAGAGACCGTCGCTAAGGTCGTCTAGTTTTAAGCGTTTTTTTTTATTTTTATCGATCATCATTAGCGAGAAGTCTCTCACATGGATGCAAACATCTCCTTTCTAACCCCACCGTTGTAAGTAATATTTTCTTTTACTTTTGCTTTCTGCTTCTATTCTTTTTAAAATTAGATTTTGCACACATGCACACACAATGCAGTCCTTGAAGACAAAAAGACCTGAGGATGTTTTCCGGTTCATGCCTATTTATAACCTCCAGGTGCACCTAATCAAACGACGTCACCTGACCGAGGTTATATAAGCCAAAACTTTGCCGTGTTTGACACACATGCTTCAATAACTGGGCGATTAAAGCATTCTCAATAGCAATTTCACGCAGCATCGAGTGTAGCTTTTAAAAAGGAACGCTACTGTTCTAACAAAAGACATGAAAACGTTAAGTTTAACATCGTTTTTTAAATGAAGTCTATTAAAATCTCTCTTTTTCTCTCTCTCACCTGTTCCTCTCTGCTGTTTATAATCACCAGATCTGTTCCTCTGTCCCTGCAGTCCTGTCTGCTCTCAGTCCAGCTCTTGCTCTCATTAGATATGAAATAAAGACTGGAGTTGAAGCTGAAACACCTGTGTTTGTCTGTGAAGATAAATTGAAAAAGTTACCAGTGTAAAGATGGATTGTTGATTTCCTTCAAGGACATTTAATTGTTGGTTAGAAAATGTAATGCCATATCTATCTACTTACACAAATCACAAAATTTCCTCAGACATCCATCTGTCTCCCTCTGTAACTGGTCTCTCTCTATAGTCAGGTTTTTGTTACTTGTCAATAACTGGTCTCTCTCTATAGTCAGGTTGTTGTAATTGGTCTGTAGCTGGTTGTTTTCAGTAGTCATGATGTTGTATTTGATCCACAGCACTGTGCTAGCAGTCAACAGGAGAACACACAGCAGCACCACACACACTGCAGTCACTCTGAAACACCTGCTCCATGCAGTGTCTCCTCCTAGAGATAAATGAAGACAAATACACATTTTTGTCTCTCCTTATATACATCTACTGTAGCATTACGTCTCAACAGCCTCATTAATATCAAAGACCTTCAGCAGTGAACTGGAGAACATCTTAGTTCCTATCCTCCCAGCAGTGTGAAACTCTTCCCTGTTCTGCATAAGGCATAATCAGTAAAGTTTTCTGCTACAAATGAGGACGAGGTTAGGTCTTACGGAAAAGGAGTAATTTTGTTAATGATTATGGGGAAGGAAATGGTTAAAAGAAGGGAGGAGGAGAAAAAGGGAAATATCTATATTTTAATGGGTTCAAATTAAAATTAAAATTTTATTTGTCACATGCACAGTCATACAGTTCATTGTACTGTACATTTTGTCTCTGCTCATATAGCATTCACAGTTTAGTCTCAACAGCCTCATTAATAACACTGTGCTTCAGCAGTGAGCTGGAGAACATCTCCATTTCATCAAGTCATCGCTGTGAAACTCCTCTCTTTAGATTAAATGCATGCAGTGATGGGTGGGGCTTTGGGCAGGTTTTAAATAAAATTAGTTACCCAAAAAACAAGTCAACAACAACCAGCTTCTATTAGACTTCTAATTTGATATTTAACAGATCTACTTTGTCAACATTTGTACCTTTAAATTACATTTGTTGGTTTATTAGCACAGATCTGGCCATTAAAACCTTCCTCTTGTGTTAGGGTCAGCACCGAAAAAACAAACAAACAAACAAACAAACAAACAAACTGTAATAAATTATAGGGTCAGTTTTGACCCAGTTATAATTTATGGGTATAAAACAATAGTTGGGGTCAAAACAAAAATCAAAAACACATTTCAAGGCGCTTCTCTCTTACCCAAAACCAAAAGTGGCAACATCTGTTGGAGCTCAGTACCTCCTGACTAACATGGCAGGGCAGTTGCTACAAATGTCATCAAAATGACCGCTGGAATCACAAGGTTTGCTGTGACGAGAGTAAGTGACATCAAGAGATGTTTTGATCTGTTCATGCCATTGTCACTAAAGAAAGTCATGATTGCTATGACAAACCTTGAAGAAAAAAGGATTATGGCGACATGTGGAATGACATTGATGAGAAATACCTGGATCCTTATATTGGTGTTTTTCTTCTTGCTGGTGTTTACAAATCCAACAGGCAGAAATATTTTCCGGGCAACAATGTCACTTGTCATTTCGAATGATATCAAGAGTCCTTAGATTTGTCAACAGAGAAACTAGAGAATAATCTGACAAGCTTGCTCCCATCAGGGATGTCTGGTTAAGGTTGGTGCAGCTCCTTCAACTGATGTTCATCCCAGGGCCAGGGGTAACAGTAGATGAACATTTTGTACCTTTCCTTGGAAAATGCCCTTTCCGACTGTACATGCCTAGTAAGCCAGGGAAATACGGCATAAAAATTTGGGCAGCCTGTGATGCAAAAACCAACTATCCCTGGAATCTGCAAATTTACACAGGCAAACATGCAAGTGGCATTTCTGAGAAAAATCAAGGAAATTGTGTGGTCATTGATATAATTACTGGACTGCGGGGTCACAATATCACATGTGACAATTTCTTTACCAGCTATGATCTTGGACAAGAACTTCTCTGGTGGTAACTTTCCATGGTGGGCACAATAAAAAAATAAATAAACATGAGCTGCCTGCCAAAATTTTGCAGGTGAGGGACAGGGCTCCACTTTTTTTCAAAATTTGCATTACAAATTTACAGATTACAGATTTATGCTGTACAAACCACCATGGTTGTTTCATATTGTTTCACGGTTGTTAAAAAAAAAAAAAGAAAAAAACACTGGAGTATGATATTTATGTCCACTTTTCACAAAGACATGTTCTTGCACACAAAGATGTTTTTTGGAACTAGTGCCTCATTTCTATTGGTTTAATTTGCTTGATTGTTCGTTGTTTGTTTCATCTTGCAAATCCACATTTTGAGATTTACTTGTTTAGCTTTCCATTTATATTACATTTATTTTTAAAAATACTTTTTTGCCTTTTTTTAAAACAAACATATGTTACACCATAGATGTTACTATAGTTTTATATATATATATATATATATATATATATATATATATATACAGTGGTGTGAAAAACTACTTGCCCCTTCCTGATTTCTTATTCTTTTGCATGTTTGTCACACGAAATGTTTCTGATCATCAAACACATTTAACTATTAGTCAAAGATAACACAAGTAAACACAAAATTCAGTTTTTAAATGATGGTTTTTATTATTTAGGGAGAAAAAAATCCAAACCTACATGGCCCTGTGTGAAAAAGTAATTGCTCCCTAAACCTAACTGGTTGGGCCACCCTTAGCAGCAATAACTGCAATCAAGCGTTTGCGATAACTTGCAACAAGTCTTTTACAGGAATTTTGGCCCACTCATCTTTGCAGAATTGTTGTAATTCAGCTTTATTTGAGGGTTTTCTAGCATGAACCGCCTTTTTAAGGTCATACCACAACATCTCAATAGGATTCAGGTCAGGACTTCGACTAGGCCACTCCAAAGTCTTCATTTTGTTTTTCTTCAGCCATTCAGAGGTGGATTTGCTGGTGTGTTTTGGGTCATTGTCCTGCTGCAGCACCCAAGATCGCTTCAGCTTGAGTTGATGAACAGATGGCCGGACATTCTCCTTCAGGATTTTTTGGTAGACAGTAGAATTCATGGTTCCATCCATCACAGCAAGCCTTCCAGGTCCTGAAGCAGCAAAACAACCCCAGACCATCACACTACCACCACCATATTTTACTGTTGGTAAGATGTTCTTTTTCTGAAATGCTGTGTTACTTTTACGCCAGATGTAACGGGACACGCACCTTCCAAAAAGTTTAACTTTTGTCTCGTTGGTCCACAAGGTATTTTCCCAAAAGTCTTGGCAATCATTGAGATGTTTTTTAGCAAAATTGAGACGAGCCTTAATGTTCTTTTTGCTTAAAAGTGGTTTGCGCCTTGGAAATCTGCCATGCAGGCCGTTTTTGCCCAGTCTCTTTCTTATGGTGGGGTCGTGAACACTGACCTTAATTGAGGCAAGTGAGGCCTGCAGTTCTTTAGATGTTGTCCTGGGGTCTTTTGTGGCCTCTCGGATGAGTTGTCTCTGCACTCTTGGGGTCATTTTGGTCGGCCGGCCACTCCTGGGAAGGTTCACCACTGTTCCATGTTTTTGCCATTTGTGGATAATGGCTCTCACTGTGGTTTGCTGGAGTCCCAAAGCTTTAGAAAGGGCTTTATAACCTTTACCAGACTGATAGATCTCAATTACTTTTGTGCTCATTTGTTCCTATATATAATATATATATATAAACCAATTTATTTAAGAGATGTGTTTTAATACTTCTCAGTGATAGTCAGGTTACATAACCTTTTATTTATTTAATTCATTTAATATTTTTTTAAAATTGAAAACGAGAGGTATGCTGTTATGAGGTCACAGCAAAAATATTAAAAACATTCTTTTAATCAACAAGGAAGAGTAAAAAAGTAACCAAGAGGTGAGGAAAAAAATTGGATGATAAATAATTGTTTTGAGGGTAATATGGCTGATTAAAGACACGGGTCAAAACCGACCTGTTAACATAAGAGATAGTAACAGAAAGCTAACATAAGAGGAAGGTTAATCATTTACGATGTGGGTTGGGGTCCATAGGGTCCTAAAAGGTTGAACTGATCTTGAAATCTGCAGTTCTTCAGAAATGACTCCAAAAGACATTCCTGACTTGTGTAAATCAATCATCCTCTTTCTCAGGTCTGCACTGAGCTTCTTGAACCTTCGTAGTGTGTGTTAGTCATCATCACTAACAGGAAGTTGGGAGACCTTGAATTTGGCAAATTAAAAAACATATCTAGACTTTAAGGAGCACAGAATAAATAATTTACATCAGTGTAGGTATATTTTTGACCCTGTGATGATTTTAGAAAACTTCAAATAAATGACTTCTTGTGTTCCAATGTCCTGAAGTCTTCCTCTATTAAAGATTTATGCTGTACCAAAATACTGACCCAAAAAGTAATAATAAAAAAAAAAACTGCAAGGTATGTCACATGCTACATGTTGAAACACTTTGGGCCCTTTAACCCAAAAGCTTAGGATGTAGTTACCTGTGCGTTGTGCATCTAGACGTCTCTTTGCATCAACATCTTTCGTCTTTGTTTCAGGGTCGTGACCTCTAACAGCATCTACACTCTCATAGATAGCCACCATCACATCCACTCGCTCAGAAGAACCCTGAAACATCTTGAATCTATAAAATCCTCACTAAAACATGCAATTACTGCACCTCTGTGTGAAGTGAACTAAACATGCTGCTGTCAGTAGAGGAAGTCAGAGGAAGCAACACATCAGAGGAGGAGCATCAGGAGCTGGTTGTGGTCAAAGTGTGAAAAAACTTCAGCTGCTGTTCTCACGCATATTGTGCAGCAGTTTAATAAATGGCAGTGTCACTTTGTTGTTATAATGATGTATGCATTGCACTTATAACATTACAGTATTACATAAGACTATTACACTTTTCACCAGCTGCTTTTATTATTAATTAATATATTTATAGCAGTTTAAATTATGTCATATAAATTCACTGACAAGCTCTTGCAGAAGATATGGAAGTATTTGTAGATTTACTTTTTGTGCAAATGTGAGGTTACAAGTCAAGTTCTGCTGGTCTGAGATCAGGGTTAACCACCGCCCTCTAAGACAAAAGTGAAAAAAACAACCCACAACCACATAGACCACACAGGACGCACACACACACACACACACACACACACGCTTACACACTAACACGCCTGCATACGGTCACACACAGGATGTGCTGCACACACTAACAAACACAGAGAGTCATGTCTTTAGAACAGTTGAGTTTTCGCACTGCGGTTTTTCAGGAACATGCCAAGATTTGCTTTAGGGGAGTAAAAAAATAGCCTACAGAGAAAATGTCTGGTTAAACACTATATGTCCACATGTATGCGGACACCCTTTCATTACAGCCATATGTGCATGTGAGCTTCCACATTTTTAATATTAACATTTCTTGGCTCCTGGCCCATATTAGCTTGTGCATCTCACAAGTATTAAACACGTGTAACGTGTAACACAGGCGCACACCATGACAACATGTTAAACCTTTCCTAATCAAAAGTCATAAATGAACTCTGACACCTTCTCCTGAATGCGAGAGGCACTGCGTCATAATTTTAAAAATGCTGTGGCCTATAACCTGAAATTGGGTATTCCGAAAGCAAAACACTCATACAAAATCTGTATTGAGGACTATTCCTCAGACACAGACTCTTCCAAACAGCAGTGCCTTCCTCTGCTCATGAGATAACTCAGGTATATGACTGCGTTGACCTAGGATGCAGACAGCATTTAAAAAATGATGGCTGCTCCCCCTTTGACCATTTCCTCTCACTCCCCATAATAAATGTGGATTCAACACTAAGTGGAATAGATACACATAAGGCCCTGACAGCTGGCACAGATTTTTACTGATATCTCTATTTTGTCCTTGGCCCACACTATTTTTCCTACATGCCAGAAGACTTGAGTGACTTGAACCTGTGTGACTTCTGCCTACTTGCACTAATCTCTGTTATAATGAAATGCATTGAGAAGCTGGTCTTGAGTCACGTGAAAGCAGGTCTGCCACCAATGCTGTACTGCCAGTACTTTTAATACTGGCTTAAGAGGTCGACTAAGGATGACACTTTTTTTTCATTCAGCCCTTTCCCATCTGGCCAAAAACACCACATACGTAAGAATGCTGTTAAATGATTTTATTTTTTACTATGGTTATAACCATTGATCACCAATCTCCAAGACCATGACTCCAGCCTTTCCATTTGCAGCTGGAGTCTGGATATATACTAACTGACAGACCTCAGACTGTTAGATTAGGCAATCACATGTCCCCTACCCTCATATTAAATACCCGTGTTTCACAGGGTTATGTGCATTGCTATACACCCTGGGTGCATCCAACATGATTATCAAGTTTCAGACAATACCAATACCAATCACCAACATGATAAGTCAGCCTACAGGAAAGAAATTCGTAGCCTGTCAGCATTGTCTTCCTTCCACAACCTCACCCTTAACACCAAGAAAACCAAAGAGCTCACAACATATCCCTGAAGGCCTCTTTTTTTTGGTCGCACACCTTCCCTGACCACCAATGTCCACCAAAATGTTCGAGGGTAACTGCTCTTTAAAGCACCCGGGACCTTGAGACCACAGCTCACAGACGACACTTCAGCAATAGAAGCTTTAATCATTGACCACTCTGATGCCAGAAAAGCTCTGCTGGTGGAGAAGGTTGAAAGCCTCTTGGACAGAGATCTCCCCTAGAAGAACCCCATTCATCTGCACTACTCGTTTGGCCTAAACAGATCTGTTCATAGGCCTTTCCTGTCACCTAACCCAACTCATCACCATATGGTAATGGTTTGACAGCTCCTCCTCTCTTGTTACCCAAATGATTAAGACATATGGCCTCAGGTCAAGTGATACAAACAAGTAATAGGCCCAGGAAGGGTCACCTCTCTCCCTCCTCTCTTTTTCATGGGGTCTGATTTGAGACCAATTTGCTCTTGGGAGGCCCTACCAGTAGCACATGGCTTTGGACAACAACCTCTCTGATAAGGCTCATGGAATGCTTAGCCTTCCTGCTATCTTACTGCACCCCATTGCGCTGTTCTTTTATCCATATAGCACAACTTGGATTTTCTAATGCATCACACACCAATTAAGACACACGTGTATTAAGATGATTAATGATGTCTTCAGTGTTCAGCTTTGTTAAAGTAAAACTAACTAACAGATGAAGAAGAGAGGGTTAGCCCTTAGCCATTAGCTGTTATGAATATGCAAATAAAAGAAAGAGAGAGGGGAACTCTGAGTATTCTAATTATCAAATTTCTTTTGAACGCTGGGCAACACCTTAGCTACATAGTTCATATTTAATATATAAAACCATTTAATATATACAGCTAATTAGTAACATTAGCTAACATTTAATTAAAAGTAATGTATTCATGTGGTCTAATTTTCCTATCAAACTTATAGAAAATAATGTGTGTAATTGAACTATGTCTAAGTTTTAACATTTTGATTAATTTAATATTGTTTAATTATCATTAACACGTCTGACTCCTTTTAGTTTTTTATCCACCAAGATTTTAGTAGTTTTATAAGATTAATATCTGTTCAGAAGAGAAATACAGATTTATCATACTAAATATATAAAGTATTAAAATGTCAACTTTAGTTAACACAAACCCAGGAATAATTAGAAACACACACACATTAGAAACAACTAAAATACTCGGTGGTCCAGGACTCTCAGTCTTTTAGAACTGCAGTTTCCATCCTCTCCTGTCCTTTCTCTTTTTTTCTCCAGTTCTCATTCGCAACTCTTTTGCAGGTAACTTTCCTCCTTTGTATACAACGATGTAGGTGTTGGTGTCTGTTATTTATGTTTCCTTTTTGCTTCTCCAGAGTCTGGGTTTAATTCCTGGCCAGGTTCAATTCCCACCTCTGTGTGCATAGAGTTTGCTCCTTGTGCTTGGTGGGTTTCCTCTGGGTTCTCTGGTTTCCTCCCACAGTTATTTTTTGATAACATACTTTTTATAATAATGCATTCTATGTCATTTTTCTGTTGTATTTAAATTATTTAAATAGATTTCCTTATTCATATAATTATTGCTGCATGTTATTATGTATATGAGACAGAGGGAGCCACTGGTCAGAGGAGGCTCAATCAGTGATTAAAGAGGGAAGTTACCTTAGTTTACATGTGTTAAACATGCCAAAACACAGAATAAAAACACTCAAAACCCAAAACACACACATACTGTAACAAAGTAGGACTCCACACAGGGGTAAGTATCAAGATAAGCAGGTTTTATTTAATTCAGAGTACGTAACCTCAGGACAGAAGGCTTTAGCCGATTAGCACCTAGGGCCGGAATCTGTTAACCGTCACTTCTATCTTTCGCGAAGGGATATTGAATTATACCGCGTCGAAAACCTGGAACTGGCGGTCGCCGACTAAGACTCACACACCACAGTAAACGGAGCTCCACGCTCAGGGACCGTGACTGGAACGCTGTAGAAAGCAGAGGTATAAGGTAAGTAAACAGGTAAGTATTAATCTTCTTACTTGAAACGTTAGACGTTGGGTCCTCACTCATGGGTACGAGCCCGGACGTTGACTGAGGTGTGGTGTGTGGTCTTTATGCGTTTACACTGATTACGGACAGGTGGTGGTGGTTAGTACTCAGGCGATAAAGGGCGCTGTGTTGGATTAAGTTCGGAGCCTGGCCTGACTGTGACATTACCCCCTCCTTCACGACCCGCTCCTGAGGGTCGGCCTCTCTGTCGTCGTGGTGGCCTACCTCGTCCTCTGGGTGCCGGACGCTCGGGGTGAGTATGATGAAATTCCTCCAACATTGTGGGATCAAGAATGTCGTCGCGAGGCACCCAGGATCTTTCCTCTGGGCCGTATCCTTCCCAGTCTACCAGGTACTCTAGACGGCCACTACGACGTCGGGAATTCAGGATGTCACGAACCTGATAAATGGTACCTTCATCAACGACGATCGGAGGAGGGGGTGTTTCTTCCTCAGGACCAGGCTCTGTGGGAGAAATGACAGGGTTTTGGTAAGGTTTTAGCAGTGACACATGGAAGGTGGGATGAATTCTAAAGTGTGCTGGTAACTGTAACCTGTATGTTACTGGACTGAGATGTTCCAAGACTTCGAATGGGCCAACATACCTTGGGTTAAGTTTTTTGCCGGGCTGTCGGAGGCGCATATCTCTCGTGGAGAGCCATACCTTGTCTCCAGGTTGGTAGGTTGGAGCGTTGAATCTGCGCCGGTCGGCATTGGTCTGGTACCTCCTCACAGCTCTCTGAAGATGATGATGAGCTTCCTCCCAAACTCTTTCGCTCTCCCGAAACCAGAAGTCCACTGCTGGGAGGTCTGACGGTTCCCCATTCCAGGGGAATAACGGAGGTTGGTAGCCTAAGATACACTGAAAAGGGGTGAGACCTGTTGTGGATTGACGTAGTGAGTTCTGGGCGTACTCAGCCCAACCCAGGAACTGGTTCCAGGAGTTCTGATGGTTGTGGCAGAAGGTTCGGAGGAAGCGCCCGATTTCCTGAATTTTCCTTTCTGTTTGTCCATTGGTCTGGGGATGATAGCCTGACGACAAACTTACACTCACTCCTAAACGGTGAAAGAAGGCTCGCCATACCCGAGATATGAACTGGGGTCCTCGGTCGGAGACAATATCCTCTGGAATTCCATAGTAGCGGAAGACCTGGTTAAAGAGTACTTCTGCAGTGGTCATGGCTGTGGGTAAGTTTCTGAGGGGAATCAGGCGGCATCCCTTTGAGAATCTGTCGACAGCCACCAGTACGCAGGTATGTCCTTCCGATTCGGGCAGATCAGTAAGGAAGTCTATTCCGAGATGTGACCATGGTCGCTGAGGAATGGGCAGGGGAATGATCTTCCCAGCAGGAAAGTGTCGAGGAGTCCTGGACATGGCACATTCCTGACACCCCAGGACATACCTTCTGACATCGCGTCCCATGTTGGGCCACCAGAAGCGTTCTTGTAACAACGCGAGAGTCCGGTCTATTCCTGGGTGCCCTGTACCTAGTGAAACGTGTACTGAGTGGATGAGGGCGTTGCGATCCCCTTCTGACACAAAACGACGTAGTGGTGGGCAGTCTGGTGGAGGTGCTGGAGCCGGTTCTGAGAGGAAAGAGGGAAGTTCCCACTGAATCGGGTTCACAAACAATTTTTTGGGTAGGACGGGTACGGGTTCCTCGATGGAATCAGTGGGAAAATACAGGCGGGAGAGCGCATCTGCCTTAATGTTCTTAGTTCCCGGTAGGTAGGAGATCTTAAAATCGAACCGAGTGAAGAACATGGCCCATCTAGCTTGTCGTGGGTTTAGCCGTTTTGCCTCCCTCAAGTATTGTAGGTTTTTGTGGTCCGTGAGGACTAGAAATGGTTGGGCTGCCCCCTCCAGCCAATGTCTCTATTCCTCCAATGCCATTTTAATAACTAGTAATTCTCGGTCGCCAATGTCATAGTTTACTTCCGTCAGACTGAACTTGCGTGAAAAGAATGCACATGGATGGTAGGTGGGCGGTTCTCCTTGCTGTTGGGAGAGAATGGCTCCCGCTCCGACGGTTGATGCATCCACTTCTACCACGAATGGCAGTTTGGGGTTAGGGTGGACAAGGATGGGAGCAGAAGTGAACATTTGTTTTAAGTGTTGGAATGCTGCGATGGCTTCGGGAGTCCACTTCAATGATGTGGGTTTGCCGCGGAGGAGGGAAGTCAAGGGGGCTGCTGTGGTGCTGTAACTCTTGATGAACCGCCTGTAAAAGTTGGCAAATCCTAAAAAACGCTGTAGCTCTTTGACGGTAGTAGGTTGGGGCCATGTGGTTATGGCTGCTACTTTCTCCGCGTCCATCTTCACTCCGTTCCGGTCGATGACGTAGCCCAGAAACTGTACCGAGGGCTGGTGAAAGGAACATTTTTCAGCTTTCAGAAATAAGTGGAACTCTCGAAGACGTTGGAGTACCTGGGTAACATGATGTCGATGTTGTCCTTCTGACTTGGAGAATATGAGAATGTCGTCAATGTATACTATGACGAATCTGTGAAGGAATTCTCGGAGTACTTCATGCATGAAGTTCTGAAAGACTGCGGGGGCATTGACCAGACCATATGGCATCACAAGATATTCATAGTGACCTGTAGGTGTCACAAAGGCTGTTTTCCACTCGTCTCCCCTCCTTATTCGCACCAGATTATAGGCGCTCCGAAGGTCTAGTTTCGTGAAGATGTTTGCGTCACGGAGACATTCGAGAGCTGCTGGAACTAGGGGTAATGGGTATCGGAACTTGACTGTGGCGTGGTTGAGGGTACGGAAGTCGATGCAGGGACGTAAGCCACCTCCTCTTTTTGCCACGAAGAAAAAGCTGGAGGCTGCTGGTGACGTTGAGGGGCGAATGTAGCCATGTTGCATTGCCTCCGAGATGTAGTTCTCCATGGCACTTCGTTCGGGGAGAGACAGAGGGTAGATACGTCCACGGGGCAGTGGTTCTCCTGGGATCAGGTCGATGGCACAATCCCAAGGTCGATGGGGCGGCAGCTGAGTTGCCCTTTTGGGGCAGAAGATGTCCGCGAAGGAGGAGTATTGCGGCGGCACACTCTCGGATTGTTGTTCAATGGGGCTCTCGATGGAGGTGGTCTGGATTGGTAATGGTTGAGGCTTTACTGGTAGTGTTGGGAAACATGTAGTCGTACATCTTTCTCCCCATCTCAGCACTTCACCTGTGGTCCATGACAAGATCGGATCGTGTTGGATTAACCATGGTCGACCCAGGAGAGGTGGTATTAGGAGTCTTCTAATACTAACAACTGGATCTCCTCCTGATGGAAAAGGCCAATCTGAAGTTTGACAGGGCCGGCCAGTAGATGCACAGACTCTTGGGATAGGGGCTTTCCAGTTATGGACTGGACCTGGTAAGTCTTTTCGGTCGGACTGGTCTTGAGCCGGAGGTATCGGCATAATTCCCCGGTGATAAAGTTGCCGGCTGACCCCGAGTCGAGTAGGGCTGCCACTGAAACCGACACATGACAAGAAGTGAGGTTCACATTGGTGGTTAGAGGTTGTAGTTTTTCAATTTTAGTTAAAATCGAACTCACCACAGCGCGAGATGGTCGGATGGGGCACTCGGCTCTGAGATGTCCCGTGTCGCCACAGTACAGGCAGAGACCCTGGGACAGCCGTCGGTTCCTCTCCGCCAATGTTATCCTTCCTTTTTCCAGAACCATTGGTTCATCCTTGGGTTCTGAAGTTGCTACCCTTCTCTGTGATCCAGCCACTGGGACGACTTCGTTTCCGGAGTTGGTTTGACATGAGGCAAGTCGTACTGAACAGCGAATAGAGAGCTGAATGAACTGTTCTAACCCCATGTCATCATCGTAGGTGGCCAACATGCGTCGGAGAACGGGCTCCAGCCCCTGACGGTAGGTGGTTAGGAGAGCACTCTCGTTCCATCCACTCGTTGCTGCCAAAGTGCGAAACTGTAACGCATATTCTTGTACCGATAGAGTACCTTGGGTAAGATGATATAGTTGCTCTCCAGCCGACACCTCGCTGTCGGATCGCTCAAAGACCTCCTTGAAATGATCCATGAAGAGCTCGTACGACTCGATTAAAGGTCCACCGTGCGACCAGATTGCCTCGGCCCACTGTAATGCCTGTCCAGATAAGAGAGAAATTACATAGGCAATTTTAGACTTATTGGTCGGGTACAGGGATGGCTGTAGGTTGAAGGTTAGTGAGCACTGTAGCAGAAACCCCTTGCAGTTCCCCTCCGTGCCGGAGAAGGGCGCTGGTCGGGCCATTGGGCTGGCCACTGGGGGCGCCGAAGAAGCCGCGGTGGCAGCGGTGGCTGCGGCCGGTGATGGCGGCGGCGGTGTTAGCATCGCTTGCCGGAGTAGACTCACCAGCTCCCGTAATGGGTCGGTTTCGCTCATCTTGATGTGTTGGTATGGTCCGGGCTTCTGTAACAAAGTAGGACTCCACACAGGGGTAAGTATCAAGATAAGCAGGTTTTATTTAATTCAGAGTACGTAACCTCAGGACAGAAGGCTTTAGCCGATTAGCACCTAGGGCCGGAATCTGTTAACCGTCACTTCTATCTTTCGCGAAGGGATATTGAATTATACCGCGTCGAAAACCTGGAACTGGCGGTCGCCGACTAAGACTCACACACCACAGTAAACGGAGCTCCACGCTCAGGGACCGTGACTGGAACGCTGTAGAAAGCAGAGGTATAAGGTAAGTAAACAGGTAAGTATTAATCTTCTTACTTGAAACGTTAGACGTTGGGTCCTCACTCATGGGTACGAGCCCGGACGTTGACTGAGGTGTGGTGTGTGGTCTTTATGCGTTTACACTGATTACGGACAGGTGGTGGTGGTTAGTACTCAGGCGATAAACGGCGCTGTGTTGGATTAAGTTCGGAGCCTGGCCTGACTGTGACACATACACACTAAAGCAAAAAATATTAATAAATATTGCATACAAAAATATAGAACATTTGAAATTAAATATTATTTAAAAATAAAATTTGAATCAAATTGAAAATGATTATATATTTTCCTTCATATATTTTAAAACTTATTTGCATGTAAGTTGAAGATGTTGTTTTTATATTTATAATTAATAGACAAAAATATCTATGTACCTATTCATCAAGATATTTATGATATATGGGTTATGAATTCTGTATGGGTCACATAGATTATATAATAATGTTTTAATAATTATCTGTCACTAGACTTGAAAGGTTGCGCTAACTTGCTCTAACAATTTCACTGTCGCTTGATAGCAAATGTCTTAATGTAAATTATTTTAATTATAATAAAGATCTTAATAAAGAAAACTATCCATCCTTACTGTTGGAGCAATAAAAAAGAAAAAAAAAAGAATTAATGCCTTTATAATCATTTCACATTATGTCCCTCACTCTAGGAGCAAATACAATAAAATCCATCTCAATCCAGCTTTGCTTGAGCTCAGGCTTCTGCTGATTTAACAGAGACAGAGACACTGAGAGACTCTTAAATACAACCATCTCAATAATACGTTCATCACAAATCTACACAGCTGTAATGAGATACAGTAAAAGACATGAACAGTCTCTGAGCACTTTGTGTCATTGACTGATTACTGAGGGTAACTCTGACAAACCATGAAAGATACACTGAGATACAATTATTATTGAAATGCTGCATTTTATTTATGCAGTATTTCAATAATAATTTTTATTTAGCTTACTTTGTATAGAAATCTTTTTACTATAAAATTATAACCTTCACTGTGAAAGATGTTTCTCACAGATCCAGTTTATATTCTCAGAGCATTTCTTGTCATTCCAGAATTTCCTATTTGATAAACTATAAAACTCAGCACAGTCCTCATCACCACCTCCATCATTCGGTTCCCCAGAAGCCCAGAACCTGAAATCCAGAGAATCAGAATCAGACTCAGATCAGTGTTCAGGTTCCTTCAATTCCACACATTTAACTGAATCCTCTCAGCCTCTGTTTACTGAGATGTACATTGGGACACGACATCAATAAAAATATAATAAGGAATTCTTTGTAGTTTCCCAGCAGGAGAACAGTTTTAACATTGTGGAGTGAACTGCACCTTAAAATGAGATAGAAAGAATCTCAGTTCCTTACGTATTGCTCCGTGCTGTAGTCAGTGGTGTACCGTCCACCCATTTCCACTCTCCCTCTGTCTCTCAGACCAATCCAAGCCTGAACTTTGTTGTTTACCTGTTTAATGATGAACTCCTGTAAATAACAACACAAACTCTCACAAACTCTCACAAACTCTCTCACACACACACACACACACACACACACCTCTCTGCTGTTTATGATCACCAGGTCTGCTCCTCTGTCTCTGCAGTCCTGTCTGTCCAGCTCTTGTACTCATTAGACATGAAATAAAGACTGGAACTGGAGATGAAACACTGCTTGTGTTCTTTGTCTGTGGAGAAAAATTAGATGATGAGAGAGAATTAACAGAGATTAGAAACAACAATTCCTGGTTTATTAATTGTGTACAGCCACGGTTCATTTTTGTACCACATAGGCTATAAAATATGAGAAGTATATATATGAGTATGTGTAATACGTGCATGGATTGAGCTTTTAGGGGTTTGCTTTATTATTATGTAAAATAAGAAAGGTTGTTTTCACCCTATAATACATAAAATGTTGCGCTTTGACTATGCACACTGTGTTTTCACACACACACACACACACACACACACACACACACACACACACACACACACTCTAAAGAGAACTCTATGTGTGGACAATAAGCACTTATACAGACATTTATATTTTAGACACTGGGTGTGGAAACGGCGGCGGTACGTATATTATCTCCAGGAGGAAGGTAAGGTTTAGTGATTGGGAATTAATGTTGAGGTGATCAGTAATTAATCAGGTGTTATTACAATACAGACAAAGTTATTAGTTTTCCAGGAGAAATGTAAGACTGATTAACACTCAGTAATTACTGCACAGTGAACTAATGACTAATGATTACTAATTAGTTAATGAAGCAATTATCTAGTACTTAAGATCAGTAATCCATGTATTAAATGAAGAATTATTCATTCTTTCTCACTCCTTACACTCCTTGAGTTATGGATCAGGATTGCAATGTGTCACCGATATTAATGAGAAATATTAATTAATTCTAAGATCTTGGTGTAATTATATGCAGGAACATGTGAGAGGATGTGAGTTAAATCTCGATGATCCAGTTTTGACATGCCCCATGGATTTCCACCGAAGACATTTAACTGTAATGCAAAATCGCTCTACTTACACAAATCACAAAGTGTCCTTATGTATCTTTCTCTCTCTCTCTGTAACTCATCTCTCTCTTTAGTCAGTGTGTTGTAACTGGTCTGTAACTGGTCTCTCTCTTTAGTCAGGTTGGTGTAACTGGTCTGTAACTGGTCTCTTTCTTTAGTCAGGTTGGTGTAACTGGTCTGTAACTGGTATTTCTCTTTAGTCAGTTTGTTGTAACTGGTCTGTAACTGGTTTCTCTCTATAGTCAGGTTGTTGTTACTGGTCTGTAATTGTTTTTTTTGCTTCAGTCTGTAACTGACTGTATTCTGTGTTTAGGATGTTGTATTTGAACCACAACACTGTGATGGCAGCCAGCAGGAGAACACACAGCAGCACCACACACACTGCAGTCACTCTGTAACACCTGAGGCGTGTCTACCCCTAGAGGTAAATGAAGACAAATATACATTTTTGTCTCTCCTCATATACATCTACTGTAGCATTTAGTTAAGTCTCAACAGCCTCATTAATATCAAAGACCTTCAGCAGTGAACTATAGAACATCTCAGTTACCATCCACCCAGCAGTGTGAAACTCTTCCCGGTTCTCCATAAGGCGTGAGGTCTTACGGAAAAGGAGTGATTTTGTTAAGGATTATGGACGGAAATTGTTAAAACAAGGGAGGAGGAAAAAAGGGTATATATATATATATATATATATATATATATATATATATATATTTATATAATAATATATAATAATATATATATCTATGTTTTATAGTACATGGAGAAGCCAGAGATCCATTAGCTGGCGGTAACTACCAGCCGATGCCCTTTCTCTGGAGTACCTAGTGAGCTCCAGAGTGAGCGAGGAGCGATGGGAGATTTAGACGCATGCCACGATATATATATATATAAAGTATTCTGTATATAAATTTAGAGTGTGCAACATTTTTGGGCCAGACAGAGAATGTTATGTTATGTTTTGTACAGTATAGCATAGTATGTCCTATTCTTCTCACCTAGTGCCATTAAGAATTTAAAACTACTTTCAACCATAATAATTACCAGGTCCGTTAGTCGCAGTCTGTGGAAAGATATGTGTTGGCCGAGCAAATCAACTGGCTAAGTAAAGAAACAAATCATAATTTAGTTGCAAGCAACGATGAGCAGCACCAAGCACCCTGCGCCATTTCCACCTGGGTGCACCACACAACCTGTGGGCTTTTGAGCACAACTGCACACTTCACACAATATGATGTTATAGTTGATTAATACCTAATATATAGTTATTTATATAATTTAATAAATATAATGTGTGTCAGGTGACAAGTGAATGTGTTTGTGCGTCTTTGTACGTGTTGTGTGAGTCTATGACCTCACCAAGACCTCCTTCCCTTCACCACAGCCATCATCAACCATTCCATATCATTTGGTCATGTTCCTGCTGCTTTTAAGAAGGCAAGGGTTATTCCCATCCTCAAGAAACCCTGCCTGGACCCATCAGAAGTTAACAACTATCACCCAAGATCACTGCTCTCTTTTATTTCCAAAATTCTTGAAAGAGCTGTCTATAACCAAATGTCTCTTTATCTCTCCCAGAACAGCAGATGACACCCAACTTGTTCTCTCCTTTCCTCCCTCTGACACCCAGATCTCAGCATGTCTGGCAGACATCTCATCCTGGATGGCTGCTCATCAGTTGAAGCTCAATCTCAGTAAAACCGAACTGTTGTTTATTCCTTCTGACTTATCCCCATGTCAAGACCTTGTGATATCCCTGGACAACAACCAAATCACTCCTTTAGCCACCGCCCGCAATCTTGGGGTAACCGTGGACAACCATCTGTCATTTTCCCCACACATCGCTAACCTTACTCGCTCTTGACGATTTCTTCTTTACAATATCAGAAGAATTCGCCCATTTCTTTCTTCGCAGGCTACACAGGTGCCTGTTCAGTCCCTTGTTATTTCAAGACTGGACTACTGCAACTCACTCCTGGCAGGCCTGCCACTGTCCATGATTCGTCCTCTGCAACTGATCCAGAATGCAGTAGCACGTGTCGTTTTTAACCGTCCCAAGTTCTCCCACACCACCCCACTCCTCCGCTCCCTGCACTGGCTTCCTGTAGCTGCCCGCATCAAATTCAAAACACTGATGCTTGCCTACAAAGCTAAAAATGGCCCAGCACCCACTTACCTCTCTGCGCTAATTACACCACGCACTGCACCACGTTCCCTCCGATCCTCCAGCACTGCTTGCCTCATCCCACCATCTTTTAGGGATCGAGGGCGGCATTCATCCAGGCTCTTTTCTGTTCTGGCACCTAGGTGGTGGAATGAACTTCCTCTAGATGTCCGTACATCAGAGACTTTGAACATCTTTAAACGACGACTCAAGACGCATCTGTTTCTCCGGTACTTGGACTGTGTGTATGTTTGAGTGTGTGTGTGTGTGTGTGTGTGTGTGTGTGTGTGTGTGTGTGAGAGAGAGTGGGAGATGTGAGTTTTAAAATTTATGATGTCTGCGTGTATGGAACTCTGACCGACACAGTGAGGAGCTTCTCTTTTCCTAAACGTTTATCTCAGAAGACATCATGTGATCGAATATTTCCACATACAAATAGCTCCAAAAAAAAAAAAAAAAAAAAAACTCCTGTAGGAAATAATGGTCATCTAATCTATATTCAGCTAAACTTGGGAATTCTTCACAGGCCATGATGCCATCCTAGATGGTGGAACCAGAATGTGTTGGGAATGAGCAGGTCCTTCCAATAGTAATGGAGAAAAGAAAGGATTCTGTTGATCCAGGCAATTTTTTACCAGATTCTCAGTGGCAAGATGAATATTAGGTGTTTGGTGGTCAAACAAATAATAGAAAAACTGGGGATAATTAACAAACACCAGGGACTTGGAATCTATCTTGAAGACAAAAACATTTGCAGCTTGTCATGTTACTGAGAAACAGCAACGATTTTCTAATCATCTTACTATCTCTTCTGCAAAGAAATGTCTGCATGAACTCCAAATCTGGGAATGTTGCTTTAAATCCATATTTGTCACCGTTCTTAAATGCTGAATGGCCTCTGCTCTTAGTGATGGCATCAAACCACAGCTGGAACAGAAATCAGATATTGCAGGTGTTGCTGCTGACGGCTGTTAATGTTTATTTAAGGAATTGGCAGAAGGCAGTGTAGGCCTATCTGTGTAAACTGGTGAGAAAAATTTAGTTGACTAGCTTTAGCATACAGTGGTTACTAATCGGAATGTAGGTCCTACCGTCGCCGCGCTCGGCGGTACCGTTTGGCTTTGTGCGTTTGCTGGCTTTTACCTTTGAGTGGCGCTATATAACTACAGGCTGAAGCCTCATGCCTTAGTTCATTCTCTGCTGGATTAACGAGACACAGAGTTTTAGAACTGCATGTAGTAGCGGATAAAATCAAGTAAAACATTGTAGTTAAAGAAATTTATAATCACAGAACTAAAATGACGATACAAATGTAGAATTTAAATTAAATTAAATCTAATTAGGATCAAATTTAAACAAAATAAATTTTAACACAGTGAGCCTTTAAATTTTATCACGTGTAATTAGAAAAGACGCGTGTAGGGTTTTGTGTCGTCTTATATCTTGTGTTCTTTAAATTTATAGTAGATTTATTAACTAAAATAAATGACCATAAAATTTAAACAGTGTTAGGACGTTCTACTGCGTCAGCAGATGTCGGTCTTTCAGCCCCGCTTGTGTTTTTGCGTTATTATAAGAATGAAATGCAGTAGGCTGTTATGATCTGTAACGGGTTCGACCCATGTTACTCAAACAACTCAGTTCAGGTGTAAGTAAATGGATAGAAAGGAAATATCTGTGCTGTTTGGGGGAGGGACGTGCTAATGATTTGGTCGGCTCTGTGTGTGTGTGTGTGTGAGAGAGAGGGGAGCCTCAGATTCAAGAGGTTTTTAAAGTGGGGAGAAGTGCATTTCAGTTCCTTTGAATGTATAGGTGAGAACAGCCGATTCACACCTGGGGAGGGTGAATAATTTGTATTTGAATGTTGTCTGGCATTGTAAAGCACTATAGTGACACTAAAAGAACAACCCAGGATTAATAGGAATTCTTATTCTGCATAAACATTATTTAGCACAAAAAAATTCCTCGCGCTCGGGAAAACTATGCGTGCGGTTGAGCGCTTTTTAGATTATAGAAAATTAAAACGGAGGGTTTTTATTTTATTTAGACTATTTTTAGGCGTGCCAGCTGCCACTTTTTAGTTAGAAGTTTTCAATACAAAGCTTATAATGCCCACATGACATGACGGAATAAGGCACGGCTGGTGATGATTGGGGATTGTTGGGTTACAGTGGATTTTACTACGCGGTGTGAGTGCAATGGCCATCCGTCTGCTCACGCTGACTCTGCTCTCCGCGGATGGCCGTACCGCCCCCCTCCCACCTCTCGCTCCTTTGAAGTCCCTGGGGCGCGTTCCATTTGCCCTGCTTGCATGCCGCACTTCCGCGTTGTTGCACGCGCGCTGCATACACAGCGCGTAGTTAAATCCACTGTAGCCCAACAAACCCCGAGTATTTTATAGCGCGGTGTGCAAGCCCGGGCAACGATAGCAACGATAGCTCACCAGTCATGTGTAATTCTGCGGTCCCGCTGCTTCGCATGTCTGAAGGGGAGGCCGCCTAACTAGTGAGCGAGGAGCGATATTGATTTGGGCGCACGCCGTGACAGGCTGAAAAACCTGTGTCAGATTAATGTGCAAAAACTATATAATAAAACTATATAAGACTACATGCCTTTATAAGACTCAACTTTTATTTAAGCGCACTCACAATAACGAAAAAACGTTGTGATTTTGTAAGTGTTGTGATTTTGTAAGTGTTGTAAGCTGCACTGCTCTGTATTGTTTTTGGTGAACTTGAGCGCGTCAGAAAATGAACGCAAACGTTTTTTTAAATGGTCAGAGTCAGTCTGCTTGCTGTTTTCCCGACACGTTCATAATCATTAGTCTACTTCTGCCGGTGCGCTCTGGAAAACTCCATGCGTGCGGCTGAGCGCTGATTAAAACTATGGAGTAAATTAAAGAGGAGAATCACGATGCCGAGTCGAAGTCCTGAGCCCAAACCTCGTTTAAATTAAATTAACAAATATTATAAGTAAAAAACAATAGCCCACGTTTAGAAACCGTTTATAAATTCTTTCCGACATGAGTTGGCCCGGTGTTATGCGCAGAGCGCCGGGAGATTTCCTGAAGCTCCGAAATCACTGGGCATGTTTTCTAAATAGCCGCTATCTTTAATAACTGATGGAGGTTTTGAGCTGTATACACACGCATTCCTGCCTAAACAACTCTTAAAACTACACCTGTAACACAATAAACAGTAATATTTAAAACATTCTGCAGGCTGATATTTGGAGAAAGGAAAGAATAATGAATGAACCAGTTGTTGGGTCAAAATAACCCAACCAGGTGTTCATTTGTAAACTACATCTCATATGAGCCAACATGAGCAACCCAACAATGTGTTTAAAGTACCTGAAATAATCCAGAACTTAAATAACAATAAACCGATACAGAGATACGCTGTACAACGGTCACTGTTGTATTTACGGCAACGAGCGAAAATGTCACTTTGCGCCACCTGGCGGCCATTTTACGAATGACTTTGAAATGCAACTGATTTATTTTGGCCGCTGACGTTTTTACGCGGCGGTGAGCGCGACGGTAATAACCATTCCAATTGATCAACTACTGTAGCTTTTGTGTCTCTCACTCTGCATACGCAGGTTAAATACATCAAAATAGGCTCCACAAGCCTTAACAAGAAAAGCACATGCTGTGAACTTGACCAGAAAATGAGATCTCTGCATGTGGAAACACTTTGGCCACTTACAAACCTAAACACTGACCTGTGTGTGGTGCTGTGTCTGGGTCTTTCTTTGTGTTACTGCTTTTAGAGTTTGGGTCATGACCTCTAAAAGCATCTGCACTCTCATAGATATCCACCACTATTTCAATACGCTCAGAATAATGCTGAAACATCTCTAATCTATAAAAGACTAAAACTAAAACACTAAAGTACTGTGTCTCTGAGCACAAGCTGTAAACTTCCATCTTACTGTACGCTAATTCATATGTTCTGCTTTCAGTAAAGGAAGTTACACGTCAGAAAAGTGATATAACTGGCTTCTTGTTGTTGAAGTGGAAAGACACTTGAGCTTCACTTCTCACTCATATATGACATTTTCTTGGTAACGTCAAAGTTAAGTTAAGCCTTTATTTGTCACATATACATTACAGCACAGTGAAATTCCTTCTTCACATATCCCAGTGTAACTGGGGTCCGAGTGCAGGGTCAGACATGATACAGCGCCCCTGGAGCAGGTTCGCACACACACTCTCTCTTTTGTTGTCAGTGTTTGAGTGTGTGTGTTATGTGTGTGCGCGCGTGTAATTTGATACGGTTGCCGGTTCTCTCTCTCTCTCTCTCTCTCTCTCTCTCTCTAAGAGATTATGTTATCTTTTTCACACAGGGCCATGTAGGTTTGGATTGTTTTCTCCCTAAATAACAAAAACCATCATTTAAAAACTGCATTTTGTGTTCAATTATGTTATCTTTGACTAATAGTTAAATGTGTTTGATGATCAGAAACATTTTGTGGGACAAACATGCAAAAGAATAAGAAATCAGGAAGATGGCAAATAGTTTTTCACTCCACTGTGTATATCTATCTATCTATCTATCTATCTATATATATATATATATATATATATATATATATATATATATATATATATATATATATTATAATTATCAGAAATAAATATTATTACAGGCAGCACGGTTCGCAATTTGCACCTCCAGCGTCTGGGTTTGATTCCCACCCTGGGCCTGTGTGAGAAAATGCAGAGGTATAACAAATATATGCATTGTGTGTTGCAAATATATATTTTCTTTATGAGGAAAACTTGGCTTTCTCACACATGTGCAGACAGATTTTCTTACAAATGCACCCAATGTATTTTCTCACAAATGTGCCCAACCTATTTTCTCACAAATGCAATGGAGCAACTTCCTCTTCCAAAACAGCAGATGGCGCTATCAGTCAATTCACTCTATTCTCCCGAGACCTTAAACAACGTGTTTATATGGTTTACCCTTATGTCCCAGAGAAATATGAGCGGGGAACAGGTGAGTTTCTTCCTTTAATTAACCCGTTTTCAGGTGTCTATTATATATCCAGGGCAGTCAGATTATAGAGGAATACAGTTATATCAAACCACCCATCACTGCTTAACCCCGGCATTCGCCGAATGTTTACGCGCCAACTCATGGACCCGGAACAGTTTGTCCTTCAAGGCACAAAAGTAATCCAGCCCAGGCTTCGTGGGTAAATCTGGTTGGGGAGGTGGCCCGAACACCTGGTCCATGGGTTAGATATATGGATTACAAGATACTCATAATGACTGGACGGGGTGTTGAAGGCGGTCTTCCACTCGTCTCCCTCCCTGATTCTAACCAGGTGATAGGCACTGCGAAGGTCCAGCTTGGTAAAGATTTGGGCCCCCTGCAGGAGGTCAAACATCAAGGGTAGGGGATACCGGTTTTTAACTGTAATGTCGTTAAGCCTTCTATAATCGATACAGGGATGCAGGGACCCGTCTTTTTTGGCCACGAAGAAGAAGCCAGCCCCGGCGGGTGACGATAAAGGTCGGATGCTGCCAGCGGCTAATGATTCGGAGATATACTTGTCCATGGACTCCCTTTCGTGTTGTAAGAGTGAGTAGAGGCGTCCCCGGGGTGGACTCGTGCCCGGAAGGAGGTCGATGACACAATCGTAGGGTTCATGTGGTGGAAAAGAAGTCGCTTGGGACTTATTAAAGACTGTTTTGAGATCTGCATAGTCATTTGGTACCAAGGAGATGTCAGGGAACTCCTCGGAGGGGATTGTTACTGAAGCGGGGCTGAGCGAAGACTTGAGGCATGAGGCTAGACAAAGAGAGCTCTATCCCAGGATGGCGTTGTTTTGCCAGTCTATTTGCGGGTTATGGCGAATTAGCCAGGGGCGTCCAAGAACCAGGTGGGCTTGAGCCTTAGGAATGACTAAAAACGATATTTCCTCCGAATATTTCCCAGATGCCCTCAGGCTGACTGGAGCGGTTCTCTGGGTAATTGGGGGGAGGAGCGTCCCAGCGAGAGCTCAGACTGACAACGGTGGTCCCAGAGGAACAGTTGGTAATCCTTATTCCTTAACACTGTCTGAAAAACACTCTCTGGAAAACAGGTGCTTAAACCTGCGCACCTCTGTACTATGGATGTGTGGTTCACACATTTATAAAAATGTAACTACTGTGATTTAACGAGGCATTTGGCAGATTCTACATTCTACCTTGTTTCTGAAAACACTTTCAGAAAAACAAGCCTCGGGTGCGCCGGGCCGAGCTTGGTACGCCTCTATGCCAAGGAGAGCGATACCACAAAAAAACGAAATCATGCACATTGTAAGTTTATAACTGCAACTGCACGCCCCTCCCTGTTCCAAAGAACACTATAAGGAATATGGTTATTAGAATCAATTAATTAATTTATTTTTTAACCACGTGCCTCTACGCCAGGGCCAGCTTATACACCAAATGCATGCTACAAATGCCTCACTAAATCAAGCATACTGCTTATACAGAGTGTAAAGATGGAGCCACTTCAAATAGCCACGATCGTGTGAATGGTGTGTGAATGGCGTACGGCTGCCCTATGGACGCCGTAGTCCCCTCTCCTTTTCTTCTAGAAAGGCGTGTCAAGATTTTACAATAAACAGGCCCATTCAAGCCCTATTTATTTATTTACCTGGTTCCACCACTAGATGGTGCTTTGTTCTTAAGAACATGTTAACACAAGCCAGCAATTTAGCAGCGCTGAGTTGCAATCATGTAATTTTAACAACCTGCCCCCACTCCCGCCTAACTGATGTTACCAAACTGCACTATAGAGATAAAGATGTGGCTTAATGGGACTATTCGCAGTAAGTGGTGTTTTATTTTAAAAATTTGTTCGGGATAGTTTACAGTTTATTTCCCAGTTTAGTTTTTTATTGGCCGTTAAAAAAAACACTGGCAGATGTGACTTTAGAGAACCTAATGATCTGTTTACCAAGTCTGAAGGTAACATTGCGGGGGGGGGGGGGGGGGGCGGGGGGGAGTTTTGCATGTGTGGGGGCTTCAGTACTTGGCAAGTTAGAGTTTGGCTTCAGAGATGAACTAATGCTCATTGTTATGCTCATGTTATATCACTTAACTTATTTGTATGAAAAGCGAATTAAGTAAATTCTCAGTTAATTTAATGCAGACGATAATACATACAGACCGTGGCTAACGCTAACAAAGTTTACTGGTTAACAATAGCACAGGCAGTTTATTTACATTCCAGGAAACAGTATTTTACACACTCTGTGGTGTATGTTTACTGATATATTTTATATTTATTACAACTAGATATTCTGTAAAGTTTATATATCTTTGTCTTCACTAAATTCTCCTGTTCTCTTTAAGCAGAGCTCCGCTGTGGAGAATTGGGGGGTCAGACGGGTGACGGTTGGCTTTTTGAAGATACTGGAGGAGCCTGAACAAGCTGTTGAGGGAGCTGTAGGAGGGATGACATCACAGTGCAACAGCTTTAGAATGATTTGTGGTCAGGTCGACTGTATATTCTGAACATAGAATTGCAAAACGTCTGATACTTTAGGGGGAAACAAAGAATTAAGCTATTCCATTTTTAATATTTTTTAAAATCAATATTTTAATATAAAAGAACCAGATAGAGACTGATAAGCAGCTGGTGTTATCAGGGTATTTTAATGACCTTTAAGCAAAAATACAACATGTATTCACCTGTTTTATACAAATTACTGTTTTAACTTTGACTAGTTTTAATTGTTGGGGGATTGTTCGGGTATTTAAAAATACATTTACTTGAACTAACAACTTCAATGGCAAAAAATGGAAGACGACGTTGTTTTAAATAGTCAAAGAGTTGGGCTAATAATAATAATTATTATTACTGGTCATAGAAACAAATGAAAACAACAGTTAAACACGTGATCATATGTATCTGTGCTAGTTTGTGTTTGAGTTTATGTGACCCATAATCATTTTTTCTCAGTATAAATTTCTTTTGGGATTTTAAGAACTCCATCAAAAGAGCAAAGACAAACTTAAAAGGAGTGAATGGTGAGAAACCTCAGTGGAGAATACTGACTGACATGGTGCTAATTGCTCTGTGTGTGTGTGTGTTTTTTTTTGTGGGGGAGGGGTTCTTTAGACTTACTTGTCTACTTGCGCAAATGTATTTGTGTTAAAGCTAATGGAGAAATGCAGAAGCGCACACACATACCTCTCCACCCACAAATGCTTTAACTGTCGTCTTGTAAATCGTTGATTAAACCTTTGAACACAGCTGTTCAGCATCAGTCCTAAACACAAGCGCAGGGTCTGTTTTTGTCCTTAATTAAAAGACATCAATACGTTAATAATTTACACAATGATAACATTGTTTATTTTGCGGGAAAAGGTAATAAGCAATATTTAAATTAAAACAAACCAGGAAGTAAGTGTTTCATACATTAAAGTGCTGTAACCAAGTGCCCCAAAAAATACAGTACCAACAGTGTACAGAATGTGTGCGCTGTGAGGGATTGGAAGGTGAATGAGAATATTCATTTACAAGACAAAAGAAGTTCAGAGGTATGAAAACGCCCCCTTTTTTATCACTACTCTTCTCTTATGCAGCACGGCTAAAAAGATAATAAAAGTTGCACCAAAGTGCTGCAGGTTTGGTGTCTGTGAGCTTTTCCTAATCAGAGTTAGATGGGGGGCATTTTGTGGCTTAAGCCAGTTACACTCTACTTAAATATTGCACAGAGGGGAGTTCATTTCTGTTCTCTTCATTTTAGCTTAATTTTATCTGAAGAAATAATAGTAAGTTTTAGAAAGTCTGAGTTCATCTTCCCAGCCAGCGTTGTGTATGGGCAGGGTAGCATCATGGCAGGATTGGTGTAATTTTTATTATCATTTTAGCCATCCTGCGTGAGAGAAGAGTAGTGACAAATTCGTTACTTTCGTTACTAGACATGGTCTATGTTGTCCGCAAGTGAAATACATCAATACGTTAATAATTTAAACCATGATAACATTAGTGCAGAAGGACCGTTCACAGTATATTCGAACCGTAGACAGTGTTTATTTTGCTAAATATTACAAAACAGCCATGTCCAATAAAACAGTGCATCTTTAATAAGCCACACTGGATTCGAGTTAGAAGTAAAATTACCGAAAAAATGAGAAGCCCCGTAAACTTGACCCTGACACTAATAGTCGATTGTTTTTATATTTATGTTTTTATATATATTTTTAAAGTAGTAGTAAGCCAGGTTTAAGTAACCTTGGACAAATCACAATATAAGCCCTCTCTCGTGCACACGCTCGCTCTCTTTCTCTCTCACTCTCTCTCTCTCTCACTCTCTTACACACACACACACACACACACACCTGTTCCTCACTGCTGTTTATGATCATCATGTCTCCTTCTTTGTCCCTGCAGTCCCGTCTGCTCTCAGTCCAGTTCTTACCCTTATTAGTCATGAAATAAAGACTGGAGCTATAATTGGAACACTTCCCCTTGTCTGTGGAGTTAAATTGAGAGAATTTACTGAGATCTCAGTTTGTGTATAGATCTGATTTCTTTTTCACAGGATTGATTATATAATATAAGAAAACATTTTAGTATGCATGTGAATTCACCTTCTGTGTGCTTATTATTATTTTTAGTGGCTGTTTTATTATATAAAATATAACACATAACTTAATTCATAACATTTTTATCATGTGCTTTTTCTGGTTGATTTTCTGTCTTAATCCTTTACCATAAACCTATGATAAAAATTATAAACCCTTTATTTCTTTGTAAGTGGGCAAACTTAGAAAATCTGTATGGAATTAAATACTTATACTTACTGTATATAAGAATGCTTTTTATTGATTTTAGCTCTGCCTTTAACAAGTCATACCCTCTGCATTGTTTACCAAGCTGCCGACCCTGGGCATCAGCTCTTCCATTTACAGCTGGATTCTGGACTTTCTAAATTACAGTCTTCAATCTGTTAGACTCAGCAGTTACCCTCATATAAAACACTGGTGTTCCACTAGGTTGTGTGCTTTGTCCATTTCTATACTTCCTCTGTGCTTTTGCATAACTCCAACATGAGCATCAGGTGCTAGGCCATCACGGTTGGATGCCACAGAAACAGCAATGATAAGTTGGCGTAGAGGGAGGAGATTTGTAGCCTGTTAGCATGGTGTTCCTTCGGAAAACCCCTCCCTTAACACAAAAAATACCAAACAGCTCATTCGATGTTTACGTGCATGTTATTCACAAGTTCTGACGTGTATCTTTCTCGTTACACAGGGTTACTCACGACTCCAGACATCCGTTGATTTTTTTGTCTCTTGTTTTATTTTCAACATCAAAGTACAATTGTTGTTAGAGTTTCTTGCAAAAGTCCACTGTAGACACGACAAGTCGTTTGCTGTGTTCTGTAGCTTCGGTAGATTACAGTTACAACTACTCATTTTACTGTATCTTTTAGCTTACAGTATCACGGTCAAAAGCTTGTGTTCTCCACACCTTTCTGTATCCTTCCGTGTCTTAACAACAACTGAACAACTAACGTGCGTGATAGACATGCAGCTACACAACTGTGGGATGATGTCACAGAACAACTTATGAAATGATGTCACGATAAAACTTACGTGTATAATACTAAATGCTTAAACTAATAAACTTAGGGCCTGTCCACACGGAGACTCATTTCGCTGTATACATATAAATTTATCGCATTGGCGTTTCGTCCACACAGATCCGGTGTTTTAGGAGACTGAAACCGCAATTTTTTGAAACCGGGTCCCAAAGTGGATAAATCTGAAAACAACACCCTTGCAGTTTCGTGTGTACAGCCAATCTGTATAAATTGTAAAACAATGATGTCATCACATCACGTGTTGGCTGCGTCACACGTAACAGCAACAACAATAATGGCGGATTACATGATTGTGTTCGTGTTGCTACAAAGCCTACTAGCTTTATTACAGCAAAATCTATTGCTTCTATGCAACTGTTATGAGCAACAAGCGATAATGGACAACACCATCTTGTTCGTATACAGCGCGCAAGGTTATGTGCATGCTCAAAATCTTCTTCTCCGTGTATAGTGTATCTCTATGGTAGAATTACAGCGCCCCAAACTGGTCTGGCATATGTACTGCACCGTTTTCAGTGGTTTCGTGTGTACGCAGATATTTCTTGAGACAACGCCGTGTTTACGCAATTTTTTTTTAGAACAAGGAAAAAGATGATCGGATAGGGAATGCACCGGCTTCGTGTGGACTAACCCTAAGGCTACGTTTACACTGTCAGGTAAATCTGACCCAATTCCGATTTTTTAAATTCCGAGCAATTTTTTGCTTATATGTGACACATATCCGATATGTTCTATGTCCGTGTAAACAGGAAAAAAACGCATGCATTCCAATATTTCGAGAGGGTTTCAGGCCTCCTTTATATGTGGAAATAAATCAGATATAAATCAGATATGTGCTAATGTGATTGTCGTGTAAACAGACAGATCGGATTTCCTGAGTCATTGCGTTCTGTACGTCATTAAAACTGCGACTTCTTCGCGATTTAATGACGTAATGTTATTCTCCGGTGAAAGCGCGTGTGGAATTATACTGTAACATCGCAGGTGACATGGAAAAGGAAAAGCACCCAGCAACCCCCCCCCTTCTTTTTTTAAATGCTTATTAGCGCTAAATAAAATTAAGAAATCAGAATTTGGTGAATGAAGCATATGTGCAGGCTGCAATTATGCAGTTTTTTTCTCCTCAATTTTAAAACCATGGTGACGTTTCGCGAACTTTACATATATCGCAGAGCGTTAAGCCTACTTCACCTTCGTCTATCTTGGCTAGTGTGTAGCTCAAGAACCTCCCTTTAAGTATGCGCAATGTTTTAGATGGCATGGCAAGTGTAACCACATGTATCGGATATGAGTCATAGTTAAAGGACGTGTAAACAGACGGCCAAAAAAATCAGATATAGGCAACAAATCAGAATCAGGCATCAAGACCTGCAGTGTAAACGTAGCCTTAATGGACTTAATGTATAATGCTTAACCAGTAAATTAAAATGAAATAAACACAACAACAAATCACAAGAGTAAAATATGGCCCGTACACTAGGTTTCAGAAATCGAAAATTACTGGACACTTTTCTATTCACACAGGTAGAACTAAATTGGACCACATCCTCAGTTTTCAATTTCCTTAGGAAGATCTGTTCCGTCACCATAACACTTCACATAACACTAAAGCTTCCGCCGACCTACCCAGCGACCTGAGTGAGATAGTCCAAGCCCAACAGGAGGACCCTACTATCTTAAAGCTGCTTTCTACGGACCATCCAAGAAGCACCCTAGATCCGAGGGTCTCATTCAAACATTATCAAGGGGCATTATATCACCGGGTACCAGTAAAACGCGGAGAGAAGTTCCAGCTGGTGGTTCCCCAGGTATTAATTAAAACCTTTCTAAGTTTCTACCACGACAATCCCAGGGGAGGACACCAGGGGCAACTAAAAACCCTGCTGAGGTTGCTAGATGTGGCATGGTGGCCGACGGTGTGAAAGGACCTCTGGCACTACTTGAGAACATGCAGCGTTTGTCAGCGACACAGACCAGACAACCCTAGATCTAGCAGACCACTAGCAAGACGCACCAATATCCCGTCAACACCCACTCATACAAACTACGCATCACTGGACAGACACAGATTCATTACGGAGGAAGTGGAACACAGAGTAAAACATCCGAAAGCCCAACAAGCCAGATATCAGAATACCCGGAGGAAAGAAGCGCACTTTCTCCCGGGAGAACTGGTTGGGCTAAGAACTCACTCACTCGCCTCCCCAGCAAAGAGATTTTCTGCACAGCTAGCGCCCAAGTGGGAGGGACCAGCAGAATTAAAGAAAAGAAAACGACCACTTAACTACACAGTGTCTTGGGGCAATCCACAAAAAACTAATTTATGGAATGTGGTGAATCTGAAGCGCTTTTACGGACGTTCTCCTCAGACGCCGGAGGCTTGGGGGGGGGGGTCTATGTAGCGCAGCCACATAAAGGGGCATTTTTAATAGCAGGGAAAGGGTTACGGAGCTAATGCGGCTCACCTGCTCAATGAAGTATACCCTGTCTGGTTTTACTTGTCCCCATAGACAGTGTTGGTCACAGGGTAAGCTCTCGCGAGCATGCGCGATCGCAGGGCGAGAGAACCCAGAAGCGGCGTCGGGTCACGTGTGCCGGTATAAAGCCGGAACCGGCAAGCGGCTCGACACGGAGAGATGAAGACAGCGCGCTGCAGGTGTAATAGAGACAGAGAGATTGTTGTTTGCCGTGGATTACTTTCCCTTGGACTCACTACAATACCCATCTCATTCCGTTTTCTCGTGCTCCCGGATTAACCATCATATACCGGTGAGGCCGAGCCATCTCTCCCGTACACCATTTCACACACAACAATATCATTGACTCTGGACTATCATACACACACACACACACACGCTTACACTCCACCCCTTTGTTTATATTTGTATATATTTTGTATATATTGGTTTTTGGTGCACCTTGTTTGTTTGTTGGTTTGTTTTGTATAATACACTTTGGTTTGGTTTACATCTAGTTTTTGTGTCGCGTCTTATATTGTCCCGCCTCGGTTGCGCAATACCGGAAGAGCAGTTTACAAGCCCACATTTTGATTCTCGACCCCGTAGCATAGTAACTAGTGGTTTTAATAAATCCAAGTGTTACACACTCGATGCTGCGCGAAAGCGCTATGGGAAATGATCCCTCGTGACCAGTTGTGAAGCACGTCTGTGTCAAACATGCCAAATATTTTGGCATGTTTAACCTCAGGCAGTTGACGTCAACTGATGAAGTGCACCTAGAGGTTATAAATAGGCATGAACCGGAAACACCCTCAGATCATTTTCTCTTCAGGATCCATGTTGTCTGTGTGCGTGTGTGCAAGCATTTTATAACAGAAAGCGAAAATAGAAAATGTCTTACTACTCACCAGAAAGACCGTCCCTCCGTGTAGAAGAATATCTCGCTGAGGGCGATCTTCGCGTTTTCTGTTTGAGTGTTTGGGGGAGGAGCACGCTATCTCGGGCTTCAGGGAGCAGGTAAGTATTGCGATTTTCTCCCTATTAAAGTCCCGCGCGCTCGGGTTCGCCGTCTTAAAGCGAAACCGCGACCCGCGGCGCATTTCTGGTGTGCAAATCTGGCGAAGGCGCACGAGACTTTATTTTCCTTTTCTCTCGCTCTCTCGCCGGATCATGAGTCTTTTACCTTCCACTTCTCCAGCGCGCTTTGGCGCTTCTTGTGAAGGGGGGGAAGAACTTTCTCTCTCGCTTCCGCAGAGATGGAAACTATCACTCCAGAGCGCTCCTCTGGTGATGAGACAGTGTGTTAGTTGGTGTTAGACGTGGTAACGCACTGTCCAACGCGTACACCTCAATTCGCGGTAGAAATAAATAAATTAAATAAATCCCCCAAACGCTCAAGGTCAGCCGACAGGTGCCTGTCAATATGTCGCCCTAGCTCACCTCACTTCTTAGGGCGGAGCCCTAACGCCATAAAGCGTTCTCCTTCCTACACGAGGTATGAGGTTGAGTGTCATGTGGAATCCGAGCGCAATGCTTTTTGTCTGGCCAAATTCATTATAGCATACTCTAAAGGAGTATAAGCTAGTATAAGGTAGGCGAGGTGGTAACCTCACCGCTCCTAGAGTGGTTTCAGTGGTGGCTTAGTGCCGGGGGATTTCATCCAAGGATTTCATCCAAGGGCCAATCCCCAGAGGCATCGACATGGCATCGACATGTCATCGTAGCTCACCTCGTTTTCTTTAGGATTGAGTCTCAACGCCACGGAAAGCGTTCTCTTTTCTACACAAAGCATACATTGAGTGTCATGTGAGATCCGATCGCAATGCGGGCACAGCTGTCTCCTGCGCACGTCGAGTCCATTTTGAACACTCTAAAGGAGTTTAAGCTAAGCAGGAAGTAACTTTCACCACTTCTGTGCCTGGGGATTTCATCCGAGGGCCAATCCCCAGCGGTAATAAGGGTTACGCGCCGGGAGCTTCGTACCCTTTTTATGTGGTTCAGACCCTCGTCCTTGACCCTGGGTCCCACTCTAGGTCCGTCCTGTCGTCGCAAGTTGCTAACGGCAAACGTTTTCCCCTTAGGGGCCGGAGTGCGGCCATAGATGGCCGCCCAACCCAAGGGATCTGGAGAGGTCATCTGCTCGTGCGGCACATAAATTGCCCCGAAACGATGACTCTATTTCTGGCCCTGAAATACTCACTTCAGCAGTCAGGAGGTTAACATGTCCTAGCGTGGAAAACTACACTAGGACATGGCAAAACATGCAGACCCAGTCCACTGCCGAACCGCTTCAGTGCTGGAGCTTCTGCAAGAAAGTTGACCTCAGGCTTTTGCCCTAGTACACTCAGAACATACGTAGCCGCTCCTCGCCTACGTCCTGACTGATGGGGCTGGTGGAAAGCACCCCTTGGTTGCAGGCTTATTCACAGGCCTCATCAGCCTTTTTATTGTGCTTAGGTTTTGCCATTGGCTAGCTAGAGCTATTCTGCATCCTCGCCCAACTATCTTCCGCAGTTGTCTTCAAAGCTTCTGTTCTCCGCCGTTACAGCTAATGGGCAGTAAGACTTCATTAACTGTGTCTAGTTCATGCTCCTTAGGATTTACAGTACACCACCGCACTAGCCAGTGGCGTAAATCAGAGCAGATTTCATATGTCTTGGGCATTCCAGCCCAACTATCTTCCAGAGTCGAAGCCTTCTGTCCTTTGCCGTTAGCTCCGGAGCAGTAAAGACTTCATTCGCTGTGGCCAGCTCATGCTCTTCAATTTACAGCTCACCTCTGCATTAAACCAGGGCCGTAAATTAGAGCAGGGTTTCATACGTCTTGGGGCCGCGCCCGTAGGGCAGCCGCCATTAGACGAGTTGGGTTGGAGATGCTAGTGGCCTAGCCTAGGAGAAAAGGACAAATTCTGTCCTTCAGGATCTTTTACATTTCAGGACATTAAACATGTAGACCCAGTCCACTGCCAAACTGTTACAATGCTGAAAGTTTCTGAAAAAAAAAAAAAAAAAAGCCGTTTTGCATTCTTACCCAACTATCTCCCACAGTCGAAGCCTTCTGTCCTCCGCCGTTAGCTCCGGAGCAGTAAGTCTTCATTCGCTGTGTCCAGCTCATGCTCTTCAATTTACAGCGCACCTCTGCATTAAGCCAGGGCCGTAAATTAGAGCAGGGTTTCATATGTCGAGGGGCCGCAGCCCAAGGGCGGCCGCCATCAGACGAGTCGGGTTAAAGATGCTAGTGCTCTAGCCTATGAGGCGCGTGGCATACTTCGCCTCTAGTGATTAGGGCCCTTTGACCAGGAAGCTTGCCTTATCTATTGCTACGGCAAAAGGGGCTTCCAGACATGGCATGCGGCAGGCTGCCTTTCCGTAAGACATCGGTCAGGCATCATGGTTGGATGCCAGGCCCACAGGGTCTAGGACTCCTGGGGGGTACTGTGCGCACACGACACAACCCTCGGTGTCCAGACACTTGCAGTGCGGCGGAGTAGGTATTCTCGTTCCCATAGCGCTTTCGCAAATCATCGAGTGTAGCTTTTGAAAGGGAACGTCACGGGTTACTTTGCTGTAACCCTGTTCCCTGAAAATTCCCTGAGTATTGTGATGCTACTGTAGTTGGCACACATCCTCTGGTCCCCTTTTTTAAAAACGGGGAATCACCACCCAAGTCTACCACCCCTTAGGCACTGTCCTTGATTTTAGGTAATGTTAAAGAGGTTTGTCATCCAAGACAGCCTTTGCCATTGTAGAGTGTTGGTGCTACCAGAAAGTCCTTCTCCATGGCTTTTCTGTGGTATCTCCATACTTGTACTTTGCCTCTGCTACAGCTGAACATTTATGTTTAAATAACACATCCTTTATCAAAATTAAAGACATCATCTGTTAGACTGAAATTCCAGCCCCCCAACACATAGTATAACAATATAACACTTATAAAACAATTCATTTATTACCCAAATAAGGAGGGGTTCCCTGTTGAGTCTGGTACTGTACCTCTCAAAGTTTCTTTCCCTTCTTCTCAGCGAGTTTTTTCTTGCCACCATCACCCTTGGCTTGCTCATCAGGGAAAATCTAATCATTTTGATTCATACATATTCTCTCAAGTTTCATGCACATTTCCATAATTTTCTTTTGATTCTGTAATGCTGAATTGCAACAATAAATATTGTTAAAAGTGCTATACATATAAAATGTACACACTAAAAAACGCTGGGTTGTTTTTTCTACCCAAGCACTGGGTTGCCGCTGTTGGGTCATTTTTCTGGGTTATTTAAAAAGAGTTGGTTAGTTTTTTTCTGGCCTCTTTTTGGTGTACAAGTTTGGTAGCCCCTCCCCCAAAGTTCACCGGTGTATTCAGCGGCTGTCAGTCAGAGCTTCGTGTCTCTCTTGAGCTCCCACACCGCTGATGACGGTTCATTTAAGTGAAAATGACGTTAAATACAAGGTCTGTATACACATGTTCACTCACCTAAGTCACATATGACTAAAAAAATATTACTATATGTAAGATTTATTACTGTTACCGTGTTAAGGTTACACTCAAACTTTTAGGCTGGTCTGAGGTAAGATAATTTAGCTGACAATAGCTGCTATAGTTAGCCAAAAAACCCCACCTGTGTATGAAAGAAACGGATAAGATGTCTAAGCTTTTTATTTTTCTCTGTAGAATGTTTGCAGGGTGACAAAACTGTAACTGTAGTATTAGCATGACGCTAGCATTTAGTTAGGTTGCTAGCGTTAGCAACCACATTAACATTAGAACTTTATTAATCTCACTGTTTGAGACAATAAAATGCTGGTGTGTTACAAAAACTGACCCTCTCACAAATATACACACCTGTTAACCCTCCCGTTTTTCGCGTTTCTCCCGAATTATAACAATATTTTACACCTTTCCCCCTTTGGCAAGTAGTATGCAAATATGACGGCTGCATGTAAGCTAACCAGGTAGCCCTCTTTAACCAAAGTTGCTTGTGACTAAATTAAGTCAGCTGTACAGATAACTAATAGATGGACCCGCCCATCCATCCGTTAATATTTGGGTGATTGTAATGTGCCAGTATGACCCCAGCTATGACAATGCATCTCCTCGGTAATTAGCTTAAAATCAACGCAGACCACAAGATCAACTAGTCTGACTAATATATATATACTGTATATATTATCCCAAAAGCCATGCTTATTTTGCATATTTTATTTCTGGTAGTAGCTGTCTCCATGTTTTTGTTTCAGGTTACCTATACCCTAGCCTTGTGATTTTTTTATTTAGTATAAATCCTATTACACATTAAATTGATAGTCTCATTCAGTTTAATCTTTGTTATGCAACAAATGTTTAACTTTCTTTCATTTCTTTCTAAGGTTGGCACCAACATGGTGGAATACCTCCAGGAGGCTGAAGTGTCAAGGCCGTACCCCTACATCCTGACGTTGGGAGAGTCAGGCATTCTTTATTCTGGTGGGACAGGCTCTGGAGCAATGCACACTACTTGGGGCGGTTGATGTGTGCTTTAAGTTATTTTATATTTTTGACATTAACTATCCAAAGTAGTGTGCTCCTGTATAGGACTTTTTGTAATGTTTCTATAAAATAGCAAGGCCTGAAAAGTCATAGACAGTGTTTGTATGTTAAAACGAGACCAGGGCTGGATAGTTTTGTTCTGCAGAAAAGATATCTAATGTCAGAGAGATCCTGCTCTGTAGAATCTGCCTCAGCCTATTTGTGTTATTACTCCATTCTGCCCTTGTGAGTAATAGTATAGTAATAATGTTGCTGTTGATTATCTGCTCTTGTGCTTTTGAAAAAATAAATGTTTTTTATGAACATTTAATAGGATGTTGTTTATTGCATATATGTATGGTTTGCAAAACTTTTATTTTTTTTTTGTAATAAACCAGTATATCAAAGTAATTTAACTGTTTTATAGACGTGGGTAGTTTTTTTTTTTTTTACAGATTCACTGTAAAACATGAAAATAATAATAACCTATTTGTGTGGTAGAATTAACCTAACATTCCAGTTAAAATGAACCAACATCTGGGTAGAACATTTAACCAATTCATGTGGTAGAATTAACCCAGCATTATAGTTAAATATGACCCAGCATTTGGGTTGAATATTTAACCCATTTTGCTGGGTTAAAAAAATAACCCATTTTGCTGGGTTAAATTAACCCAGCATGTAGTTAGTCCAATAGTTACCCAGCATTTTTTAGGGTGTAGTTTAATTGAACTGAATATATTTCTTGCTGCATGTTATTATGTATATGACATAGAGGGCACCACTGGAGCCTCAATCAGTTATCAAAGATTGAAGTTACATTAGTCCAACTTATGTGGTTATTATTAAATTATCAAAATAAAAGCACAGCAAAACATACAATAACAAAATCTCTCCAAACCAGAAAACACACACGCACACACGCACGCACACACTCTTTCTCTCTCTCTCTCACACACACACACACACACACACACACACACCACACACACCACACACACCACACACACCACACACACCACACACACACACACACACACACACACACACACACACAAGCAGAAAATTCACCTGTGCTGTGAATGTATAAAAATGCAGTTGATATAAAAATCTAAATTATACATGAAATTGTTTAAAATTAAAAATACAGTATATATAATGAACTATTTATTCCTTTATATACTTTTTAAACATTTGTGTAGAAGTAGAAAAATTTTATTCAAATATCTATTTATCTATTATAATAATAGATAGTAAGTCATTATATATTCTATGGGGCACATACAGTAGAGGTAATAGACATTATTTTTAGTAATTATTTGTCACTGGCCTTGAAGGATTTCTCTAACTCACAATTCCACTGTTGTTTAATAACAGTTGTCTTAATTTAAATTATTTTTATTAAAATAAAATTCTTAAAATGGAATGTCCCTCACAAGCAAAATCAATACAATATACTGTATACAGTATGTCCAATTTGTGAAATGCCTTTCCACTATAAAATAATGAACTTCTACTCTGAAAGATGTTTTTCACAGATCCAGTTTAGTTTCACAGAGCATTTCTTGTCATTACAGAAGTTCCCAGCTGCACCACTATAAAACTCAGCACAGTTCTCACCAGCACCTCCATTTGGTTCCTTATTAGCCCAGAACCTGAAACCCAGAGAATCAGAATCAGACTCAGATCAGTGTTCAGTTTCCTTTAATTCCACACATTTAACTGAATCCTCTCAGCCTCTGTTTACTGAGATGTACATTGGGACACGACATTAATATAAATATAATAAGGAATAATCTTTGTAGTTTCCCAGCAGGAGAACAGTTTTAACATTGTGGATTGTACTGCACCTAAAAATAAGACACAGAAAGTACCTCAGTTACTTACTTAATGTTCTTTTCTGTAGTCAGTGGTGTACCGTCCACCCATTTCCACTCTCCCTCTGTCTCTCTGTCACTCAGACCAATCCAAGCCTGAACTTTGTTATTCACCTTTTGTTTACTGATGAACTCCTGTAAATAACAACATAATAAAAAAGGGTTTACTCTCTGTCTCTCTCTCTCTCTCTCTCTCTCTCTCTCTCACACACACACACACACACACACACACACACACACACACACACACACCTGTTCCTCTTTGCTGTTTATGATCACCAGGTCTGCTCCTTTGTCCCTGCAGTCCTGTCTGCTCTCAGTCCAGCTCTTCTCCTCATTAGACATGAAATAAAGACTGCCGAAGATAAAACACTTCTCTTTGTCTGTGGAGATAAATTGAGAGAATTTACAGAGATTGAAACACAGTTCATGATCTATTGCTTGTGTATACACATGATTTCATTCCCCCAGTAAATAGCCATAATATAACAAAAACATTTGAATATTTGAACATTTGATAAGTAAAGCATTAAATTATTAACTAGTTTAAAACATTTTGTGTTTTGTGTACAGAATTTATTTTCTCTCTTTATTTCTCAGTCCAAATATGAAGAGCACATGGCATTTCTGCAGCACTACAGCTTGTTCTTCTGTATAACTTGATGATAATTTATTGTTGTATTTCTCTCTTTAGACTTTGACTAAATAAATAAAAACAGCACACACACTCTATAGAGAACTCTATGTGTGGACAATAAGCACTTATATAGACATTTAGATGTTAGACACTGGGTGTGGAAACGGCGGCGGTACGTATATTATCTCCAGGAGGAAGGTAAGGTTTAGTGATTGGGAATTAATGTTGAGGTGATCAGTAATTAATCAGGTGTTATTACAATACAGACAAAGTTAGTTATTAGTTCTCCAGGAGAAATGCAAGACTGATTAACTCTCAGTGATCACTGCACAGGTAATACTAAACTAATACAAGCATGATTACTGATTAGTTAATGTCAATTAAAAACTATTTATTCATTCTTTATTACTGCTTACACAATTGAGTTATGCATCAGGATTGTAAAATAATGTCACAAATATTATTAAAATCATTTGAAGGAACATGAAAGAGGATATGAGTAAAATCTTGATACTCCAGTTTTAAGTCGGCTCTGTTGATCAGAAAATGTAATGTTAAATGTACTGTATTTACTTACACGAATCACAAAATGTCTTCAGGCGTTCATCTCTTTCTCTCTGTAACTGGTCTCTCTCTTTAGTTAGGTTTTCGTAACTGGTCCGTAACTGGTTTCTTTCTTTAGTCAGGTTGTTATAACTGGCCTGTAACTGGTTTCTTTCTTTAGTCAGGTTTTTGTTACTGGTCTGTAACTGGTCTCTCTCTATAGTCAGGGTGTTGTTTCTAGTCTGTAGCAGGTTGACTTCTGTCTTCAGGATGTTGAATTTGATCCACAGCAATGTGACGGCAGTTGTCAGAAGAACACACAGCAGCACCACACACACTACTGTCACTCTGTAGCACCTGCTCCATGCAGTGGCTCCACCTAGAGGTAAACTTATATACTGTAAATACACTTTTTTTTGTCTTTTCTCATGTACATCTAGCATTTAGTTTAGTCTCAACAGCCTCATTAAAATCAAAGCCCTTCAGCAGTGAGCTGGAGAACATTAAATGCATTAAATGTATGCAGCAGTATGTAACCCAGCTTTAGACTGGGTTAAAAGGAACATCTGGATCATATTACCTGTTACCTGTTAAATAAACTAAGACACCTGGGACTAAGCTCCCCTCTCTGCAACTGGTGCTAGACTACTATCAAAAAGACCACAGAATGTACGAGTTGGCTAAAAAACAGCCCCCTGTTCTTTACCCTGTGGACACATGATTGTGTACCAAGTTACAGTACCAACCACATCAAGGTTCCAAATGACACAACTTATCATCAAAACAGGCCTCATCACCAACAATGAGGCTAACTATAGGAGCCAAGTCAAGTCAAGTAGCCCTTTTATTGTTATTTCAACCTTATACAGTTTAGTACACAATGAAATGAAACAACGTTCCTCCAAGGTGCTACATACGACATAAATTAACAAAAAAACTAACTAGCTAACAACTATGAAATCTAGTTAGCTGGCTGACTGAGGCAAACCAGATTAACATTATAAATTAACAAAAACTAATCTAATGCTTATACAGAAAAAGATAACAAAGTGCACATGCAAGTGTGCAAACAAGAGTGACAACACAACAACATAATACCTATTCAACATTTTGTGGTAATAATTTGAGGTAGTGGAATAAGAAACAGTAAACATTTACTTGTAGATAGCAGCAGAAACAGAATAGATTTTTAAGCCAACTGTAACAACATCAATCTTTTTCGAAACGTGGGGAAGCCAGAAAAAATTGTGATCGACTTCAGAAGAAGACCTTCATAGGACCGCCCACTAACCATCAACGGTGCTGCAATGGAGAGGGTGAACAGCACCAAGTTCCTAGGGGTGCATATCTCTGAGGACTTCTCCTGGACCATAAAAACCACAAAGCTGGCCAAGAAAGCTCAGACACACCTCTACTTTCTCCACAAACTGAGAAAAGCACAAGTCAAACATCCAAGTATTCCTTCTACTGGGACACCATTGAACGCATTCTCACCAGAACCTGAATTTAAAAAAATAAAATAAAATCTACAGCTTACCACACACATCTTTTATTGCATATGACACTTTATACTTTCTGCAGGACTCTATATAAAAATAGTTTACAGTTATAGTTTTATTATTTATTTAATACATTTCTGCTGTGTCCACTGCACAGCTAGCATTGATGCTGCTTCGTATTCGGGGCCATTGTCCTGAATGTGTTCATGCTTCAACCATCTAGCTGATAGTTTGTTGCTTTGCTGAATAATTCTCCACTCTTTTTAAAAAAATAGAATATAGTTCTAATATATATTCAACGTTCGAGCTTCATCTGTAGTTGTCTAAGTGCTTACATACAGTACCTGGAATGTCAAGTTGTGCTTGACAGTGAGAGACATAAAGTACCTTTGTTCATGACCTGCCCTATAAGACTTTGTTTTTTTTGCTGAAAAGAACCTAGACATACCTGATCAGCTTCCCTGTGACTGTCCTCCCAAAGATTTTGTGCTCCCTTTAAGAAACAAAAGAATAAAGTGCATCCCTCATTTTATCCTTATTATACTGTCTTGTATACTACTTTGTTTAATGATTCCATTAATCCTTGTATACAGTATATGTGCAGAAAATGTAACACAAAATGTGCTATTTTGTTTTTTTCTTTTTTATTCTATTCTATCAAAACTTGGAAGGATAGTGCTAAACCGTCAAATTTGTGAAAGAGATGTGGTTAGAAAAAAAATCAGGTATGGAGATCACTTAAACAACAAAGAGTAAAAAAAAAAACATTAAAAAACATTTGCTATGTTGCACACGGACCCTTTTTTGTCATGATGCTGCTAAGAATCATGAAACAGGTAAACAAGTTAAAAGAAAAGTGAGTGTTCTCAAGAGAAGTTGGGTTGCGACAATTGAAAAGAAGCTATTTGTAAGGGGTTTTTTTTGTGTTTTTTCAAGTATACTCATTCCCTCCTAGTTACAGATCTGGCCTTTAAAAACGCACGTTTTCGGAAAAGGGATCCCACGACTTGCCGCGGCTGCACACGGCAAGCTGTGAAAATGCCCTTTAATACCTGTAGGGGGCAGTCGTGTTTCAGTCTAAAGTATTGTGTGTCTACTGATCCCGAAAAATGTTATGTCTCTTAGGCGCTATGAAACACATTAGCACTCACCTCACAGTTGCTATAATTTAATGATTATCATAAGCAAAAAGTGTAAAACAAAGGATTCACATTTATTACATTTTCACCCAGAGCGGGATTCGAACCAGGGTCTGGACGATTTTATAGGATATACAGATATTATACGAAAATTATTTAAGCAACGCCACACCACGTGGAAAGCGGCAAAAATGCTTCAATTTCATTGGCTGTCACTGAGTGTCAGCTATTCACGACTGGCCCCTGCGGAACACAGAATCCCCGGGCTTTGACTGCGCTTTCTCCATTCGTTGTTACAGGGGCGGACTGGGACCAAAAAGTGTCCCTGGACTTCCTGGCCCACAGCAGCCCACACCATAATACATTGGCTCATTAATGTAAAGATACATTTTTAACACCAGTTACTAGTATAAAAATATAACACAATACAGAAATCAATGCTATTTAAACGTTATTTGAAGTATCACTAAACATATATTGGGTCAAAGAAACAACATATAAATCTATAAAGACAATATTTTAAAAGGAATGGCAATAAAACTGAACAGGTAAGCTGAAATAAAATCAGTAGCAGCAGTAGCTCACGCTAGTAAACTAGTTACTTATTTTAATTATTATGGTAGTCAATATTAACACGAAATAATGCTGAGAAACATTATTTCAATTAATATTGACCACCATCATAATAACTAGCACAAGTTAATGCTGCTACTAATTTTATTCTGTTTGATTGCCATTTTTTTTACTTGGCTCTGGTAGATCAGGGGAGACGTGTTGGTCATCATCAGCATGTATTATGATGTGGGATGTGGTGCGCTGCTGGATCCAGCCTCACTGGTCCCTGACCTGTTATAGGCAGAATCTGTTCATTTGAAGCATTTCACAGCATTTACCTCTAAAGCTTTTTTCTTATTTTCGCGTAACCATTTCTACTTCCTCCTTTTTATTCATGTAAATTATTATTAATTTGCTCAGAAAATTCGCTGCATCGAGAAAGGATCAATATCTAAAAATTTTAAGATGCCCACGTGTATGGACAAAGAATACAAAATATTTAATAAAGTTAGCCTAATACAATATTGTTTCCAATGCTGAAGCAAACATGATTTTGTTTTAGTCTATTTATTGAATACAACGCGACAGCGCGCTCCGAGGTGAAGTGCACCCACAGTTACTGTAATCCCCCATCTCACCTTTACAACTGGTGTGAAGTCATCAAACCGGTTTCGCTGCTGGGGGAATTCACAGAAATGGGGGTTTTAAAACAAATTAACAAGACCGAGCAGACGTCAGACAGGGGGTTTGGTTGGTTAGAAGTGGCGCTGACGGGGGCGCCGGGAGGGAGTCTCGCCCGCGGAGCAATTCAGTGTAGAACCGCCACTGCCTATTTTCCACCACATCACGTACTTCCCTGATCTCCATCTCCGCGCTTTGCTTTTATAATGTGGAGCAAGCCCGAGATTATATTAACGTAGAATTCATCATTCAAAGTTATTCATATCAGTGTATAGTAAGTGTGATTTGAAAAGTGCTATAACTCCACCTGCCACAGTTTCAGCCTAGTGGAACAATCTGACTACATGTGAAGTGCCATGAAAAAGTATTTGCCCCTTCCTATTTTTTTTTCTTTGCATATTTGTCACACTTGTATAGGTGGAATTTTACCTAAACACTTTAGGTGAGAACGTATAGGTTAATATGTATAGGTGAGAACAGCTGATTCACACTTGGGGAGAGTGAATAATTTGCATTTGAATGTTGTCTGGCATTGTAAGCACACGCAGTGACACTAAAAGAACAATAGGATTAATAGGAATAGGAGGCACTAAAGAGGAGGATTTCAATTTAGACTATAAAAAAATTAACCTGCGTCTATTTTTAGGCGTGCCAGCTGCCACTTTTTAGTCCTATAAAGCCCACATGACATGCTGGTACAGAGCTGGACATAGCTTATCCATGCCAATGATCTCGGGCTTGCACCCTGCGCTATAAAATACGAGTACGACGGCCATCCGCGGACAGCAGCTCCTGCCTCCGTCCGCTCGCGCTTGCTCTTCTTTGAAGTCCCTGGGGCGCGTTCCATTTGCCCCGTTTGCATGCCGCACTTCCGCGTTGTGTGCGCACGTCTCACTCACACTGCGTAGTTAAATCCACTGTAAACCAACAAATCCCGAGTATTTTATAGCGCGGATTGGAAGCCCGGGATCTTTAGCAAGGAGAGCTCTTCTTCACTATTCGTGCCTAATTCCGCAGCCCTGCCTCTTCGCATATCTGAAGGAGAGGCCGCCAAACGAGGAGCGATATTGATTTGGGCGCACGCCGTGACAGGCTGAAAAAAAACTATTGTCCTCAAAAATGTAACAGATGAGCACTCTGATTAATGTGCAAAAACTATATAATAAAACTATATAAGACTACATGCCTTTATAAGACTCAACTTTTATTTAAGCGCACTCACAATAACGAAAAAACTTGATTTTATAAATGTTTGAAAGCAAATAAGCTGCGCTGATTTGTATTGTTTTTGGTGAACTTGAGTGCGTCAGGAAATGAACTCAAAGGTTTTTTTAAATGGTCAGAGTCAGTCTGCTTGCTGTTTTCCCGACGCGTTCATAATCATTAGTCTACTTCTGCCGGTGCGCTCTGGAAAACTTCATGCATGCGGCTGAGCGCTGATTAAAACTATGGAGTAAATTAAAGAGGAGAATCACGATGCCGAATCGAAGTCCTGAGCCCAAACCTCATTTAAATTAAATTAACAAATACTATAAGTAAAAAAAAAACAATAGCCCACGTTTAGAAACCGTTTATAAATTCTTTCCGACATGAGTTGGCCCGGTGTTATGCGCAGATCGCCGGGAGATTTCCTGAAGCTCTGAAATCACTGGGGCATTTTTTCTAAATATATGCTATTGTTAATAACTGATGGAGGTTTGGGGCTGTATACACACGCATTTTTGAGGGGTTTAAAACGAATTAGTCCGGGCAGACCTACATGAAAGGTGAGAAGTGAGTAACTGCGCGCGCTGTCGCGGTGTATATACTGTACAACACACATTTATCAACCTACATAAAAACGCTGCCTTTAAAAAACGCTTTATAAAAACGCTGCCTTTTGTAAAGTGAAAGTACTTTACAAAAGACAAACTGCTTTACACAAACAGCAAATATAATGATTATTATAAAAAGCCTGAAGAAGTTCGTGGTCATAAAATAATATTTACTTAATAATATAATATATATAGTTCATTCATGTCTTCTGATGATGTCGACACATTTTTTACGTTTTAAATAAGACATGTTGGCATATTCACGAATCAGGACATTCGCATAGTTAAGATTATCAGATAGCCTACTATCAGGAAATTAAATTAATTTCAACACCATGTAAACCGAGACATTGCCATGTCTTTCACTGTTTTGTCCCTGTTAAAACATTACAAAAAATATATAAGAAACTCATTAAGAATTTTAAAGCACGAATTTGGGCATCTCATTTCATCATTATAAAAAAAAATATGAAGCACATATACACACATTTATTATGAAAGATCTGTTGTAAAGCAAAATATAATTCATGTTTGCTTCAGCATTGGAAACAATATTGTTTTAGGCTAAGTAATTATACACAGTCCTTCGTTGTACAGTACTTGGTCCGGCGTTTAAATAAAGTCCTTCCATGCGCCATCTGGCGGATATTCAGTGAAGCACAACACATTTATTTAAATTTCCGAATGTTGCTTACGGCAAGTCGCGGCGCGCCGCACGCTAAATTGAGGCATCCCGCGGGAAAACACGCGCAGTCTTAATGGCCACATCTGTATATGCAGCCAGCATGTTTATTTATCTTTTTTTATTGCATATATTTATATTTGGTTTACAGTTTGTTTATGTCAACAAATGTGTGCTCATTATGTATATTTTGTTCATTTGTTTAATTTGATGGTGGATTTGACCATGAAGTGCAATAAGTAAAGATTAAATCCATCAGTAACAGCAACTATCTGAAGTCAGATGCGGAGCTAACGGCATGCAAAGCTGAAGTAAATAGCGGACGTGCCCAAACATGCCCTAACCGAAAAGCAAATCACAGATAAGATGCACTTTGCAGTTAATAAATGTTACATGCAAGTTCATAATTCATTTCTGATATCAATGTAAAACAAGTAATGAACTATTAGTTATTTTGTTATCTGTTTACAAAGTGTTTAAATGTAAAGAGTATATTAATGTAACATTTAAAGTAAAGTTGTAACAAATATATTAGGAGTGATAGTAGGGACTTTGAATGTTGGGACAATGACAGGGATGGCAAAAAAAGTTGCAGAGAAGAAAGTTGGATATACTGTACTGTGCATCCAGGAGACCAGGTGGAAAGGTACCAAGGCTAGAAGCTTAGGATTTCTTGTTCAAATTGTTTTAACCAAGGTGTGGATAGGAAAAGAAATGGAGTAGGAGTTATAATACAAGAAGAGTTTGCTAAGAATGTTTAGAGGTGAAAATAGTATCAGACAGGTTAATGAGTTGACTGGACAACTACAGCCAATGTGATCAGGGAGACAGGCAGGAGGGTACTTGCTGTATCATCAGGTAAGGCAAAAGTGGACAAGAAGACTTGGTGGTGGAACGAGGGAGTCGAGGAGTGTATACAGGAAAAGAGGCTAGCTAAGAAGAAGTGGGACTCTGAGGGGACTGAAGAGAGTAGACAGGAGTACAGGGAGATGCAGCAGAAGTTGAAGGTAGAGGTGGCAATGGCCAAACAAAGAGCTTATGAAGACTTGTATGCTAGATCGGATAGTAAGGAGGGTGAGGTGGATCTGTACAGGTTGGTGGGGCAGAAAGATAGAGATGGGAAGGATGTGCAGCAGGTTAGAGTGACTAAAGATATAAATGGAAATGTACTGACAGATGCCAGGTGGGTAATGGGAAGATGGAAGCAGTACTTTAAAGAGTTGATGAATGAGGAAAACGAAAGAGAACAAAGAGTAGAAGAGGTGACTGTTGTGGGGCAGAAAGTAGCAAATATGAGGTGAGAAGGGTGTTGAAGAAGATGAAGAGTGGAAAGGCTGTTAGTCCTGATGACATACCTGTAGAGGTATGGAAGTGCTTAGGAGAGGTGGCAGTAGAGTTTCTAACTAGTTTGTTTAACAAGATCTTGGAGAGTGAGAGGATTCCAGAAGAATGTAGAAGTGTATTGGTGCCGATTTTTAAGAACAAGAGAGATGTGCAGGCCTGTGGCAGTTACAGAGGCATAAAGCTTATGAGCCATGCAGTGAAGCTGTGGGAAAGATTAGTGGAAGCTAGGTTGAGGGCAAAGGTGAGCATTTGTGAGCAGCAATATGGTTTCATGCCTAGAAAGGGTAAATGAGATGCAGTATTTGCTTTGAGGATGATGGTGGAGAAGTGCAGAGAAGGCAATAAAAAGTTGCATTGTGTCTTTGTAGATCTAGAGAAGGCTGATAGAGGAGCTGTGGTGTTGTATGAGGAAGTCTGCAATGGCAGAGAAGTATGTTAGAGTGGTACAGGACATGTATGTAAGACACTGTAAGGTGGGTCTGCATCAAGGACCGTCTCTAAGCCCCTTTTTGTTTGCTCTGATGATGGCCAGGATGACAGATGAGTTTGGACAAAAGTCTCCATGGACTATGATGTTTGCAGATGACATTGGGCTTTGTAGCGAGAGCAGGGAACAGGTGGAAGAAAATTTGGAGAGGTGGAGGTATGCTCTGGAAAGCAGAGGAATGAAGGTTAGCCGCAGTAAAACAGAATACATATGTGTGAATGAGAGGAACACATAAGGAACGGTGAGGATACAGGGAGCAGAGGTAAAAAAGGTGCAGGACTTTTAGTACTTAGGTTCAAGAGTCCGGAGCAACGGAGAGGGGGGAAAGGAGGTGAAAAGGTGGGTACAGGCAGGTTGGAATGGGTGGAGAAAAGTTTCAGGTGTGTTGTGCGATAAAATAGTATTAGCGAGAATGAAAGGAAAGGTGTACAGGACAGTGGTGAGACAAGCGATGCTCTATGGCTTAGAGAGAGTGGCACTGAAGAAAAGAAAGGAGGCAGAGTTGGAGGTAGCAGAGCTGAAGATGTTGAGGTTCTCCTTGGGAGTGACGAGGATGGATAGGATCAAAAACGAGTTTATCAGAGGAACAACCCATGTTAGATGTTTTGGAGATAAAGTCAGAGAGGCCAGATTGAGGTGGTTTGGACATTGGACAGAGATGGTGAATATATCGGTAGAAGGAAGCTGAGGTTTAAACTGCCAGGCAGGAGGTCTAGAGTAAGACCAAAGAGAAGATTTATGGATGCAGTGAGAGAGGACATGAAGTTAGTTGGTGTGAAAGAAGAGGATGTAGAGGATAGGGTTAGATGGAGGCAGATAATTCGCTGTGGCAACCCCTGAAAGGGAACAGTCGAAAGACAAAGAAGAAGAAGAAGAAGTAGAGTGTCACTAAGAGACATTGCAAAGACTTGAGGCTAAGGACAAGCTTATAATCACAGACCAAGCAGCAGCTGCAACAACTTGTTATCTTCAATAAGAAAAGGAAGAGACAGCATGCATGTTAGAAAGAAAGAAACAAGAGGCTGTTCTCTTAAACAAACAGCAGTGGGAAAGTGCTGCAAGTAGACTCAACTCAACTCATCTTTATTTGTGTAGCACTTTAACAACATGAATGCCCCAAAGTGCTTCACATAAATAATAAAATAAGATTGTAATCTAATAAAATAATAAATAATAATAAATAATAATAATAATAATAAAATGAATAAAAATAAAATATTTTTGTAATAAATTGTAAAACAATATGTAAAATCAACATGTCATGTTGGTTTAAATGCCAGGGAAAACATGTGAGTTTTAAGATGGGACTTAAACACCCTCAATCATGTGGCCTCACGATTGGTCAATGGTAAATCATTCCATAATTTGGGAGCCGCCACAGAGAATGCCCGATCACCCTTGAGCTTGCATTTGGTCTTGGGTACCATCAGCAAACGTTTATCTGATGATCTGAAAGACCGGGGTGGGGCATAGGGCTGGAGCAGTTCTGAGAGGTAGAAAGGGGCAAGGCCATGTGAACATTTAAACGTGACCAAGAGAATTTTAAAATTAATTCGGTACTGTACCAGGAGCCAATGAAGAGAAGCCAGAACTGGAGAGATATGTTCTCTTTTACGCGTAGACGTTAATAGACGAGCAGCAGAGTTTTGGATCAGCTCTAGCCGATGTAATGCTGTCTGTGAAACCTTAAGATACAGAGCATTACAATAATCAATGCGAGTGGTGATGAAGGCGTGGATGGCTATTTCGAACAGCCTAAGGGACAAAACAGGTTTAAGTTTTGCCAGTTGCCTTAACTGAAAGAAACTGGACCGAACCACAGCACTAATCTGTTTGTCAAATTTAAGGCCATGATCAAAAATAACCCCTAGATTTGACGCTGTAAGTTTAACATACTGCTTCAAACCTCCTAAATCCAGGGGTGGAACTTTACCCCTGGCACCAGGACCAAATACCAAAACCTCTGTCTTTTTATCATTGAAATAAAAAAATTTTGGGCTAACCATGCCTTAATATCGTCTAGACATGTTAACAACTGGTTAAAAACAGCAGAGCTAGAGACAAAAATGGAAATAGATGGGTTAAATGCAGAAGATGTAATAAAAGCCCTTGTAGAAGAAACCTTATCAATAAAAAACTGGAGAAAGTTCTTACACACTTTATATGAGTTTTCGAAACTGGCAATTTGGGGACCATTAAGAATTGCATTAAAAGACTAAAATAAAATGCAATATCAAAATGCTTATGATAGTTTGCTAAAATTAACTCAGAGTAATGTTTGGTTTTTGCAACTTTTACAGTTTTCTGATAAAGACGCCAACTATCTCTCAACGAACTAAAAGACACTTGCAATTTGTCCTTTTTCCATTTGTGTTCCACTTTTCGACACCCACGTCTGGCAGCACGAGTCTCGTCGTTTAACCAGGGTTCGGATTTAACTTTGGGGCGCCTGATTTTTAATGGAGCCACCGAGCCCAAAGCAGCCTTACAGGTGGAATGGAACCAGGATGCTAATGCCTCAGTGTTGAAGCCAGCAACAGAAGTGTACTCCGAGATGTCATCATCACAGCTCCGGTTAAACACATCAGAGAACTGAGCAGCGGTGGAGGAGTTAAACATGCCACAGCACCGTGCACGCAAACAGGTTTTAACATCATTATTTGGTAGAACAGAGTTAAACAAACAGGCATATATCAGAAAAAACTGCATCACAGACTTTAATGTTAGAAATAGATAATCCATGAGATAAAACAAGATCAAGGGTGTGTCCCTGCTCCTGTGTGGGGCCCGACACTGACTGCACAAAACCAAATGAATTAATTAAACTTAAAAAATCTTTGGCCAACAAATTTTCAGGGCAACAGACATGAACATTAAAATCACCCACAATAAGGACACGATCATATTTCGGCATCATTTCAGGCAAAAAATCTGACAAGTCAATAAGAAAGTCCTTATTATACTTACGTGGACGATAAATCACTAGACACAGCACTGTGTGAGAGCGGCCAAGCTCAAATAAGTTCAGCTCAAAGCTGGAAAAAGTCAGTAACGACAGCTGCTTACAATAAAAGTTGTCTCTATAGACCACCGCGATTCCTCCTACTCGACCCGATGTCCTCAGGGAGTTTAAATAGGCATATGATGAAGTGAGAAGTCCAGAGAAGGCACTGTACTCACCAACACTCAGCCATGTCTCCGTAATAAAAAGAAAGTCCAAACCACGTGAGAAGATAAACTCCTTGAGAATGAAAGTTTTGTTGGTTAGTGACCTCACATTTACCAGGCCCATCTTGGTCATCCTGTTTAGAGTCGAGGGCGGGTTAAGATAAGGCCAGGGCGTCCGACCGAGCGAGCGCAGGTTCCCCGCATTTACCCCTCGCAGCCAGCGAAAACGCGCCGCGCTACAATGCGACCGAGAAAATTTACCCGAGCCAACCACAGGTACCAGCCAGGGTACCGCGTTCGTGACATCCCGAGACATAATACGGTACTGATCAGTTCCATAGATCGATCGGAAGGTCTCAGGAAAACATGCCAAACCACCATTCATGGTTTTGCTTATTATTCTTAAACCGTGTAAAATTTTCCACAGCAGGCCGAAGGTTCAAGAGTGTTTGGCGATCATACACCAACAGAGAGTTAACTTTTCGAGTGACAAGTGACAAAAACAATAATAATCCAAAGAACATTGTCAGTAGTAAACGGCAAGCCACACACACCGGCGCCATCTTGAATAATCATTACGGTCAATAAAAAACCTGAAAAGAGAGCTTAAGCGTTTGGAAGAATTGGCAGAATAATGAATGCAGCTAAAATTGGGATGTTTTTTCAATTTCTTTTTAATGGAAAAGACCTTCATGCATAACAATGCCAGAATTCATTGGGCTCAAAATTTGAAAGAGAAGTTTAAGGAGCATGAGACAATTTTTTTTACACTTAGATTGCTCACCACAGCATTCCAGAGTCCAGACCTTATGAGAAAAAGTTGTTGCAGCTGCTGCTTGGTCGGCAATTATAAGCTTGTCCTTAGCCTCAATTCTTTGCAATGTCTCTTGGTGACACTTTTGTTCAGCCATTATCTTTAATACAGCTTGTGTAGCTGCATATTCAGCAGCGGCTTCCTGCCTTTTTACTCATGATATGTTGGAATGAATGGAATGAATGAGCTTTAAAATGTTCAGAGGCAGTAGATATTTATTCATATTCAGTATGATGTGCTGTGCAACTGTATAAAGACCACCTAAATACACTGCCCAGGCATAATAATAATAATAATAATAATAATAATGTCACACATTCTAATATTTCATTGGACTGCCTTTTGCTTTCATTATAGCTGTGGCATAATTTTGATAAGCCTATATAACGTCACAACGTCTGCATTCGCTTTTTTCCACTAAGAGTCACAATAATTTATCTCTAAGATCATGTATTGATAATGGGAGAGAGAGTCAGTCCAATGGGGTATTGACAATCTTTGGGATATGTTTCACACACTAGTCCGACTCTCCCATGATCAATACAAGATCTTATTAGATATCAATAAAGTTATGTTATTAGATATTTATTAAACATTAGAATGTGTGACATTATTATTATTATTATTATTATTATTATTATTTTTATTATGATGATGATGATGATGTCTGGGCAGTGTTCTTAGGTGGTCTTTATACAGTTTCACAGCACATAATACTGAATATGATTAATAAATCTCATGTTTAGTTCAAAACTAAAGTAAAAACCAGCTGCTTATATGTTTTAAGAACAGTCACTACTCCTTCCCCATGTCCAGAAATTGTTGAAGAGTTAAAATGTGTGCAATCCTACAGTAAAACTTCAAGAAAAGAAGGAAAGTAAAGAAATTATTCAAGAAAAAAATTCCTGTGCACTATTGACCTAGTCTCCTCTTCCAAGCCCACAACAAATATCAGCCAGTTGTAAACAGCCTCCAATAAATTAGCTAGTCTATTTTTAGCCAAACTAAAGCGATTCCAGACAGGATTGGATTGTGAGCCATCAGCCATGATACAGCGCCCCTGGAGCAGACAGGGTTAAGGGCCTCGCTCAAGGGCCCAACAGTGGCAACCTGGTGGAGCTGGGGATCGAACCGCCAATCTTACAATCAGTAACTCAGTCCCTATAAGCCCTCTGAGCCACCGCTGCCCTAACAGTCTTGCAGTTACAGTTATATACATACCAAAATAACTGTTATAATGATGTATACGTTAGACTGATTTGTCTTGACTTTTAAGATGAATTTATTTACAGCACTTTTGAATATGAATTAGTCGATGTGTTCCTGCATTAAATCTGAAATTATTTGTAGATTTACTTCATTCAGAGGCTTTTATGGTGCTTTACTGTGGGGCTGTAAGGTAGAAGTTCCACTGGTCTATATTCAGCATTAACCACCGCCCTCTTTCACACATCAGTATGTGTAAAAATAACTCATTAGTGGCACAGAACACACACAGGATGTACATCACACATGGGGATACAGTTTCACACATGGGTATGCAAAAGGGGACAGGACATTTACTTAATTATTATAAAGTAACCACGAGTTACAAAAGTTATTGTTATCTTTGTTTTTTTCCTATCAACCTGGTGATGGAGCAACAGTCTAAATTTAAACATAAACAATAAAGGTGTAAGAAAATAGTGAAAACACTCTCATAGCATGTGTTGTACATCCCACACCAGAAGCAGTCTCTTTATGCTGTTATAATAAGCTCCATTTTTCTCCAGGGCTTTACACTAGACTTAAGAGTGTGTCTGTGGGGAATTGTGTTTATTGAACCGGAAGAACATTAAGCAAGGTTAGGCGTGCATATACTGTAATTTTGGGCATGAAGTGTATGTGTAATATAGATTGTAAGACATGAATGTTGTTTTAATTTTATAATTATATAATTTATATATCAATACATATACCGTAAAAGTAATAGCAATTTGAAATATCTATCCTGGTGTAACTAGTCTATTTTTTCTCTGGTTAAAACTTACATGACATTTAGTGGCTGAATAGTGAACTAGATACAGTAGAGTCTTCAACTTGACTAAATCATAAACTACTGTATGTAAAGAGAAGTGTTAGTGAACAGGAGGTTGTTTATTCCTGCCTTAAAAATTGCCTGCCTCAAAGTTTAATCAGTAATTTCTTATCATTATATATAAACTAGTAACCTGTAATAAACCGCACAATAATAAACTCTCTGTGCATCTTGTTAAATTAATCAAATAAATTATTTATAAATTATATACATTACAATAGTATACATTTTGAAAAGAATCAGTTTTTGTTTCTGTGAAGTTAATATTTAATTTCAGTCCGAGGTCTGTGTTGATGTCACAGGGTGTTCCTAATGCTGGAATTGTGTTGAGGGAAATGCTGACATTCCTCCTTTAACATTATCTCTACTCACTTAAAAACACACTAAAACAGACTAATCGATAAATGCCTAAATTACTGCATCTCTGCATGTGGAAACACTTTTTATCATACAAACCTAAACACTTACCTGTGTGTGGTGCTGGGTCTGGGGCTTTCTTTGTGTCAGGACTGTGAAGGTCAGGGTTGTGACCTCTAACAGCATCTGCACTTTCATAGATATCCACCACCATTTCCATTCGCTCAGAAGATCGATGAAACATCCCTAATTTATAAAAGACTCACTAAAACACTAAAATACTGTGTGTCTGTGTGAGCACAAGCAAACTGCTGCACTTACTTCCTAATTTACACTGAATTAAATGTTCTGCTGCCAGTAAAGGAAGTTACACATCAGAAAACAGACACGTCTGTTTTCTTGTGGTTTAAGTGTGTTGAGCTCCAGCAGTTAAACACATACCAAAATATCATTGTTCTAATTATGTATATACTGTACTATATATTGCACCAATTTGTCATATTTGTGTTCTGTATAATATTATTGTAAAAATGTATTAGACATTTCACCTGGTACTTTTAAGATGAATTCATTTACAGCACTGTAGATTCCTGACAAATGCATTAATCTACATGTTCCTGCAGTAGATCTGAAATTATTTGTGGATTTCCTTCATTCAGAGGTTTTTACGTTAGCTTTACTGTGAGGCTGTAAGATAGAAGTGCCACTAGTTTAAGATCAGCATTAACAACTGCCCTACTTTACACATCAGTATCTGAAAAAAATCACTCACACCAGGGACATACAACACACACAGGATGTACGTCACATATTGATATGCAGTTTATGAATGGGTATGCAAAAGGGGGCAGGACATTTATTTTATATTTACTTTGTAAGTGTAAGATTTTTTTTTTTTTTTTACTGTTGTGTTGTTATCTTTCATTAACTTTAAATTAATGAGAAAAGAGAACCTGCTGATGGAGCAACAGTTTAAATTTAAACCTAACAATAAAGGTTTAATAAAAGATTGTGAAAATCTCACTCACAGTATGTGTTGAACATCTCACCGCAGAAGCAGTCCCCCTGTACTGTTATAATAAGCTCTACCCTTCTGCAGGGCTTTACACTAGATTTGTGTGACTGTAAGGAATTGTGTTCATTCAGATTTGGAAAGGCACGCATATGCTTTTGGGCATATAGTGTATGTGTAATAGTTTAAAGACATACAAGTTGTTTTATTTTATATTTCATTACAGAACTGATATAATAATACATATACTATACAGTACATGTATACTAAATAGATATCAAAAATAGCATATCTATTCTGGTATACCCAGTCTATCTTTCTCTTTTTGAATCTTAAATGACATCTAGTGGCCGAACAGAGTTAAGTGTTAAGTGAAGATGAAGTTGTCTAAAATCTTGCCTTAAAAATACCTTTCATTAATAACTCTCTACCATTATATAGGATAGTAATTCTCCACACATCCACACATAAAATTATTTAAATAATTTATTTACAAATTATACACATTACAATAGTATATGTTTTTGTTTCAATAAATATTCAATATATAATTTCAGTAGCAGATATCTGTGTTGGTGACATCACTAAGAGGCGCCGTATAGGGCTTTAACCAAACTTCACTCATGCACACACACATAAAAACACTTGCATACACATATATGAAACAGGCACACATACATATATACAACTGCTCAAACAACTATATATGAAATGCGCGCACACAGACCCATAAGATGCACACACACACACACACACACAAACATGAAGAGAGTTTGTGTGTGTATGTGTGCGCGCGCATGGCATATATAGTTGTTTGAGCACTTAGTAGTATATATCCTGTATTCACAGAGGGATAAAGTTTAATGTCAGGGTATTGTGTACTGGTTAATGTGAGTTATATATATCCTGCAGGCACCAGCAAAGAAGAGCAGACAAGAAATGTGATACATAAACGGGCATGTTTTTATCAGAGAGTGCAGAAGCCAGAGGAAAACGCTGCATGCTACATCAGAGCACTGTACAAGCTTAGTGAGTACGTACTGTGAATTCAGAGCGAGCCGAAAAGAACACATAAGAGACAGACTCGTAGTAGGCATAAGAGATACAGTAGCACCTTGGTCCTTCGTTTCACTGTGTACTAACTTGTATATGGTTGAAGTGACAATAAAGCCTACTTAAACTTGAACTTGAACACCTCATATAATATGGCTAAAAAAAGATTATTTTTTCCCAATTAAGTTAATTCTTTGTCACATACTGTATACATTACAGCACAGTGAAATTCTTTCTTGGTACATCTCAGAGTAACTGGGGTAACCAAGCCAAGGATGACAAATGGCAAGAAGAAACTCCCTGAGATGAAAATAGGAAGAAGTTCGAGAGGAACCGGACTCAACAGGGAACCTAATTACATTTGGAGAGAAGAAAGGAGATTAGAGGGATAACAATTAGATATGATCAGTCACATAATGCATAAAGTGAATGTATGTTTATTTCAGAATGCAGTAGGAATAACATAAACTATAACTGTTAGTTATAGCATAACTAAAAGGGAGAGCAAGACAGAAACACAGACATTAGGGCTCCCTGACATTAAAAGCAACCAGTCACTTCACTATCAACAAACCTAAGTGATCAGTGAGAGTGAGGAAGACAGCATCCAAACATACCAGTTCACCATAATACTCTACGTCTACGAGTCCCCCAGATCTGCTCCTTTAGCTAATGCTTGGATAAATAAATAGGTTTTCAGCCTAGACTTAAACACTAAGACTGTGTCTGAGTCCCAAACATTAATTGGAAGGCTATTCCATAACTTTGGGGCTTTGTAAGAAAAAGCTCTGCCCCCAGCTGTATTTTTCATAATATGTTGTACTAACAAGCAGGCTCCACCCTTTAATCGAAGTAGGTGTAGAGGATCATAAGACACTAGCAGTTCACTCAGGTACTGCGACACGAGACCATTTAGTGCTTTATAGGTGAAAAGTAGTTTATTAAAATAAATGAGAAGTTTCACAGGGAGCCAATGATGTGTGTATAATATAGAGGTGCTGTGCCAGTATTTTATGGTTCTAGTGAGGACTCTTGCTGCTGCATTCTTGACTAATACATTTTGTTCAGGGGTTTAGTTATTTTTCATCCTATTTGTTTGAGAACATCTTTATAATTTTTAAATTGACAAAGTTCATACTGCATGTTATTGATGTAAGGATTTCTGTAGTGGTCTTATTCCTGGTTAATTTAAATGGGTGAATGGCTAATGAGTGATTTGACCAACATTAAATCTGCTGGAACAATGTTGCACATGCATTTTTCTTGTGTATACTGTACACAATCCGCTTCATTTTTCTTGTGTATGCACAATCAGCTATATTAGAACAGTATACGTTTGCCTTTATACACTACTACAGTGGATTTAAAATGAAGCAATCAAGACATGATGTTGCATTGTTTACAGCCCTGACTCTGTAGCACCATCTATTGTAATGAACATGAAATGTGCAGAAAGTTTTTTATAGTGTGTACTCTTCCATTGTAGCTGTTCCAGCTTTTAGAACCCATAATGAAATAATAATAATAATAATAATAATAATTATAATAATAATAATAATAAAAAAGGAAGACACTTGTAGTCAGTCTGCTTTCTTTTTATATAATGTATATATTTATAAAATGTATTAAAGTTTATATATATATAAAACAGTATAAGTGTATGAAATACTGTTTAGTGTAAGTGTATAGTGAAGTGTAATATAGTATAAACTGAGATGTATTAGTAAAAGAACATTCATTACACAAGATATACAATATCACTTAATATACAATATACTGTATGATTGATGGTTCCATCTATGGGCCTACATTATGGTACAGTGAGAATATACATGGAATACATTATAGTACAGCACTATAGCATCTATTATTAATAGCTCATGAATACAATAAGGTGTATTATGAGTATATTCTAACAATATAGTAATATGGTTAATATGTGAAACATAAAATACAAGGTTTATCATGATACATATACTGTAATGTGTATTATAAATAGTATTATAATATAGTAAATAAAATATAATATAATAATATATTATAATGACATAACCTTCATTTTTACTGTTACTCCCCCTATAGGTCTCCCCCCCCCCCCTCTCTCTCTCTCCCCAAAACAATAAAATCCATCTCAAAGACACTGAGATGCACTCCTAAATACAACTGTCTCAATGATACTGCTTTCATCATCACAGATCTACACAGCTGTAATGAGATACAGTAAAAAATCTCTGTGTACTTTGTGTTACAGACGAATTACTGAGTTCATGCTGACAAGACAACAACATACACTTTTATACTGCATGCATTTTATTCAGTTTATACATAAATAAACACCTACAAAATAACAAACTTCACTTTGAAAGACGTTTCTCACAGATCCAGGGTTGATCAATAGAGCATGTCTTATCATTCCAGACATTTACATTTGGAGCACTAAAAATCACAGCGCAGTCCTCATTACCTACATTATTTGGTTCCCCTTTAGCCCAGAACCTGAAACCCCAAAAATCAGAATCATAAGCCTCTTTTTACTGAGATGTACAGTGTGACATAAATATAAATATAAGAAAGAATAGTCTGTGCAGCGGGAAAACTGTTTAATGTTATTGTTTATACTTTAGCATAAAAAATAGTCATAGAAAGAATCTCAGTTTCTTACTCAGTGGTCAGTGGTGTACCGTCCACCCATTTCCACTCTTTCTCTGTATCTTTGTCACTCAGACCAATCCAACCCTCAAAGGTGCCCAGCTGTTTACCCATGAACTCCTGTAAATAACAACACGGTGAAGAAGGCTTTAGTCTCTCTCTCTACTCTCTCACTCACACACACACACACACACACACACAAACACACACACACACACACACACACACACACACACACACACACACACACACACACACACACACACACACCTGTTCCTCTCTGCTGTTTATGATCACCAGGTCTGCTCCTTTGTCCCTGCAGTCCTGTCTGCTCTCAGTCCAGCTCTTGGTCTCATTAGACATGAAATAAAAACTGGAGTTGAAGCTGAAACAATTCTCTTTGTCTATGGAGATAAATTTACAAAGATCAAAACACAGTTCATGATCTATTGCTTGCGTATACACATGATTTCATTCCCTAGTAAATGGCCTATATAATATAAGATTTTTTTAAATATATATGCATACATTCAACTTCCCTCTGTAACTGTTACCAAGCACAGAGACAGCAGTAAGTAAAGCATTAGATAAATAACTAGTTTAAAACATTTTGTGTTCTGTGTACAGAATTTATTTTCTCTTTTTATTTCTCAGTCCACACTGTGTGGACAATAAGCACTTATACAGACATTTACACACTGGGTATGGAAACGGCGGCGGTATGTATATTATCTCCAGGAGGAAGGTAAGGTTTAGTGATTGGGAATTAATGTTGAGGTGATCAGTAATTAATCAGGTGTTATTACAATACAGACAAAGTTAGCTATTAGTTCTTCAGGAGAAATGTAAGACTGATTAACACTCAGTAATTACTGCACAGGTAATAGTGAACTAATGACTAATGATTACTAATTAGTTAATGTCAATTAAAACCTATTTATTCATTCTTTATTACTCCTTAGACAATTGAGTTATGCAGTTGAGTTATGGATCGGGATTGTAAAATAAAGTCATTCATATTATTAAAATCATTTAAAGAAACAGGAAAAAGGATGTGAGTAAAATCTTGATGCTCCAGTTTTAAGTCGGCTTATGGATTTCCCTTGAAGACACTTAACTGTTGGTCATAAAATGTAATGTTTCATCTATCTACTTACACGAATTGCAAAATGTCTTCAGGCGATCATCTCTTTCCCTCTGTAACTGGTCTCTCTCTTTAGTCAGGTTGTTGTAATTGGCCTGTAACTGGTCTCTCTCTTTAGTCAGGTTGTTGTTACTGGTTTGTAGCAGCTTGATTTCTGTCTTCAGGATGTTGAATTTGATCCACAGCAACGTGACAGCAGTTGTCAGGAGAATACACAGCAGCACCACACATACTACAGTCACTCTGTTGCACGTTCCCCATGCTGTGGCTCCACCTAGAGGTAAATGTATGTACTGTAAATACACATTTTTGTCTTTTCTCATAGACATCTAGCATTTAGTTTAGTCTCATTAAAATCAAAGCCCTTCAGCAGTGAGCTGGAGAACATTAAATGTGTGCAACGATGGGCGGAGCTTTAGACAGGGTTAAAAGGAACATCTGGATCATATTACCTGTTAGCAGCTAATAAACAACTTAAGACACCCGTGACTTAGCTCCCCTCTCTGTAACTGGGTGCTAGACGGCTTATCAAAAAGACCACTGAATGTACGAGTTGGCAAAAAAAAAAAACAGTTCTTCACCCTGTTGACCCATGATTGTGTACTAAGTTACAGTACCAAACCACATCATTAAGTTTGCAAATGACACAACTCATCACCTCAACGGGCCTCATCACCAACAATGAGGCTAACTACAGGAGCGAGGTGAGCCAACTAGTACAGTGGTATAACGACATTAATCTCTTCCGAAACGTGGGGAAGACCAAAGAATTTGTGTTTGACTTCAGAAGAGGACCTTCACAGGACCTCCCACTAACCAACAACGGTGCTGCAGTGGAGAGGGTGAACAGCACCAAGTTCCTAGGGGTGCATATCTCTGAGGACTTCTCCTGGATCACAAACACCACAATGCTGGCCAAGAAAGCTCTCTACTTTCTCCACAAACTGAGGAAAGCACAAGTCACACATCCAAGTATTCCTTCTATCGGGACACCATTGAAAGCATTCTTACCAGAACCTGAACTCAAAAAATAAATCTACAGCTTACGTCATACATCTTTTATAGCAAATGACACTTATTACAGTACTTTCTGCAGGACTCTGCACACCAGGACCTGTTTACAAACACCTATTTAAAATGTTACATGTAAAAATATTTCAACCAGACACTGTTTGTTTTTTTTACACTTCACAATCTTTTATTTGCACTACTGTATTTTTTTTTTTTTTTTACAATTTGTAACCCTATTTGTTGTACACCATACCTTACAAATGTCTCCATAATTAAAAATACTGAACGTGTATTCCTCACATTCCTCAATGTGTATTCACAGTTTACATCTATTCAGATGTATATTCATTCAGATGTGTACTATATATACACATGGTTTATTTTTATATCTATTTATTACAAATATACTGCTCTTACCTTTATAGAACTGTTTTATATTGCACAGACTGTTTTTTTCACACTTTGAGATATTTATCGATATTTCGATTCCTCTGTATGTCTGCACAGATGGTGGCGTTGACAAATAAAAACCTTGAACCTTTAAAATTCTCCCTGTCTGCTTTGATTGCTGCAAAAGTTTTAGAGAAAATTTTAAGGTTGACTTTTGGGTAAAAGTTGGATAAAAGTTGTGGTCTAGTTAAAATACACTCATCATGAACACAAGACTCTTGTTAATATTGGACTTGGAATAACTTTTTAAAACTATTTAAAAACTATTTCTTTTAGTTTTATTTTATTATTTATTTATTTAATTTCTGCTGTGTCCACTGCACAGCTAGCTTCGATGCTGCTTCGTATTTTGGGCCATTGTCCTGAATGTGCTCAGGTTTTAACCATCTAGCTGATAGTTTGTGGTTCTGCTGAATAATTCTCCATTCTTCTTCATGATTCCACCCACTTTGAGAAATGCCACAGCTCCACTGACAACTAAACAGCCCAAAGGCAGGTTGCTACCAGAGGTGGGACAAAGTCATTGTTTGGCAAGTCACAAGTAAGTCTCAATTCATTACCCTCAAGTCCTGAGTCAAGTCCCAAGTCAAAGCCAACAAGTCTCAAGTCAAGTCCAAAGTCCTTCGGTTTGACTTTCGAGTCTTTTCAAGTCTTTTAAGCAAAAAAATAAAATGTATACAGATTATGTATGGTTGTAAGATCTGTATTTATTAAACAAACCTTTTTTTATGAAAGAACATTGCTCAGATACATAAAAATACAAATGTTAGTAAATGCTAGTAGCAATGTAAAATGGTAGCACATATTCTCAATGAAGTAGGCTACTTCATTCAAACAATAATGTTGTTTTCTTCACATAACATTAAAGAACTTTGCTCCCTACCTTGTGTGATACACTCACGTAGGCTACCTCATACAAACAATCCGGTGCTGTGTCGAAGTTGGTTTCCCCATCAGGATGCGTTTTTTTAGCACCACGCCCGTGAAAAGGGCACAGGGAACGCGCATTTACAGTAGGAGAAGGCTCGCCCGCGAAGGGTTATGCGTGGACCATAAAAAGAATAAAAAGGACAGTTAGTGTTTTTTAATCCCTGACGAACTCTAGCCATCAGGATGTGTTTCCCTTGTTATCTTGGACATATTTAGAATGATGAACCTCGGCTGAGTCACTTGTAGGCTGTAAACATGTCAGTATTTTGTCTGATATTTCATATCAAATATGCCTTTTCAGCAAAACCATAATGCCAAAATAGAGACCCGTCAGATACAGTCTCAAGACATTAATAATAATAGTAATAATAATAATTATTATTATTATATATAAATTATTAATAATAATAATAATAATACTTATTATTATTATTATTATTATTATATTATAATTAAATATTATACATTATAATATTAATAATAATAAGTATTATTATAATTAAATATATATTAATAATAATAATAATAATAATAATAATTATTATTATTATTATTATGCGACATAATTAGCATTTTATCCGTGTGATGTCAATTCACTAGGTCACATTATTTGAATAAACCCAAACTGCATATGAAAGAAATCAACAAATCATGGGTAGTGTATACCAGTGATTAAATATAAACAATACAACGCATGTACTGACATGTTTACAGCCTACAAGTGACTCAGCCGAGGTTCATCATTCTAAATATGTCCAAGATAACAAGGGAAACACATCCTGATGGCTAGAGTTCGTCAGGGGATTAAAAAACGCTAACAATTTCCTTTTTGGCCTTTACTGCGTTCTGTAGAAGCTCAGTGGTCCGCGCCAATTTTTTATAGCCAAACGGGAAGCTACCTTCGGTATTATTTCGCGAACTGGCGCGTTCACGTTGTTGTCACGTGTTGGACGCTGTCGAATCAAAAGAATCTACGGTACTTTGATTGGATGTCGTGCCGAATGCGCGCATGCGCTCTGTCACACACACGCGCACAGACACATAAACAGAGATAGAGTGGACCGTGTTAACATACTTTTTATCTTTGGGATTTTTATGGGAAGTAGCAAGTCTTTACAAGTCAATAGGCGCAAGTCCAAGTGAAAGTCCGAGTTATTTATGTTAAAGTCCAAGTCGAGTTGCAAGTCTTTTTATATTTTGTCAAGTCGAGTCTAAAGTCATCAAATTCATGACTCGAGTCTGACTCGAGTCCAAGTCACATGACTCGAGTCCAAGTCACATGACTCGAGTCCACACCTCTGGTTGCTACCACCACAACCATTCTTAAAGTGAATTCCTTACTTTTACTTTTCAAAACATACCTCTGGTCAAAGCTTTCTTTGTCGACGTAGTCACCTGAAACTTTATAGTGTGTTTTTTGGAGCGGGGGCATCATTCTTTGACAGCACTTTCATGGTGATGTAAAACTGGCTTGACTGTAGTCAGCCACACTGGTGATTTAGCAGCTTCCAGTTCATAGCAGGCATTTGCCATGGTGGTTCTTGGCAGTGTTGTGCAAGTTCAAGTTTACACTTTACCAGCACTAGCTCAAAGTTCACACACAGCAAAAGGAACTAGTTTAATAGTTCCACCATGCAATAACTCATCAGTACCACAAATCCAACATACAAAAGGGAAATGTGTAAACATACTGATTTGTTGACTGAAACATACTAAAGGTGAAACTCGAAAAATTAGAATGTATTGCAAAAATTCATTTATTTCAGTAATGCAGCTTAAAAGGTTAAACTAATATATGAGATAGACTCATTACATGCAAAGCAAAATAGTTCAAACTGTGATTTGTCATAATTGAGAGGATTATGGCTTACAGCTCATGAAAACCCCAAATCCACAGAATGCCAAGAGTGTGCAAAGCAGTAATCAGAGCAAAGGGTGGCTATTTTGAAGAAACTAGAATATAAAACATGTTTTCAGTTATTTCACCTTTTTTTGTTAAGTACACTCCACAACTCCACATGTGTTCATTCATAGTTTTGATGCCTTCAGTGAGAATCTACCAATGTAAATGGTCATGAAAATAAAGAAAACACATTGAATGAGTGAGGGTGTGTCCAAACTTTTGGCCTGTACTGTATATTGAAATCCTTGATAGTACATTGCAAATATACTAACAAAAAGTTGTACCATGAGTTAATATATAAAAAGTATACTAACAGCATGCTTTTACCAAATTTTGGAATTAAACTTTAAACATACTTCAAAATAATTGTATTATAGTACACTTTCCAAAAATATATTATTGGAAAATATACTTTAAGTGAAAGGTTGGTCTAATTTCCAAAGCACACTTATTTAAACATTGTTTTTCATATATTTTTTTTTGTTATATTTTTGTAAAAAAAATATGCTTGAAATAATCATTGTACAAATGTACAGAAAGTATACATTTAAATAAAATTTTTTTATATAGTAGTCTTGATATTGTGGCGTGGGTGGGGTTTGAGTAATGACCATCATGCTTTGCGGGAGGGACTGTTATGTGTTCACCGTGTTGGGGAAAGGTGTCTGGGGTAGTGGCTTCGGCCAGGGTGTGTGTGTGTGGATCAGAAGTGTGTCTTGTGTTGTGTGACTGTTATTTGAATGTGCCGTTGTGTCAGAGCGAATAAATTTCTCCCAGCCATTTTGCATTGGGCAGCCAAGAAGCTCACTCGTCTCTCCAAGTTCTTGCGTGGCGGTGAAAAACGCTACATTGGTGTCAGAAGTGGGATGGAGAGTAGCGGGTTACTGGGGGCGTTCGCCATGGACCTGAGGTCTCTCGCGCGCAGAGGCTACCCGGAGTTCGGGTCCGTCCAGCAGGAGGAGCTAGCGCGCCGTGCGTTCCTGCGGGGAATCCGGCCGTGGTGGCTGCGCGAGCACATCCGGTTAGCGGCACCGGCTTCCTTGGCTGAGGCGCTGCGCGAGGCTGAGCGCGCCGAACCCATCATGGCAGAACGCCGCGGCGAAAGAGCCGAGCGACCTCCCGTGACTCAGGGCCGCTCGGTAGGTGAACCTAGCCGGGGACAGGGCAACCTGTCGCGGCTAGGCCCCGACCCAGCTTCCGAGATTCCGCGACGTCGCCGAGGCCAGGGACCGCCGGATTACCGCTGCAGTGTTCTCAGGCCTGAGGACAACGTACCCCAGCAGCCGTTAAAACTAGCTTCAGGGGGCGCCGAGGTGAAGCCGCCTCCCACAGCTTTCTTTGTTTCCCCAACTACCGGCTTCAACCTCCGGTCAGGACGTGCAGGAAATCGCGCGGGGGTCTACGTTAACTGTGGCCTGGACAACGTTTCGCTGCGGGCGCTCGTGGACACTGGCTCCACAGTTTCGCTGCTGCGCTGGGGAGTACTAGGACAAGGCGATCGCGGTTGTATGCTGCCGGCCCCAGCCGTGAGCATCCGCACCGTGTCGGGGAGCTATCTAGAGATACGGGCCTGTCGCACAGTGCGAATACAAGTAGGTGCAATCATTCTTTTTCATCCATTCTTGGTGGCCGACATTGAGGATGATTGTATCTTGGGGTTGGATATTTTGGAAAGGTGGGGTGCAGTACTTAATCTCGTTGACGGAACGTTGCGTGGTAGCTTCGGGTTAGCCAGGTTGCTAGTGCCCAAAGCGCAGCCGGACATGTTAGTGGAGCACACCAGGGGGGCGGAACTTCCGGCGGGCACGCCATGTAAACATCCGGTAGCAGACCGAACGAGAATAATGGCCGAGCTTATGCAGCGTAGCAGCGTAGGGCTCAGTCAGACACAGGCCGACACCGTGAAATCCCTGCTACACGAGTTCGCAGACATTTTCGCGGTTGATGAGAGCGAGTGCACACATACCAATTTGGTGCAGCACACGATTAATACGGGTAACGCGGCTCCTGTTCGGTTACATCCGAGACGTCTTCCCTTAGCTAAACGAGCTATCGCCGAACAAAAGCTACGTGAGATGGCCGACTCGGGCGTCATGGAGCCAGCGTCCGGACCGTGGTCTTCACCGGTTGTGTTGGTGCGCAAAAAGGACGAATCGTGGCGGTTTTGTGTCAATTACCGGCGGTTAAACGAGGTGACGCGCAAAGATTCCTATCCGTTGCCGCGTATAGATGATGCGCTGGAACACGTTGCGGGCTCGGCGTGGTTTAGCTCGTTAGATCTGCGAAGCGGGTACTGGCAAGTAGAGCTCGCCCCGGAAGCGCGACCTAAAACTGTGTTCTCGATCGGGCAAAGGCTATGGCAATTCCGGCGCATGCCGTTCGGCCTATGTAACGCTCCAGCTACGTTCGAACGGTTGATGGAGAAGGTATTAGCCGATATTCCTCGCAACCGTTGTGTCATTTACCTGGACGATTTACTGGTGCACGGCAGGGAGTTTGAGGTCGCTCTAGCTAACCTACGGGAAGTATTTCTGGCTATCCGGCGGGCGAATTTGCGACTCAACCCTAAAAAGTGTCAGCTGCTGCGGCGAGAGACCGGCTTCCTAGGACATGTAATTAGTGCTAAAGGGAATGCCACCGATCCAACAAAAATAGCGGCGGTACAGAATTGGCCTGAACCGCTAAATGTGTCCCAGCTACGCACCTTCCTCGGGTTAGCTTCTTACTATCGCCGGTTCGTGAAGGATTTTGCCACGATCGCCAGTCCGCTACACGGCCTCACGAAAAAGAATCAGCCGTTTTGCTGGGACAGGGCGCACGCGCGTGCTTTCACTCGGTTACGGGAAGCTCTGGTCACGTCGCCCGTTCTCGGATACCCTGACGCGTCTCGTATGTTTATCCTTGACACGGACGCGAGCGATGTAGGGCTGGGGGCTGTCCTGTCTCAGGTGTCCGAGGGTAAAGAGCGTGTTATCGCCTACTTCAGCCGCGCATTGTCTGGACCTGAGAAAAATTACTGCGTCACGCGGCGCGAGCTGTTGGCGGTCGTCGCGGCCCTAAAACATTTTAGGCCATATTTATACGGGCAATCCTTCTCGCTGCGGACCGATCACGCTTCGCTGGTGTGGCTACTTAGTTTTAAAGAGCCCGAGGGGCAGTTGGCGCGCTGGTTAGAGCGGTTGCAGGACTACGACTTTACCGTCCAGCACCGAGCTGGAAAACTGCATGGTAACGCGGACGCTTTATCCCGCCGGCCGTGTAGCAAAGAGCGTTGTCGGCACTGCAAGCGGGTTGAAGAGCGCGTGCGTGGTCGCGACATCGAACACTCCCCGACCCCCGTGAATCGGAACATTCTCCCTGCGCAATCCTCTGGAGTCTCCGTCGGTAATCCGCCGTCCGAGCCAGCGTGCAGCCGAGTTACCGCGTCGCCTAAAGCATCGCCTGTAGTCGTTCCGCCTGTGCCACAGATGGACCGTGATCAGCTCATTGCCGAGCAGGAGAAGGATCCGGCGCTGCAACGGGTACTGGGTTGGGTTAACGCGGGCCAGAGACCGGATTATGCCGCGGTTGCTCACTTGGGACAAGAGGAAAAAGCTCTCCACTCGCAGTTTAATCGACTAGCGTTGCGGGGGGGTTTACTCTACCGCCACTGGGAACGGCCGTGTAGCGCTGGCGAATCTTTTCAGCTGCTGGTGCCGCGGACTCTGCGGGCACGGGTGTTGGGAATGATTCACGGGCATGCGGGTGCGGGACACTTCGGAGTCACCAAAACGCTGCAGCGGTTGCGCGCCCACTTCTACTGGCCGGGCTGTCACACTGATAGTGAACTCTTTGTTCACAGATGCGACGTCTGCACGGCAAAGAAGGGCCCTACCCAGCGCTCGCCAGCACCTTTGCAAGACTTTCGGGTGGGGGCACCCATGGAGCGTATGGGCGTGAACATTCTTGGGCCTTTTCCCATCTCCGATCGCGGGAACCGGTATGTGCTGGTAGCCATGGATTATTTCACCAAGTGGCCGGAGGCGTTTGCTGTTCCTGGCCAGAGCGCTTCCACCACGGCCCGAGTGTTGGTGGATGAGGTGTTCAGCCGATTCGGCGCCCCGGAGCAGTTGCACAGCGACCAGGGGCGTAACTTCGAGGCGGAGGTATTCGCAGCGGTGTGCGAGCGCCTCGGGGTGAAAAAGACCCGCACCACGCCCCTTCATCCGCAAAGTGACGGCCTTGTGGAACGTTTTAATCGAACGCTCACCACCCAACTCGCCGTGCTTACCAGCGACCGGCAAAAGGACTGGGACGAACATTTGCCTCTCGTGCTTTGGGCTTATCGCACAGCGGTGCAGGAGTCCTCACAGCTCACGCCAGCTGCGTTAATGTTTGGTCGCGAGTTGCGCACGCCCGTGGACCTTGTGTTCGGGCCCCCTCCACAAGTGGATTTACCCGCAAAGCCGGGGATGGATTACTTTAGTTCTTTAAAAGACAAACTGTTTCGTGTCCATGAGCTGGCGCGTAGACACTTGGCAGACGCCGGGGTGAAGCAGCGCCGCTTGTATGATACTCACAGCCGGGGGCGAGACTTTGCTGCTGGGGAGCAGGTTTGGGTGTATTCCCCCGGAAGAAAAAGGGGGCTCTCGCCTAAGCTTATGTCGCACTGGGTGGGCCCCTGCACGGTCGTTGCTCAGCTCTCCGACGTGGTCTACCGGGTGCGGTTGACGGGGCGGTCGCGATTGGTCGTGCTCCACCGGGACCGGCTCGCTCCCTACCAGCCCCACGTCAGCAAAACATCGAGCTCTGTGGAGGCCGGGCCGCCTCAGGAAGAGGGCTGCGCCCCGCCTTCCCCCGCAAAAAGACTCCGGCGTTCACAACGCCAGCGCCGACCACCGTCACGCCTGCTAGACTGAGTTCGCCATGGTGACTGGGGACGGTCACAGCTCGGGTGGGGGCAGTGTGGCGTGGGTGGGGTTTGAGTAATGACCATCATGCTTTGCGGGAGGGACTGTTATGTGTTCACCGTGTTGGGGAAAGGTGTTTGGGGTAGTGGCTTCGGCCAGTGTGTGTGTGTGTGGATCAGAAGTGTGTCTTGTGTTGTGTGACTGTTATTTGAATGTGCCGTTGTGTCAGAGCGAATAAATTTCTCCCAGCCATTTTGCATTGGGCAGCCAAGAAGCTCACTCGTCTCTCCAAGTTCTTGCGTGGCGGTGAAAAACGCTACAATAATTTTTCAGTTAAATTTAAATGTACTTATTCATGTGTACTTATTTATGCTTATATTTAGTGCCCTACTCTCTCATACACTCTTTCTCAAACTTGTTTTTGCGCGCTAAAAATCACTTTTGCCCGTTCAAGATAATTAATGTTCGCACTCTCTCTCTTCTGTGTGCTCACTATCATAAAGCTACACTTGCACAAACTGCAGCAGCATTATAACCCTGCAACTATTTCAGCCAACCAGAGACTAGAATCGGCACCACACCAGCCAATCAGAAACTGGAGGCGGGCAGATTCAGACTGTCTGTTTTCTGATTGGCTTCCCAGTTTTCCACTTCTAGTTTGAATTCAAGCCTGGAAGCTGCATCATTGCGTGCTTAGTTCGTATCGTTGTTATTTTATTTCAGTGGCATAAAGTAAACTTCATTTCATTTCATTGGATTTTGTTAGGTGATTTAAAATTAAGTACATAGTTTAAAATTTTTAAATGTAGTGTTTAATATTTTATTGCTTAACCTTATGTACTTTGCTTGTGGTATAATGGCTCTGTAGCTCTCGGCCTGTTTTCAGTCTCTGTGTAACAGCTAGAATCAACACAACAGGTTTAAACTAATACTGTACCTGTATACTCTAATACTAATGTCTGTCTGTGTCCACACACCAGGTTTAAACTAATACTGTACCTGTATACTCTAATACTAATGTCTGTCTGTGTTCACACAACAGTTTATATTTTAATTTGTGTGTTTGTGAACACGTTTTGTTGAACACAAATGAACTATAGTAGTGCTTTTTTGTAACCTTTTGCAGATTAAATCTGTAAAACTCATGAATAAAATCTCCGTCATAATTACTGATGTAATGCTTTTAAAAACATGAAATAGTGTAGAAAATGCATTTAGTATTTGTAAATAATCCTAAACACTTTTAGTGTACTGTTAATACATTTGCAATACTGTAGTATAGGAGGTTGTGTGTACTGTATGATACAATAAAGTATATTTGTATTAACCACAAAGTGTACTTTTTTAGTATTTGTAATTGATCAGAAGTATAACAGCATGCTACTGCTGCAATAAGAATATGCTCGTAGTATATTAATCAGGTATTTGTAACACAGTAAAAATAGCTGTAATGTACTTATAATACATTAAATATATACTTACATTTCATTAATTACTGTTAGGTATGTACGTTAGTACACACACAGCCATATACTTTAAGTGTACTAAGTATACTTAAAGTTGTTCCACTTTAGCACACAAAAGTATACTTAATACACTTAAAATTGTGCTTTTGTACAATGTACTTACAACTTAAATACACTTAGTACAAAATTAGTTGTTCCAAAATAGCAAACTTCAAGTATACTAGTCATTAGTCTGGCTGCAAGTACATTTAAATATGCTTGGATTTTAATATACTTAGCATACTTTTTTTCACTTGGGTTTATCTTATTTGCGTTACTTGTAATATTATTACATAAAAAAACTATTAAGTTTTTCACCTACTTTTGTTTAAATAAGTTTATTTTAGCACTGATTTTCTAAGGAATTAGTCGACATGTTCCTGCATTTATAGATTTACTTTCTCAGAGGCTAATGTAGCCAGGTGGGAATAGTGCATGCAATTTTGATGTACGCCACTAGATGGCACTGCCATTTGGGGGGGGGGGGGGTCACACTTGGGGATACGGAGCGATACCGGTGAATAAGAGAAAACACAGGAAGTCAGACCGTTGGCTGCAGAAATTGAAGCACGTTATGCTTGTTTCGGGTGCATCTGATTGTTTAGCCAGGTAAATATGCTGTAAAGTGTGCCTGTTGCATCAAAATATTTAATTAACAATGTTAAAGAGTGTGTTATACAGAAATACTGTTGGATGTTAGTGGCTACTATTGTTGTTTATGTTGGATGTTAGGAGATATGTCGAGAAATGTTTGAAGTATGACTCGTGCGAAGTCTGCCACCAGATAACCTGTGCTTAAGTGGATGCACTGACCAGTCAGTATTTTGAGAAGATTTCTGCATTCATTAATATAAAGTACATTTTATACAAACATTGTGATATGTAAGATTGTTGACAGTGGAATGTGTCATTTCTGTTGTTTTATTAGGAAGAGCCACCACAGTTATTTTTGTATTTTTTAAATGAACAGCATTTTGTTTTGTTTTCTTTTCTTTTAAAGGTTGCTGTTTGGTACTAGCAATTTTGGGTAGTTTTCAATTTGAAACGTATTTATACTAGGAGCTGAGGCTCAGTTGCTCAGCCTCTCAGGTTAAACTAATTGAAGAACACTAAATTTTACACTAGACTTCATTTTATTTTTATGAAACCCCAATTTTTATTTTCAGAATAAAAAAAAAACTCAAAAGACATTACTGTGTCCTGTGCTGGTTCATTTTCGCCAGGCTACACTTTTATGCAGCTTTACTGTGAGGCTGTGTGACAGAAGTGCAACTGGTCTAAGATAAGCGTTAAACACCGGCCTCCTCCACACATCAGTATGTGAAAAAAATAGCTCACAACAACAACAAAAAACACATACAGAATGTCCACACACATGAATATGCAGTTTCTATGTGCTTTTATAATAAGCTTCACTCTTCTGCTGGGCTTTACACTAGATTTTGCTGTGAGTGTAACTGGGAAATTGTGTTCCTTCAGCCACAAGAGTTTAGCCAAGGCTTAGCCAAGGTCCGTATACTTTTGGGCATTTAGGGTATTTAACAGCAAAGTAATAGACTTTTGTATGTAGTCTTTTTACTTAATCTAGTCTTGGAATACCTAATCTTTACTTTGGTTTAATCACAAATGACATCTAGTGGCCGAATAGTGAAATAATTCTAGTCTTATAATAAATCATATCCTACGTAGAGAGAAATGTTAGTGAAGAAAACCTTTGTTTAACGTTTAATAATAATAGTAATAATAATAAAGACACTATTATAAAAAACAGCTCTGTATATGCACTGGTGCTGCTGGGAAATATTATTCCAATGTTTAGCATAACCTGATGAATAGGACACTTAAGACAGGATAAAACTCAGATATTTTTGATGTATGCAAGTGGTATGTAGTGAATGAGAGATGTTAAATCCACTGGACATCCCAAAAGCACCATCGCACTCCTTAACATTAATCGATGTCTATTGTAACAGAATTGGTCTGGATCTCATCAGGCCATTAGATTAAACTGCATGTGGGCATCACCTTATGCTAGTTTTAAAAGACCTAATGTGATGCCTGAAAGAAGTGCTTCTGTGCAAGATTTCAACAGGAGGTGGTCTGTGGCACATTTCCACACCATCACCTGAGTTGGAATCAGTGGCGGCTACTGGTCTGTCAAATAGGGAAAGCTTACTTTCGGCCTACATCAAAAAAATTGTCTATTTATTTCAAAGTAAATTCTGCCCTACATTTCTTTTCAAGAAAATGGTCTGTGACCCTGTCGTACCAACTAGGCGTCTTTTCCAGTGACTTGACCAGTGTCCTCTCAATGGCCAGCAGAGCTAGGCTGCTTAAACGGCCTTGGCCCATTGTGTTTCGGGTGTAGGACTTGAGCCGCTTTAAATAGGAGAAGCTCCTTTCTACACCTGCAGATGTAGCTCCAATTGTTGCCACTAATGAGAACAGTTTGTAAAGCTGAGGCATTGCACTGTCCAACTCCATGTCTTTAAGGAACACCAAGTAATCACACAGCTTTCCCCTGTTACCCTGCAAGTCCTGATCTGAATACAGGACTTGAAGTTCTGACCTCAGTCTCCCTGAATCAAAGTGATGGCCATAACTTTTCAGGACACTTTGGAAGGCCTCCTCTGGAAATACTTGTCTCATGTCATCAAATTTCTCTAGATTGGCTAATTCTAAGAAGAGCATGCTTTCCAAATTTGAAAAACGTAGAGGAATCTGCTCCAAGATGTTATCAAGGATGGGCATGTACAGATTTCTGTATCGCTCTTGGGGGTCCTGTAATTGGGTCAGGCGCTTTCTCATGGGCTCATCTCGTGGGTCTGATGTGAGATCTGCTGTTTTGGCATAAACGGCTTGGAAAGCCCCTTCTGACCTCTTCTCTTTGACAAATGCAAGAAGAGATTAAATTCTTTTCTTGCAGTAAAAAACATCCATCGCCCTCTGCTGGACAATATCAAAGACCACATCAGTCTCAGAGAAGATTTGTTCATATGTGTACAACATGAACACAAACTCAAAATCCTCCAGTTTCCTCACAAAGCCTTTGGCATAATCCAGTGTATCATCATCCATTGTTGTATTTGCAATGATGTTCTCAAATGTCTGCAGGAGGCCATCTTAATTGAGTGCTCACTATCCGTGATGTGAAATTCCATCGAGTAGGAGCGTTTCTGGGCAACCCTGAACCGCCTGCAGAGCCCAGAAAAGATGTCCTCTTTGTGGATTTTGAAAAAAAAAGTGGCAAATCCAGAGAGTGATGCAAAAAAGATTCTGCACTCAGGCAAGCATTTAGCCCCCTGTGACAGCACCAGATTCAGTCTGTGTGCATAGCAATGCACAAACATTGCACTGGGGGCTATTGCTTTCACTTTGGCCTGCAGACCATTGAGATCTGAAGCCATGACAGCAGCCCCATCATAGGTCTGTGCCACAAGCTTATCCTTAAAATTGTAGCCCTGCATGTTCTCATTTAATATTTCAAAAACGGACTTGGCATCTCGCCCCCCAGAAACATAAAAAAAATCCAATAAAACGCTCCTGAATTTTACCTGCACTATTCACATAGCGAACAATGACAGAGAGTTGGGCATGGCAGGATATATTAGTTGTTTCATCCACCTGCCATCCAAAAAAGGGAGCATCCTGAATTTCATCTCTGATCTGATCAGAAATGGTGGCTGCAAGAGCAGAGATCAAGTCATTTTGAATAGTATGGGACATACCAGAAAACACAGTTGAGGACTCGAATTGTGTGGACAGGAGAGAGTAATATTTACCTAATGTTTCTGTGAACTCCCTGTAATTCCCCTTGTTGGATGATTCACTACTCTCATCATGTCCCCTAAATGACAGCTCCTGCCGGCCTAGCAAGGATGTCACATCAATAAGGCAGTTTAGGAAGGCCCTGTTTTGTTTGACTGTTTCATTATGTTTAGCCACTTGAATGCGAGCACCTTCATTTACTGCATGCTCAACCCTGATCCTTCCCATGCAACTTAATCTTGCACATGCACTCACATGTTCATAGCTCTTTTCATGTCCTTTATATGCCCTGTCAAAGTTAGACAGATCTCCAAACCCTACCTTTGACCAAACAACACATCCGTGAGATGGTTTCATCAAGAGGCATGGCCAGCAGTACATTTTATTTGTCACAGCACTTCCAGTCAGCCAGCTAACTTTGTCATACCAGGAGAGCTGAAAAGACCTGTTATTTTTCCCTATCTTTTGCACTAAATCAATCTTAGGTGTTGATCTGCCCTGCTGTTTAATTCTAAGTTTTTCCTCGTAAGGAACACTTTCAAATGGCTTCGCCAAAATCAGGTCGACAATATTAGCACTGTCTGCCATCGTGTGCAGTTTCACCCACGACGCTAGCCTAGCCTACTATATGAATGAATGAATGAACGATTTAAAAAATATATTAAACTCTGTAAAAGTGAAACAAGGAATGTGGTGTATAATTGCGTGAAATGTATGATAAAAAATCAAGCAATTTTGCCAAGCAAATATAAAGAAATAGGTTGCAGCAGTTTTTATTTTGACTGAACTTGAGAAATCCGCGATGGGACTGAGCGCGAATAGCTTCAGCGATTCCTTATAGTACAAAATCGCTGTCAGTCAAAAGGAGATGCAATCTTTCGACAGACCCTCCAATCATCACGCAGAAGCTCAGAGTCCAGGACAGCCCACTCCTCATTTGCTCCTCATTTACCCCCAGAGACACTGAGCATCCGTGGGCGGGACATAATCGCAGCGTTTATCCAATGACCGTCTAGTTTCGAAGCACTGAAAAAAAACGTTCAAAGCAGCCGCATTGAAGTCAATTGACGCTGGGCTTCAACGGGGAAATGCACTGTGACGCTACGGGAATGTATGAGAAGAAAATCAAGTCAGCCGACCTGCTATATCTAACTGATTCTGAACGAACTCGTCTTTGAGATGAACGTTTTCTAACGCATTTTTAGTCAATAAAATGTTAATACAATAGTACATAATTTGACTATTAATTTTGTGACTGAGCTTCCCTTGCAGTCTTAAAGAAATCGCCACTGGTTGGAATCCATGAAGAGATTCTCACTCAAGTCACAGCATTCCCCTTTCACAGGCTTCATGATCTGTACTAATTGTTGGAGATTAAATTGATTCGTCTTAGCATGTACCATCCACAAACGAATATCTTTGTCAAAGGTTTATTGTCTTAAGTGCTTAAACACATTATTCAAAAGTTTAGAAAGAGCTTTAGTGCCAATTATGTTTGCATGTACAAGGAATTTGTTTTGGTGACAGACCTTCTAGAGACGACACAACAGCAACATAAGGAAAACAGTTAACAACAAATAGAAAAGGATGTGGGGTTTTATAAAATTATTCAAATAAATATCAGTGGTATTATACAAGATATTGCACAGTAGTATTGCACATAATATTGCACATATATTTTTTTGCACCGTGAGAAGAGCTTTAACTGTTCTTGAGGTGTATTGTCTGGGGGAAAAAGAGTATATGTGCCTGACTCCCCTGGTGTTCAGAGCTCTGTAGCACCGACCAGACAACAAAAGTTCAAAGAAAAGGCGGCTTGGGTGTGAGGAGTCCAAAGTGATATTCTGAGCCCTTTTTTTCACTCTGAATATCTACAGTTATTGCAGTGTGGGCAGAAGAGCACCAATAATCCTTTCAGCAGTCCGTCCTTTGTAGTCTTTTAGAGTCTGATTTTGTGGCTGAGCCAAACTAGACAGTTATTGAAGTGCACAGGACAGATGGTGATGGCTGAGTAGAACTGTGTGAGCAGTTCCTGTGGCAGTTTAAACTTCTTCAGCTGGCCAAGGAAATACAACCTCTGATGTTTTTTTTTTTTTTTTTTTTAACAATTGAAGCAATGTGATTGTCCCACTTTAGGTCCTGAGAGATTACTGTTCCCAGGAACAGGGATAGCTCCACTGCTGTCACAGTGCTGTTTGTGATAGTAAGTGGAGGAAGTGCACGGGTTTAGCTCCAGGATGTTGTGACTGCACCAGAAAGCCAGCTGCTCAACCTGACTTCTACAGTATATACAGACTTGTCACCGTCCTGGATGAGGCAGATGATTGTAGTGTCATTTCAGAAATTTCAGGAGCTTGACAGAGGGGTCTGTACAGGTGCAGTAATTTGTGTAGAGAGGGGAGAGTATGCATCCCTGGGGGGCTCCAGTGTTGTTCGTGTGGCTGTTAAAATACCCTAGTTCCCTGTCTGTCAGACAGAGCTAGGAACAGAGAGCTAGGTTAGTTTAGTTTGGAGCAGTGCTGGGATAATTGTATTAAAAGCTGATGTTAAATCTACAAACAAGACCTTTGCATAAGTCTAAATTCAGATAAGACAGAGATATTATTTATTGGCGCAAAAACCACACAACACACAACAGCTCTCACAGTTCAGCTTGCATTTAAAAGGATGTACTTGTAATACCAGCTCGATAGTGAAAGACCTGGGAATAATATTAGACTGTAACTTATCCTGTAAAAATCAAATTTCCAATATAACAAAGAACAGCCTTTTTCCATGTTAGAAATATTGCCAAGCTTAGGAACATTCTATCCATATCTGATGTAGAAAAGCTAGTTTATGCATTCATGACCTCCAGATGGTATTGTAATGCATTACTAGGTGGTTGTCCTGCATCCTCAATAAACAAGCTACAGTTAGTCCAAAATGCAGCAGCCAGTGGCTACCTGTTCGGTTTAGTATTAATTAAAAATTAATAGCATTACTTACGTACCAGGCTTTAAATGGTTTAGCTCCCACATTTTTCAGTCTTTTGACACATTACAATCCACCACGCTCCTTAAGATGGCAAAACTCCGGACTTCTGGTAGTTCCCAGAATATTAAAATCTACAAAAGGGGGTAGAACATTCTCATATTTAGCTCCAAAGCTTTGGAATAGCCTTCTAGACAGTGTTTGGGGCTCAGACAGTGTTTGGGGCTCAGACACTGTTTCCCAGTTTAAAAGTAGACTCAAGACACATCTCCCAAATCTGGCATTCACATAATTTATCACATATCCTCATACTCCAGTATATGTAAATGCACACTCTTATCTAGTGCTGCTAATATCCTGAACGGCATCTATGCTAATTCTTTCCCACCTGTTGTTCCTTTCTCTACCCATCCCGAGGTAACTGGAGATTGTGCCAGCTCCAGTAGGCAGAGGACAACCCTGCGAAGATCTTGAGGCATCCAGAAAAGGACCACCTCTAGCTGGATTCTGCTTCATGATAGTTTGGATCTACACATGCTGCTCCTGAGCTTCTAGTGATCCAGACCCTCCTCTGTCCTCTGCACCTGCTGACTCGTCCCTGTGCTGAACTGGACTTGTACAACTTTTGTTATACTGAACTTCCAGCAGCATAACACATGATGTCATCATATAATTTCTGTTATCTGTTCTCACCCAGATGGTTCCCTATTGAGTCTGGGTTCTCTCAAGATTTCTTTCTATTGCCATCTTAGGGAGTTTTTCCTTGCCACCGTCGCCCTCGGCTTGCTTATCAGGGACAATCTCACAATCTCATTATTATCCAAACACATTTTTCCTCACTCATACACACTTCCATAAATTTTCTTGTCATTTTGTGAAGGTGCTTAGAGACAATGACCATTGTTAAAAGCGCTATATAAATAAAATTTGTAATATTACATTTGACTGAGTGTACAGTAACTGATGTGATCATACACAACTTGACAAAGAGAAGCTCTCACTAGTGTGTGTGTGTGTGTGTGTGTGTGTGTGTGAGTGCACTGGGAGCTCAGAGCCAAATACAGTGAAAAATTTGAAATTTGTTTTCCTTTCTCTCTCTGTGTTTACATTCTCACAGATATCCACCATCATCTCCACTCCCTGTAATAAAACACTGAATTACCTGTGTGTTGTGCTTCTGGGTGTGTTTTAGCATCAGCATCTTCCTCCTCTGTGTCAGAGTTGTGACCTTCAACATCATCTGCAATCTTATAGATAACCTTCACCATCTCATCCTGCTCAGAAGAACACCAAACCATCTTTAATCTATAAATGTCTTAATAAAACATGAACTGACTGTGTCTCTGTGTGGTCGTGACTGACAGGCTGAGTCTCTGTACTCTGTATAGGGAATTAAATGTGATGCTGTCATTAAGTTGGAGGAAGTGAGACATCAGAGGAGGAGCATCAGTGGCTTCTTGTGTTCAAAGTGTGAGATTTCAAATACAAAACTTACTCATGTTCCGGATGTGCATGTTAAAGTACAGTAGTTCTATAAATACCAAATGAATGTTATAACTGCACCATGTACAGTACTTTGGTATACTAATGTTATACTAAAGTTACAATGTTATACCAGTGCATTATATTTTGTTCCATATAATGACTTTCCGCAGACATTTTGTATGATGCCATTAAGATAGTCACATGTTCCACTGATCTAAGAGCATCTCAGCATTAACCACTACTCTCTCTTTCACACATCAGTATGTTAAAAAAAAAAAAAAAAACTCACAGCAACAACCACATACACACACACTCTTTCACACTATGTCATAGGCATGCACGAAGGGCAAGGTTTTTTTTTCTTATACATTTTGTAACAGTAAATTTTGCCTTATGGGAGATTCTTCAGGACAGATCTGTTTTGTTTGGAATTATGGTGTTTGTGCTGTATGATTTCTAAGGTCCATACCATTGGTTTGGTCTTTCTTTATTAACATAGAGCGAGAGAGAGAGAGAGAGAGAGAGAGAGATGGAGGAAGCTGCAGAGGACATTATTGTTAAAATGACTACATGTCCAAAATTATGTGGACACCTGACTGTCATGACCATACAGTATGTACTATATTCCTTACTTAAACATTATTCTGTTTTTCCAGTCCATAGACTCACAAAGCACTAGTACAGGCGAATGAGAATGATGTAGCTGTGAAAATCATTTTATTACTTTGACAGAGAAGGACGGGGGGGGAGGGGGTGTAAGGATACTGATTTTTTTTAATAATGATTAGCTCTGTATGCAGTAAAGGCTGTTAGTTGTTAGCTTCTACAAAATTACTGTATGTCGTTTATCTACCTTATATATCATTGAAAGGGCATGTTCTGATCATACACATTTTTTATTTAAATTAATTATTGCTGTGTGTTATTATGTGTATGACACACAGGGTGCCACTATCAATCAGCGATCAAAGAGGGAAGTTACATTAGTCCACACATGTGGTTAAACAATTATCAAAATAAAAGGACATCAAACACACACACGCACACACACACACACACACACAAGCAGAAAATACATGTCTTGTGCCAAATATTACAAATGAAAATAGAGCACATTTAAATCTATAAAATAAAATATTTATAATTATCCAAAATTTAAAAACAAATATATTTTCCTTAAGATATTTACATATAAGAAGTACAACCCTTTTTTTATTCATAATTAATACTATACACTGCAATATCTGTATAGATAACTATAGAGCCATGTGACTGATTACTGTGTTCACCCTGACAAAACAACAACATACACTGAGACACAACCGTCAATAAAATATTTTAATGATAAAAACTGAATTTTACACTCTATATATTTGACTCAATTTATATAGAAATGTCTTTTTACTGTAAAATAATAAACTTTACGGTGAAAGATGTTTCTCACAGATCCAGTTCAGTTTCTCAGAGCATTTCATGTCATTTCAGAAGTTCCTATTGCCACCACTGTAAAACTCAGTTCTCACCAACACCTCCATTCGGTTCCCCTGGAGTCCAGAGCCTGAAACCCAGAGAATCAGAATCAGACGCAGTTCAGTGTTCAGTTTCCTTCCTTGACGGAGAACGACAGAATCTTAAGAAGATGCGCAAAGTTCTGGCGAGAGGAAGTACTGCAAAGACCCTTCCTCCTGAAAAAGCTGCATCATCTGTGGAGAAAGAAATGGTTTACAATTGCAAAGCTGCGGGCAGCAAGGCTGATGTTATCAGTGATGTTCTTCACACCTAAGATTTACTATGTGATGTAATGTCCGGCAGTCAGCAAGACATAAGACAAGAATATGTAATCTGTTAAATCTAGTTAAAAGCAGTAGAGAGCAGCTTAGTTCATCAGTGTTTGCTGTATAAGGTTGGAACCTGCTTATAAGTTAAGTAAAGCTGCTAGAACATGAGTCACAGGACCAGGGTATAAAAGAGTTCTGTTGTACTTTAATAATGTTCTTAGGCATTGTTAACCATGCATTGTTAGTTTAAGTTCACAGGACTTTTTGTTCTTTTATTTTCCTTTGAACCCTTTGCTTAGTTATACTTATTTACCATTTATTGCTTTTATTTGCTAAAGTTGTAGTTGATTGCAATATAAAATAATAAAAGGACTGCCTCTTATTGCTAGGTTAGTACCACCAATACTGTGCAGCAGCTGTGAGTTCTTTGTGTTTGGGAACAGACGATTTCGGGGACTACATTTCCAAGGACACTTTCTAGGGTGAGTCTTGTGCTGACCTTTACAGAATTTGACACCGGTAATGATTCGTCCTTTGCAGAAAGATGTATCCATATTTGGGTCGGTGATTAGGGAATGTTTATCGAAATGTAACGATTCATCTTGGGTTACTTTGCTGTAACCCTGTTCCCTGAAAAGGCGGGAACGAGATGCTGTGTGAAAACGCTATGGGAAATATCTTGTCATGTTGCCGGTTGTAAAGCATGTGTGCATCAAACACGCCAAATTTTGGCTTATATAACCTCGGTCGGGTGACCTCATCTGATGAGACGCACCCGCAGGTTATAAATAGGAGTAAACCGGAAACATTCCTCAGATTGATTTGTCTGCACGGACGTCCGGTCACATAGGCAGTGCGGCATTGGGACGCAGCATCAAGTTCCCGCCTTTTCAGGGAACAGGGTTACAGCAAAGTAACCCGAGATGTTCCCTTTCAAAGGCTACACTCGATGCTGCGTGAAAACGCTATGGGAACGAGAATACCAACGCCGCCGCACTGCAAGTGTCTGGACCTCAAGGTTGTGTAGTGTGTGCGCACAAGGCCGAGAAGGTCTCAGAACTATATCTGGGAAGCTGACTCAAGGACCTGTGAGCCCGGAGTGGCATGAACATCCAGATTATAAAATCTAACAAATGTGTGCGGAGAGGACCACGCCGCCGCGTTACACACTTGCTGCAGGGGAATACCTCCTGCTAGTGCAGTAGATGAGGCGATACCCCTGGTTAAATAAGCCCTGATTCCTAGAGGCGAAGTGAGCCCACGCGCCTCATAGGAGAGGGCAATAGCATCTCTCACCCAGTGTAGTGGCGGCCGCCCCCCCTGGTTACGGCCCCAAAACCTGTAAAAGCTGCTCTGACTTATGCCACTGACTGATGCGGTGGGCGTAAATCTGAAGAGCATGTACTCGACACAGTAAGTCTCTCCTGCTCCAAAGCTGTAAAAGGCGGAGAACAGAAGGCTTCAAAAACAATAGGGTGCATGTTGAGAATGGAACTTTCGGAAGATTCCGTGAGGATGAAAAATGGCCCTGACTAGCCCAGGGGCAAAGTCTAGGCAGGATGGGGAGACTGACAGATCTCCAATCCTCTCAGAGAGTTAAAGGCCTACACTAGGACATGGTAGCCTCTTAACTGCTGGAGGAAGTGCTTTAGGGCCAGAAATAAAGCCATCATTTCAAGGCAATTGATGTGCCGCGCGAGAAGATGGCCTCTCCAGCTCCCTTGGGCTGGACGGTCATCTAAGACCGCACCCCAGCCCATGAGGGCATCTGCGACGACAAGACGAACTTAGAGTGGTACCCAAAGTCAGAAACCGGGGTCTGAACCACATAGGAAGGGTACAAAGCACCTGGCACGTAACCTTTATTGGGGATTGGCCCTAGAGTGAAATCCCCTGGTTCTTGGCCACAACTAAAATGCTCTCATGTGCAGAAGGCCCAAAGGTGTCACCGTGGATACAGCTGCCATAAGAGCTAAGATCTCTGAAAGTGATGGTCACTTTCTGGTCTAGCTTGATTTCCTTGAGGGTGTTGAGAATGGATTCGACACGTGCGGGAGACAGCTGTGCCCGCTTACGATCGAATCCCATGTGATACCCAATATGCTGTCCTCTGAACAGGAAAGAGCACGCTTTTCGTGGCGTTGGGTCTCAATCCTAAGAAACAAAGATGAGCTAGGATGACATGCTGATGTCAAAGCGCTAGCTACTGAGACTGGGCCAGCCAGTCGTCTATGTAATTCAAATACGGATGCCCTGGAGTTGTAAGTGCCAGAACTACATCCATGCATTTCGTATATGTGTGGGTGAGAGAGCTAGACCAAATTGAAGGACCCGATACTGGTAAGCTTCGCCCCCGAAAGCGACCTTAGGAACCTCCTGTGTTGTGGCAATATTTCTATATGAAGTAAGCGTCCTTCAATCGATTGTCCCAAATCAATTGCTTGGTAGGATTTAAGAGCAATCACTTTGACAGTCAACATTTTGAAGCTGTTTTTAACAGCCCGCAAAAATCTAAAATTAGACGTAGCCCCCTCGTTCCTCTTGGGAACCAAGAAATACCGACTGTAGTAGCCTGACTCACTGTCTGGTAGGGGAACATGTTCCATGGCCCCATTCCCCAACAACTTCTGTCAGCAGATGCGCACTTTCCGGTTTCACGGAAGTGGAGGCCACGCCGTTGAAACACGGAGGGTGATGTGAAAACTGCATCCTGTAGTTTCTCTCTACAGTGCTTAGTACCTGCCAGTTTCTCTGAAAGGGGCAAAGCTCAGCGGCTTGGTTAAACGGGGGGGATGTTAGATGTTAGGCATCCTGAAACACGGCAGGAAAAACCCAAAAAACTAACATTTTATTGGAGACTGGAGTTGCCCGAAACACCAGTGGTGGCGGAGCAAGAACACCAACCTCCTGGGGGTGCCAGGGAGAACACTTCATTCTTTAAAAGGAATTCTGCGTGCCTCTCCCTATTGGGGGGCCACCCCACACGGTCCTGGGCACATGAACCTCAGGGCTTCTTTGTAAAGACAATATGCCGGTCTGACCTCTTTTGAGGCGGATTGCGTGACGCACCCCAATCTTGCGAGGGGGTGCCCAGCTCAAAAACACTCTCCTTGTGTGTTTCACGCCTCGCAACAGTCAGACCCGATCGAGACTGGGTGGCCGACAGTCTCGACTCTTGAGCAAGGCGGAGAAGGAATTTCCCGAAGGCTTGTTATATAACTTCGCCTCATGAACCTAGTGGCGACCGAGTTAACGACATCGCCAAGTAGGCCGGGAGGCGAGATGGGGCATTGAGGAGGAATACACGATCCTTCTCCTTAATGCCCCTGAGATTCAACCACAAGTGCCTCTCCACGGAGACCATAGCAGCCATAAAACGGCCGATAGCATGAGCCGTCTGCTTTGTTGCACGAAGAGACAAGTCTGTGGCCCGGCGTAAGTCCAACACGCCTACCTTGCAGAGCCCCGCCAGTACTCAAGTCTTTCAGCAGGTCAGTCTGGTAGGCGTGCAAAACCGCCATGGTGTGCAATGCGCCAACCTGACCTGCTGCCTAAAAAGCTTTTCCCTCCAGGGAAAATAAAAAGTCTACACAGCTTGAAAGGAAGTAATAGCTTTTCAGGAAGGATGATGTCCCAGAAGAGAGATAGCCTGGAAGCGTCTCTTCTGTCTGGGTGTCATCATATAACTCCGCGTTTCTACCTCAATTATATTTAAATAAATAAATAAGTTGATGGCAGGAAAACACGGGATGAATACAGCTTACTCCATGAAAGGGTTAACTCATATGGAGATTGCTAAGAAAAGGGGAGAGAACGTCGTTGAGGCTCCGCCCCCGGCCACCCGACAGAACCTGCCGTCTATGTTTTTATTTATTTGTTTTTAAGTGCTTAGAGGCTATTACCATCTCCGCGGAAGCAAGAGAGGATGTTTATCCTTGCCCATTCACAAGAAGCGCAGCGCGCGCTTGCGAGCGGACAGAGGGATTTCCCGATCCGATGAGAACGCGAAAGAAAGGAGTTTTAAATCCGTCTCTCACTGCTCTGCCGGATGCACGAGTTTAAGTCCCAGGAATGCGCAGCGGCTCGAAGATTCTCAAGGAATGCGAGGCGCGCGCGTAGCACTTAATCGAAGCAGTAAAGTGTAGAGATCGCCCTCCGATATGGATTATACACACGGAGGGACATCTCGTTTAAACTCTGCCATTATCGGTAAGTTAAACACTTATTTTTGCTGGTTAGACACGACACGCTCACAACTAGGTGAAGACAAGAATCTGAGAAATGTTTCCAATTCACTCCTATTTATAACCTGCAGGTGTGTCCTATCAGATGACGTCACCTGACCGAGGTTATAAAAGCCAAAAATTTGGCGTGTTTGGTACACACATGCTTCAAAACCGGCAACATGACAAGATGTTCCCATAGCGTTTTCACGCAGCATCGAGTGTAGCCTTTGAAAGGGAACACTTTGTCCCTGCAAACCTGAACACTTACCTCTGTGTGGTACTGTGTCTGGGTCTCTCTTTGTATCACTGCCTTTGCAGTTCCATAAAAATCCACCACTATTTCCATTCGCTCAAAAGAATGTTGAAACATCTCTAATTTATGAAAGACTCACTAAAACACTAAATTACTCTGTCTCTGTGTGAGCATAAGCGAACTGCTGCACTTCCTTCACAGTGTACTGTACACTAAATAAAATGTCCTGCTGTCAGTAAAGGAAGTTGCACATCAGAAAAGAGATATGACTGTCTTCTTGTGGTCAAAGTGTGAAAACATTTGAGCTTCAATATTCATTCATACATGATGTCCTTTTGTTAAAGTCTAGCAGTTATAACCATAAATAATGCACTATTATGTTGTAAAGACATTGCATAATATTGCACCAATCTATCATATTTGTGTTCCTTATACGATAATAGCAAATAAATAATAATAAACAAATTATGCTTTTATTACTGCTTTTTTAATCTTTTGCTTTTAAGATGAGTTTATTTACAGCACTGTTAAATTTTATCATATGAATCAGTTGACATGTTCCTGCAGTAGGTTATTATTTACTTTTTTAAAGGCTTTATGCAGTTGCATGACAGAAGTGCCAAATAACCCCTGCTCTTTTTCACACATCGTAAATGAAAAAAAAAAAGGCTCGTAGCAACAGCTAAGACACACAGGGTGTACATCACACATGGGCATGCAGTCTCACACATGGGCATGCAACAGGGGGCAGGACATTTATTTAATTTTTGTTGTAACTGTTAACAGTAAATAAACTGTTATTTATTTACTGTTTTTGTTCCTATTACCTTTGAAAAAAAGAAACAAAAAAGAGAACCTGGTGATGAGGAGCAGATTAAATTTAAACAGAAATTTGTAAAAATTAGACTTATAGTATGTGTTGAACATCCCTCTGCAGAAGCAGTCCCTCTGTGCTGTTAGAATAAGCTCCACTCTTCTGCAGGGCTTTACACTAGATTTTAGAGTGTGTCTGTGAGGATTATGTTCATTCAGCCACAAGAGCATTAGGCATATACTTTTGCTCATATAGTGTTTATGTAAGTATTAAATAGTTAAAAGAAATACACATAATTTTTTATATTTGTTTATGTAATTGATATATTAATATATCATATATTATACTGTACAAGTAATACATGTAGCAGTGTATATATCTATCCTGGTATAACTAGTCTAATCTTTTCTCTGTTTAAATCTAAAATAACATCTAGTCATTGAATAATGAACTACACAGAGTTTTTAACTCAACTAAATCACAACCTATGTGAAGAGAAGTATTAGTAAAGAGGAAGTTACTTAAAATACTGCCTTACAGTTTACTTTATTCAGTAACTCCTTACCATTATTCACATTGACTCCATTGTTAAAAAGGCCCACCAGAGGTTGTATTTCCTTCGCCAGCTAAAGAAATTCAACCCGCCACAGGAGCTGCTCACACAGTTCTACTCAGCCGTCATTGAATCTGTCCTGTGCACTTCAATAACTGTCTGGTTTGGCTCAGCTACGAAAACAGACATCAAAAGACTACAAAGGACGGTTCGGACTGCTGAAAGAATTATTGGCACTGCCCTGCCCACGCCACATGAACTGTATACATCCAGAGTGAGGAAAAGGGCTCGGAATATCACTTTGGACCCCTCACACCCAGGCCACTTTTTATTTGAACTTTTGCCGTCGGGTCGACGCTATAGCGCACCTAACACTAGGACAGTCAGGCAGTTTTTTTTCCCCAGGCAATCTCCCTCATGAACAGTTAAACATCAACTGTCAATAAATATATGTGCAATATTGTGTACAGTATCACAGTGCAATATACTGTATAATACCACAGATTTCAGATATTTATATAACTTATTTAAAAAAGTATCTCACACCCTACTCCATTTGATGTCAAACTTTTTTTTTTTTTTTTGGTGTCGTTTTGTCTTGTCATTTGTTTTATGTTTTGGAAGCTCTGTCACTAAAACAAATTTCTTGTACGTGTAAGCGTACTTGGCAATAAAACTCTTTCTGATTCTGATTCTGATTATATAAACTAGTAAACTGTAAATAACTACACAATAATAATTTCTCTGTATTTGAAAATTAATTCAAAAAGTTATTTATGAGTTAAACATATGGTACGAGGAAGTGATGTCTGTGTTGGTGACGTTACAGAGTGTTCTGAATACTGGAATTTTGTTAGGAGGTTCAGACATTCCCGGCACAGGGAGAAGGGAGTAGGGAGAGGGGAGCAGGGAGCAGGTTCCCACTTTTTTAGGGAACAGGGTTATAGCAAAGTAACCCGAGACGTTCTTTTTTTTTTTCTCCAATACACTGTTATACCTGGCACAGAGGCAATGTCCACACGCTTCAGAGTAAACAAAATCCTCACAAACCAGGTGCGCGGATTTAAATTTTAAATTTTATCATATCAACTACAATTCCGCGCTACACCTGCTCGCGCTTCTCAGTGACTTTACTCCGTGTGAGGACATTGCCTCTGTGCCAGTTATAAGAGTGTATTGGAAAGAAGAAAAAAGAACGTCTCAGGTTACTTTGCTGTAACTCTGTTCCCTAAAAAAGTGGGAACGAGATGCTGCATGAAAACATTATGGGGACGCTCTTTGCGCAACTGGTTGTTAAAGCATGTGTGTCAAACACGCCAAAAATTTGGGCATATATAACCTCGGTCAGGTGACGTCATTTGATTAGGTGCACCTGGAGGTTATAAATAGGCATGAACCGGAAACATCCTCAGGTCAATATTGTCTGAAAGGACGTCCAGTCACACATACAGTGCGGCATTGGAGCACAGCATCTTGTCCCCGCTTTTTCAGGGAACAGGGTTACAGCAAAATAAACCAACACGTTTCCTTTTAAAAGCTACACTCTATGCTTCGTGAAAACGCTATGGGAATGAGAATACCAACGCCGCCGTACTGCAAGTGTCTGGACCCCAAGGGTTGTGTAGTGTGCGCACAGTCCCCCAAAGGGGTCTCAGACATCATACTGGGATGCTGGAATTGAATGGACATCCAACTATGCATTACACACTTGCTGCAAGGGGACGCCTCTTGCAAGAGCAATTGATGAGGCAAGCCCCCTGATTAAATGGGCCCTAATTACTAGAGGCAAAGACTGCCTAATGCCTTATAGGCTGGAGCAATAGCATCTCTCACCCAATGTGACAGCATTTGTCTAGTGGCAGCCGCCCTTCGGCTGCCGCCCTTCGGCTGCTGCCCCCATAACATATAAAAACTTGCTCTGATTTACGTCACTGGCTAGTGCGGTTAATGTACTGTAAATCTAAAGAGCACAAACTAGAGACAGTAAATAAAGTCTTTCCTGCTCCGGAGCTATAAATAGCGGAGAAAAGAGGCTGTGAGAACAACTGGGTGTATAGTCGAGAATGGAACCTTCGGAAGATGGTTGGAGTGAGGATGCAGAATAGCTTTGACCAGCCCAGGGGCAAAGTCTAAGCAAGATGGGAAGGCTAACAATGCCTGCAAATCTCCAATTCTCTTCAGAGAATTAACGGCCATGAGAAAAACCATCTTAAGGTTTAAAAGGTGTCAACAACCCTTCTGGCACAATAGCTAGATCCCAAGAAGGGACTGTTGCTCTAGTGGGCAGCCTCAACCGTTTAGTTCCACAAATAATCGGGCAACTAAAGGGTGCTTTCCACAGAAACCCCATCAGTCAGGACTTGACAAGGCGAAATAGTGGCTGTGTACGTTCTGAGAAACTCCAGCACTGAAACAATTTGGCAGTGGACTGAGTCTACATCTTTTACTATGCACCAATTTTCAATACATTCCATTTGAGGGCATAAGTTCTTCTCGTGGAGGGAGTATTAGCACTTAGTATAGTTTCAATTACACTGGCTGGACGACCAGCCTCTCTTTACTGGTCCCCTTGACGTGAAGGTAGAAAAGCTCGGGCCGGGATTGGAATGTCGCCCCTGCGCCTGAGACAGAAGCTCCCTTCTGACAGAAGAGATATTAGATATGAACACCACACACTGGTCGGCCAACGGGGCACTATCAATACGAGGTCGCAAGCCTTGTTGACAGACCTTCGCCATGAATCCTGAGAGCAGAGCTACGGGAGGAAATGCATAAGACGCAGACTGGGCCACATATAGGCCATCGCATTCAGACTCAGAGGAGCTGGAGGATCGACTACTATGGGGTGGGGTTTTCAAACCCCGTGTGTCACAGCTTGTCTGGACAGCAAGTCTGCTCCCATATTCATATGCCCTGGAATGTAAATCGTCCTGAGGGACTGGAACTTGTCCTGTGCCCCAAAGCAGAATCTGGTGCGCTAGCTTTTCCCAGCGGCTCGAGCACAGTCTGCTCAGGGCGATTATTTATGAGACTACCGTAGTGTTGTCCACCCGCACTTGGACATGGACATTTTAAGCTGCTGGAGCGAGTAATTCAGGGCCAGAAATAGAGTCATCGTTTCGAGGCAATTGATGTGCCACTTGAGAAGATGACCTCTCCAGATTCCTTGGGCTTGGCGGCCATTTAAGACCGCACCCCAGCCCTTAAGGGAAGCATCTGTCATTAGCACGGACCTAGAGTGGGACCCAGAGTCAGAGAGCAGGGTCTGAACCACATAGAAAGGGTACGAAGCTCTCCCTCATTGCCTCTGGGGATTGGCCCTTGGATAAAATCCCCTGGCTCTTAGCCACAACTGAAGCGATCTCATGTGCAAAAGGTCCAAGGGTATCACCGTGGATGCAGCTGCCATAAGACCTAACACTCTCTGAAAGTAGTAAAAAGTTACTTTCTGGCCTAGCTTGATCTCCTTTAGGATATTGAGAATGAATTAGACACGCACAGGAGATAGGTGTGCCGCATTGCATTTGGTTCCGTCCGCCTGGTGTTTGGTTCCTTCCTGCCATTCTGAAACATGTTTTTTTTTTTTACTTTAAGCACCGCATTGAAATTGCGTTTTCATGCAGCATCGAGTGTAGCTTTTGAAAGGGAACAGAAACTACCGGAAACTTGACTTTTAGAAAGTCACTCTAATAATATATATATATATATATATATATATATATATATATATATATATATATATCAAAGATTGTTTTGTGTTGTTTGTGTGACTGTCTGCAAAGTGTTAAATTAAATAAATGAATAAATAAATAAATAAAATCCCACTGTGTTCTTGTGAGACACGCACATAGAGCAACAGAGCATTCTGTTGCAGTGAAAACTCGATTTTATCCTGTTTTTCCAGAGAGGGATAAAGTCATATTTTGTTAATAAGCATTGCCTCCCGATACCTAGTGGTGGCAGTGTTTACAGCATCGCCAAAAAGGCCGGGACTCAAGATGGGGGCATCAAAGAGGAAAGCGCGATCCCTGTTCTTGATGTCCATGAGGTTAAGCCACAGCTGTCTCTCCGTGGCGACCATGGCAGCCATAGAATGGCCGATAGCACATGCCGTCTACTTGGTGGCACAAAGAAATAAATCTGTGGTTCAGCGTAGCAAAACGCAGCGTCATCAATAGACCCGCCAGTTCTCAGATCTCTCAGTAGGTTAGCCTGGTATGCCTGCAAGGCCATGACCTGCTGCCTAAAAAAGCTTTTCCCATCAACGAAGATGCTGCGGCTTGGTGGGAAGTGTGGACTTTTTCAAAAGGGATGAGCTTTCAGGAGAGAGATAGCCCGCAAGCATCTCTTTAATCTGGGGCATCATCATATAAAACCGCGCTTTTCGCATCAACGACATTTGAACAAGGACATTTGAACAAGGTCCAGAGCGTGCTTGAGAAGTGGACGGTAAAGGCTCATGATCGCTTCCGCCAGATCCGCACGCGAGGAATGCACCACGGCTTGCGGTTTTGTTTTAAAGACGGCGAGCCGAGCGCAAGGGACTTTAATAAGGAGGAGATCGCAATGCTCACATGCTCCCTCAAGCCCGAGGATAGCGTGCTCTTTCCTCAAACACTGAAAACAGAAAGCGCGGTGATCGCCCTGAGCAAGATATTTTTTACACGGAGGAACGGCAGCCTGTCTAACTCTGCCATCTTTCTGGTGAGTAATAAGACACTTTCTATTTTCGCTTTCTTTTTGCTTTAAAAAAGTGCTTGCACACACACACAATGCGGTCCTTAAAGACAAAAAGACCTGAGGATGTTTCCGGTTCATGCCTATTTATAACCTCCAGTTGGTCTGTTTAATGAAATAAATACACAGATGTTTATGTGAAGAGTGGGAGGAAACTGGAGTACCCGGAGGAACCCACCTAGCACAGGAGAACATGCAAACTCCATGCACACAGAGTCAGGAATCGAACCCGGACGGTTTAAGGCGACAACGCTAACCACTACACCACCATGCCGCCACAACTACATATTCAATTATATTACAATTCTAAATAAACAAAACAAATAATCTTCCCCCACCACAGAGGATGTTGTGCTGTAGGAAAAGTTAAGAGCGCCACCCGCAGATTCATAGTGGAATGGCAACATTTTATTGCCTCAAATACAAATACATATCAATTAAAACCTAAAATCGATTTTGGAGACAGACTACATTTGCTGGACAGGCATCCTCTTTACTGGATAGGAGAACACACTGATCCTGGTTAAATAAATATGAGGCAGTCTGATATTATTTCTTCATTGGAACCAAGACATTTTCATACCAGACATTTTATTGATTTTACATTTATGACACAATATCAGCTGTAACACTTAGAGCCTTGTAACGCTCAGGTTTTATTTTAAAGCTAAATACACAAAAATGGGGTCCTAAATTTACAAATGGGCTGATAACACTTACTTCCGGTGTTGTGCAATCTTCGCGGAGCAAGGAAAGACACGACACAACAACAATTACCAAAACAAACCAACTTAACCCCGGAACCAAAACACAGTCATTCTGGGGAACAAAATAACTGTATAGGGGTCGTTTAAAAGACCTGGTGGTTTAATTTTTTATCCTTACCACTTTATTTGTGGCCTATAAAAACAATCGCTACAGCCTGTCTACGATTGTGCAGGGTTAGGATAATTATTTAGTGCTTTGGCAAGGTAATAGAGTTAAAAATTAGGTAACACTGTAGCATTTATTATTTTCATGTTGTGAATTGACCATGTTCAAGATAATGAAAAAGAAACAGGCAATGTTGAGGCCTGTGGAAACAGTGATTGGCCGAGAAAATACCCTTTTAAGCCTCCAATTCCAACATTACTTCCCTTAGATATCTAAAAGTAGACAGCCAAACCACAGCAAAGAACTGCCAGAAGCCGATGAAACCAAGCAATACTCATCTACTGACTGGAGAAGTCTTTCCAGAAGTGGTCTTCACAGAAGAATTTATTACTTTATCATTTGAATAATCTTTTCTTCCTTACTAAAAAAATGAACTACAAATGTTTCTAGCAAATCCTTTTCTGCACCATCTCCTGTCATACATCATGTAACACACAGCTCCATATAACCTCATACAGTATCATTCTTAAAGAGAAATCTTTTATCTACGTGTGAAAACATCAAAACACCATACTGTACTACGAGGCATGTGTTATTATACAAATGCCTTTAGCTTGAGCTACTGTCAGATCTGCTGTTATAGAAAGTTCATATCATAAGATGAGATGAGATGTGTGTCCAAACATACAGTAAAGCAAATCCATTCAGTATAATAAAACGTTAAATAATTTAACAGTGTTTAAATAAATTGTATTCATTTGTCAGCATCATCACCATCATCATCATCTGCTCAACAGATACTTTACTGTCTGTGGACCATGGTTGTAGCAGCATGAATCGTGTTCATGACAAAATGTAACCAGAAATGTTTATTATTTATTAATCTGTGAACATAATAATGTTAACTAATCAATGTCTGTTTTTTTCACCTTTCTAATAAACATATGTAACATCTGATAATGCATCGGGCAGATGTGTGATGGAGCTGCTTCACTGCAGATCAGTGAAATTATCTTTAAATCATCATTCATAAATTACGGGTGAATCGGGGTAAGTCTGGTGGCCACATGACTGTGTAGTGACTGTGTAGTGACCGCATTAAGGCCTTCCTGCTTAAGTCAGTTTTACACATGTCTTGTAGCATGTTTGAAATTAATAAAACAATTAAATTCAATTTATTTGTATAGCGCTTTGAACAATTGACTTTGTCGCAAAGCAGCTTTACACAATCAAAAGAATTATTTAAGTTTGTATGAAATGTGAATGTGTATGAATCAAAATGATGAGATTTTGATCCTCGATTTTAGATTTAGATCGATTTCAAAATCCAGTTCGTCATTGCAGGCTAAGGTAAACTGTACAAAACTCTAGTCCTTAACTATTGAGCGACTGATGTCACAAGTCCTCTGAGAACAGCTGTCTGCATCAGCCAAGGACAGGATCGTCTTCGTGGGAAAGTGGAACCATCCCCATTCACCACACGCATCCCAGACAGACCACACAAGGCATCCATGTGACGAGATCTCCAACCAGAAGCAGGACTCCAGGACGAGTCCAACAGGTCCAGAGGGCAGATATGAACGTAGCTGCTGTGATACTACCTTTTCCAGAATTTTAGAGATAAAGGGGATGTTTGATATTGGCCTGTAATTGGAAAGCTGACAGGGGTCAAGGCCAGGTTTCTTGATTCGTGGTTTAATAACTGCTAATTTAAAGGATTTGGGAACATACCCACTGCTGAGTAAAAAGTTAATTATTTTCAACAGGGGTTCTGTTATAGCTGATACTATCTGTGGGAGAAAATGTATCGGTATAGGATTTAATTCACAGGTTGAAGATTTTGAAGAAGAGATGAGTGAAATTAATTCAAAAGGAGTAAAGTATTCTAGTTTCTGATGTGGTGTGGTTAGTTTATCATCTTGATCACTTAAATTGTCTAGTTTTAAAGGCTGAATTTTTTGCCTAATATTTATGATTTTCCTATTGAAAAAGTTCATAAAGTCCTCACTACTGTATGTTGTTGTTGTGGAGATTTTTGCAGTGGTCTTGTGTCTAGTTAATTTAGCTACAGTATTAAATATAATTTTAGGAATATTAGATTATAAGAGTGGAGAGATACATTGATCTAGCAGCACTGAGAGTTTTTTTTTTTAAATAGTTCAGGATGCTCTTCTTCCATGAAAAAAACTTTAGTTTGACGCCATTTGCGTTCTAGTTTCTGAGCGGTCTATTTTAAAGTCCTTGTATGATCGTTATACCAGGGAGTGAGTTTCTTATCTATAATAATTTTTTCTTTTAACTGGAGCTACATTATCTAAGGTATAACGAAATGTTGACTCTAAATATTCAGTTGCCTGATCGAGTTCTGTGGAGTCAGACGGTAATCGAATCAAAGTCGATAACTCATAGAGATTATTGAGAAAACTCTGTGTGGTATTTGATGCGAACGTATGTTCAATGTGGTAGTAGTGTGGTGCTGTGTGTTCATTATTACTATGACACACTATGACATCACAAGACAGGGATCTGTGATAGCTTCAGACTGTGAAATTGTGGTTTTATTTCTTATACTTAATCCGAAGTATAATATTAAATCAGCTTCAGCGACCATAACCTGCTGTAAGCTACATCATCATGGCGCATTGAGATAAGACCAGAGCATACTACTTTCTGCTTGTTTTTCTTAGACGAAGAGATACGCGGGTTCTCTGAAAATGCGCAAGAAATGAAACAAGGCAAAAATCTATTAGTATAAGAACATAAAACTAATTATTATTACTATTATTATTATTATTATTATTATTATTTTGTGTAAATGTAAAAAAAACTGTACACTTCAAAATGCCGATAAATACAAACACAAAACAAACTTCTTGATGTTTTCCATTAAGGAAAAGGTACAGGAAAATTTGCACCACAATAAGCGGGTTCAGGTCCAACTTCTTTCTCACAATCATCAACCTGCTAAATGCTAAATTAGTAAACAATTTAAACAACTTATGCCTTATCTGTAATTTTGTGTAATTGCTTCACAGTTACACCCTGCAAATGTATATTATAAACAATCATATTTGGACAAGTACTGTAAAAATAAACAGAATTCAGAAAAACATGCTGATCCCTAAGAAGTTTAAAAAATTAATATTGATTAGAGTTGATACCTCTTCCCATCCCTTCCCCCACATCATATATACAGTATTGATATACTGTATAAAAGGAAACGTGTAGAAAATGTGTTGTGGTTCATTTTGATGCAAAGAAGAGCAAAAGAATATTAAAAGATTGATATTCTACAAAATATTAAAGCATGTGAGGGCAATGTACAGTATATAAATTATAGAAACAAATGAACAGAATGATAGACTTTTTAAATAAATGTACATATATTTTGCTTAATTTACTTCTGTATCTCAAACAGATTAATTGGTGAAGGGTGAAACTTTGAAAAAAAAAGTTTTTATCTTGTATTTGTCCTTTTTTTAAAGGCTTTAAATACATCATAGTATGGGCTTTAGTATATCTACCAAATTTTAGGTTGGCAGGCAAAAGGGGCTTTAACCCATCACTGTTCAATGCACAGTACCCACCAACCCGAGGAGGGGGCTTTACAGCAACTCACAGCCACTCAATGATGGCAGATCCTTTAGACATAGATGTGGCTCAAAATAATCAAATGAATGTATTACATTTCAAGGAAATGCATATGTTAGTAAAAGACTCAAAAACCAGCTTTTTTATTTTAAATATCAGCACACACCACATATAATATGACTGAACCAGATTCTTTATTTCCAATTGAATGATCATCAGAATTGTGATTCTCACTCACTCACTCACTCATCATCTATACCGCTTAATCCTGTATTCAGGGTTGTGGGGACCCTGAGCTTATCCCAGGAGACTTAGGGCATGAGGCAGGTGCCAATCCATCGCAGGGCATCAAAATTGTGATTATGAAAAAGATAAAGGGATTAAAATGTACATATTTTAATATATAGATATAATATAACAAATACTACAACATATAGTATGTAAGCATGTGATATAAATAAAGTGTAAGCAGATGTCAATGATCAGAACTGCATAAAACCTTTCCAGTCACATGAGAATCAAGAAATACCAAGAACAGATCTAAATAGATCTTTTTAACCTGAATGTTTATCAAACATTTGTTGATTCAGGCTCAGGAAATTTAAAACATATAAATCTAATTTATAAATATAATATATTGAATAATATAACATTTACATAATATAAACATGGGCTCCCATGAGTTAGGAAATGAAATGGAGCAGAAGTTACCATGTACACCTCTCCTCATCTGCATTTTCTTCTTAAACATGAACACAGCTCTCATTTTTTGTGGAAAGAGATTGGATGGCCCTGAGCAGAGACCCCTGCACCCCATACTGCCACAGTACCTCCCACAGAATATCCCAGGGGACCTGCTCATACACCTTCTTTAACACATGTAGACCAACTGGGCCTATTCCCAAGCCCCTTCAGGATTCCTACAAGAGCAAGAGTAAAACGTTGGTCTATCGTCACACGACCAGGAAGAAATCCACCTTGTTAATCTTCTGAGGTTTAACAATTTGCCGAACTCTCCAACACCCTAAAGTACCCTTTCCTAGGGAGGCTGAGTATTGTGATGCCCCTGTAGTTGGCACACATCCTCTGGTCCCCTTTTTTAAAAAGGGGAATCACCACTCAAGTCTACCACCCCTTAGGCACTGTCCTCGACTATAAGTAATGTTAAAGAGGTTGGTCATCCAAGACAGCCCCTCAACACCCAATCCCTGGGGCTTTGCCATTGTAGAGTGTTGGTGCTACCAGAAAGTCCTTCTCCATGGCTTCTCCGAAGTATCCCCATACCCACTACTTTGCCTCTGCTATGGCTGGAACTTTATGTTTACATAACAAATCCTTTACCAAAATTAAAGACATCATCTGGTATATTGAAATTCAGGCTCCTAACACATAGTATAACAATATAACACACAAAACAATTCCTGCGATCCGTTATTACCCAAATAAGAAGGGTTCCCTGTTCAGTCTGGTTCCTTTCAAAGTTTCTTCCTCTTATTCTCAGGGAGTTTAGTCTTGCCACCATCACCCTTGGCTTTTTCATCAGGGACAATCTGATCATTTTGATTCATACATATTCTTTCAAGTTCAATATACATTTCCATAATTTTCTTTTGATTCTGTAATGCTGCTTTGCAACAATGCATATTGTTAAAAGTGCTATACATATAAAATGTAATTTAATTTAACTGAATATATTTCTTGCTGCATGTTATGCACCACTAAGCAGAAAATACACTGCTGTGGCAAATGTTTCTTCTAAAAATACAGTAAATATAAATATTTAAATTATACATGACATTGTTTAAAAAAATCCCTTGTTGCTTGATAACAGTTGTCTTAATTATAAATTTATTGTATAAATTATTTAAATTATAATAAAATTCAGGCTTCTGCTGATTTAACAGAGACAGAGACACTGAGAGACTCTTAAATACAACCATCTCAATGTTACTGCTTTCATCATCACAGATCTACACAGCTGTAATGAGATACAGTAAAAGACATGAACAGTCTCTGAGCACTTTGTGTCACTGACTGATTACTTACTATTGACAAACCATGAAACATACACTAAGACACATCCACCATCCATCAAAATATTTTCATCATAAAAATAAAATTTTACATGTATACAGTATGTCCAATTTGCGAAGTGCATTTCCACCATAAAATAATAAACTTTACTGCGAAAGATGTTTCTCACAAATCCAGTTTAGGTTCACAGAGCATTTCTTGTCATTCCAGAAATTCCCTTTTGCATCACTGTTAAACTCAGCACAGTCCTTATCACCACCTCCATTCGGTTTCTTATTAGCCCAGAACCTGAAACCCAGAGAATCAGAATCAGACTCAGATCAGTGTTCAGTTTCCTTCAATTCCACACATTTAACTGAATCCTCTCAGCCTCTGTTTACTGAGATGTACATTGGGACACGACATCAATATAAATATAATAAGGAATAATCTTTGTAGTTTTCCCAGCAGGACAACAGTTTTAACATTGTGGATTGTACTGCACCTTAAAATGAGACACAAAGTATCTCAGTTTCTTACGCAGTGTTCAGTGTTGTATTGTCCACCCATTTCCACTCTCCCTCTGTCTCTCTGTCACTCAGACCAATCCAAGCCTGAATTTTGTTTTTTTTCTGTTTAATGATGAACTCCTGTAAATAACAACACAATGACAAAGGCTTTTACTCTCTCTCTCTCTCTCTCTCTCTCTCTCTCTCTGTGCACATGCGCTGGGTGTGAGGGGGTGTGTGAAAGACTGTTTGGTGTCTTCTTAAGGTTTTCTGAAAAACTTTAAATTTTTTTCCCACTTCTTTATTCTTCTTTATTTATTACCCTTCCACTTAATTATCTTTTAGTGAATGTTGTTAAAAACACATATAGTTTAAAACATTATCGTGAGAGAGAGTGAGCGGGGCACCATGGCCTCTGAGGCCGGTGGGGAAAGTTTGTCTCTCCAGAATGGCATCAGGTGGTTAGCGGTGGGAGAGCAGGTCGGGTGTGAGAACATCTACTCAGCTTCCCGGATGAACAAAGCGGTGGTGGTGTTTATAAAAAAGACAAACCTCATAAGTGCACTCATAAAGACCGGAATAACCGTGAGAGGATCAGGTCCCTCCTCTGTTTGCCCCCGCAACGAGAGTGGTGATCTCTAATGTGCCTCCGTTTATACAGGACGAGGCGATCATGAGGAAGCTGGCCCGATTCGGGAGGTTCGTCAGCCCCATGAGAGCCATCCCGCTCGGGTGTAAGAGCTCCAGCATGAAGCACGTCCTGTCATTCCGGAGACAGGTCCTGATGGTTTTAACTAAGAAGGCACACTAAATGTAAACTTTAAGTGTAAAGCGGGGGACAGTAGCTACACCGTTTTCGCTACAACGGAATCACTGAGGTGTTTTGAGTGTGGGGACGTCGGACACAAAAGGCTGAGCTGTCCACATGGAGCCATGCAGCCGGGGAGCTCGGGGGGCGACTCGGCCGGGAAACAGTGGCAGCAGCGCGGGGACAGTCAGCCGGAAAACACAGAGGAGTCCGAGTCCGCCGCGGGCCTCAGCGACACACCCGAGTCAGGACTCACGAAGATTAGTCCCACACACACCGCCACCAAAGAGACACACACCGCACCTAGCGCTGATCCGAACACTGTCACTACTGTACTGTACACAGCGCGAGTAAACATCCCGACGCGTGTACAGTAGTCAGCGCTGACCAAGCCCAAACGCTAACTCCGCCCCCAAAACCAGCACCGGAGAGGCACAGGAACCTCAAACCTGCACACCGCCACTGACACCCAAAAAAAAAACTCCAATAAAACCCAGGAGAAAAAGAGAAGAGACGTCCATCACAGAACACATTAGCAAATGGAAAATCCACAGTGTAAGGGCCATATTTCATTCTTGTGATTTGTTGTTGTGTTTATTTTATTTCAGTCTATTAGTTAAGCATTAAGCACTAAGTATCATACTCGTAATTTGTATTGTGACATCATTTCATGAGTTGTTCTGTGACATCATCCCACAGTTATGTAGCTGCATGTCTATCACGCACGTTAGTTGTTTAGTTACTGTTAAGACACGAAAGGATACAGAAAGGTGTGGAGAACACAAGCTTTTGATCGTGATGTTGTGAGACAGTAAGCTAAAAGGATACAGTTAAATGAGTTGTTGTAACTGTAATCTATCAAAGCTACAGAACACAGCAAATGACTCATCGTGACAACAGTGGATTTATGCAAGAAACTGTAACAACCGTTGTACTTTGATGTTGAAAATAAAACAAGAGACAAAGAAATCAACGAAACGTCTGGAGTCGTGAGTGACACTGTGTAACAAAAGACACGCGTCAGAACTTGTGAATAACATGCACGTGCACGCAGCCAAACACTGAACACAGACGTCGAGGAACAAATAAACTAATTTTTACAGTTAACGGAAAAAGAAAAAAGACAAGTGGTCAATAAACTGTTCCCGGGAGACAATAAAATGTTAAAAAATCTCACATCGGCAAACAAGAAAAATTAAACATAAATAAACCAGACTATAAAACATAACAAGGTGACACAAGACTTTAAAATACATTGGAGTTGTCGGTGGGGTGGAGGGGCACGGGGTTTTCCTTACTAAAAAAAAAAAAAGTACATACAGTATGTTAATACATTGTCTGTATGTGTGCATGTGTGTGTGTATGTATGTGTGTACACGTTAGTATGTGTGTATGTGAATATGTGTATAGTGTGTGTGTGTATATATATATATATAAAATTGTAAAACAGTCCTTTCCTTAATTTGTTAAAATAAAGTGAGTTTAAAACCTCTCTCTCTCTCTCTCTCTCTCTCTCTCTCACACACACACACACACACACACACACACACACACACACACCTGTTCCTCTTGGCTGTTTATGATCACCAGGTCTGCTCCTCTCTTTATACAGTCCTGTCTGCTCTCAGTCCAGCTTTTCTTCTCATTAGACATGAAATAAAAACTGGAGTTGAAGCTGAGACAATTCTCTTTGTCTATGGAGATAAATTTACAAAGATCAAAACACAGTTCATGATCTATTGCTTGCATATACACATGATTTCATTCCCCAGTAAATGGCCTATATAATATAAGATTTTTTTAAATATATATGCATAAATTCAAGTTCCACTCTCCCTCTGTAACTGTTACCAAGCACAGATACAACAATATGTAAAGCATTAGATAAATAACTAGTTTAAAACATTTTGTGTTCTGTGTACAGAATGTATTTTTTCTCTTTATTTCTCAGTTCACACTGTGTGGACAATAAGCACTTATATAGACATTTACACACTGGGTGTGGAAACGGCGGCGGTACGTATATTATCTCCAGGAGGAAGGTAAGGTTTAGTGATTGGGAATTAATGTTGAGGTGATCAGTAATTAATCAGGTGTTATTACAATACAGACAAAGTTAGCTATTAGCTCTCCAGGAGAAATGTAAGACTGATTAACACTCAGTAATTACTGCACAGTTAATAGTGAACTAATTACTAATGATTACTAATTAGTTAATGTCAATTAAAAACTATTTATTCTTTCTTCTTACACAATGCAGCTAAGTTATGTATCAGGATTGTAAAATAAAGTCTCTAATAATAATAAAATCATTTGAAGTAACAGGAAAAAGGATGTGAGTAAAATCTTGATGCTCCAGTTTTATGTTGGCTCATGGATTTCCCCTGAAGGCATTTAACTGTTGGTCAGAAAATGTAATGTTTAATTTATCTACTTACACAAATCACAAAATGTCTTCAGGCATCCATCTCTCTCCCTCTGTAACTGGTCTCTCTCTTTAGTCAGGTTTTTGTTACTGGTCTGTAACTGGTCTCTCTCTTTAGTCAGGTTTTTGTTACTGGTCTGTAACTGGTCTCTTTCTATAGTCAGGTTTTTGTTACTGGTCTGTAACTGGTCTCTTTCTATAGTCAGGTTTTTGTTACTGGTCTGTAACTGGTCTCTTTCTATAGTCAGGTTTTTGTTACTGGTCTGTAACTGGTCTCTTTCTATAGTCAGGTTTTTGTTACTGGTCTGTAACTGGTCTCTTTCTATAGTCAGGTTGTTATAATTGATCTGTAACTGGTCTCTTTCTATAGTCAGGTTTTTGTTTCTAGTTTGTAGCAGGTTGATTTCTGTCTTCAGGATGTTGAATTTGAACCACAGCAATGTGAAGGCAGTTGTCAGGAGAATACACAGCAGCACCACACACACTACAGTCACTCTGTAGCACCTGCCCCATGCAGTGGCTCCACCTAGAGGCAAATATATGCAAATACACATTTTGTTTTTTCTCATGTACATCTAGCATTTAGTTTAGTCACAACCTCATTAAAATCAAAGCCTTTTAGCAGTGAGCCGGAGAGCATTAAATGCATTAAATGTATGCAGTGATGGGCGGGGCTTTAGACTGGGTTAAAAGGAGCATCTGTATCATATTACCTGTTAGCAGCTTATAAACAACTTAAGACACCTGGGACTTAGCGCCCCTCTCTGCAACTGGTGCTAGACGGCTTATCAAAAAGACCACAGAATGTACGAGTTGTCAAAAAAACAGCCCCCTGCTCTTCACCCTGTTGACCCATGATTGTGTACCAAGTTACAGTACCAACCACATCATCAAGTGTTTGTGAAGGGGGCTTCACACACACACACATAGCCGGCACAGTGTCAAATTACGCTCGCGCACACACACACACACACACACACACACACACACACACACACACACCGCGATAAGGAAGAAACTAGATTTTTAACCTCTGTATTGAGAATTTCTTTTGCTTTACTCGCGCGCACACACTTGTGTCATAAGAAACAGTACACGCGTTTTACACACGCGCTTCTGAACACAAAATAAAATATGTTTTACACACACATGTGGTCACAGTGTTATAGTAAACAGTACATGCGTGCACGGATGTTGATTATACCAGTAAGAGACGCGCACTAAAACCCAGCAGGGGAGACGTTTCCGCAGCGCAAGAGAGAGAAAAAACGTTGACTCAGTTGTGATCACGTGACGCTCGGCGTCAAAACAAGAAGCGCATGCGTGAAACATGATACTCGGTGCTCGTAATCAAGACAATGCTCGTTATTCAAGTCAAAATTTATTAAAAATCTTTGTTCGTCTTGCAGAACACTTGTAAACTGCGTTACTCTTAATCTGAGGATCTACTGTAGTTTTATAGTTCCACCATGCGATAACTAATCAGTACCACAAATCCACCGTACAAAAGGGAAATCTGTAAACATACTGATTATTTGACTGAAACATACTACAGGTGAAACTCGAAAAATTTGAATATAGTGCAATATATTGTGGATTTTTGTGGAGATTGTGGATTTGGGGTTTTCATGAGCTGTAGGCCATAATCATCTCAATTATGACAAATCACGGCTTGAACTATTTTGCTTGGCATGTAATGAGTCTATCTTATATATTAGTTTCAACTTTTAAGTTGTATTACTGAAATAAATGAAATATCCTAAGTGCTTACATACCTGGAATGTCAGGTTGTGCTTGACAGTAAAAGACATAAAATACCTCAGCTCATGACCTTCTCTATAAGACTTTGGTTTTCTGCTAAAAAGAACCTTGACATACTTGATCAGCTTCCCTGTGACTGACCTCGCTAAAATTTTGCGTTCCTTTCAAGAAACAAAAGAATGAAGTGCATCCCACATTTTATCCTTATTACACTGTCTTGTATACTACTTTGTTTAATGAGTCTATTGAACCTTGTATATTTGCAGAAAATCTAAATCCAAAATGTGCTATTCTATTTTATTTTATTCTATTCTATTCTATTCTATCAAAACTTGGAAGGATAGTGCTGAACTGTCAACTTTGTGAAAGAAATGTGTACAGTAAAAAAAAAAAAAAAAAAACTGTAAAAAAAAAAAAAAAAAACATGCGCTATGTTGCACACTGACCTTTTTTATTTGGTTTGGACGCTGCTAAGAACCACGTGAAACAAGTAAACAAGTTAAAAGAAAAATGAGTGTTCTCAAGTGAAGTTGGGTTGCAACAAGTGAAAAGAAGCTATTTGAAAGGTTATTTTTTTGCGTTTCGTTAAGTGTACTCATTCCCTCTTTATGCAGCCAGCAAGGTGTGTTTATTCATCTTTTTTTATTGCATATATTTATATTTGGTTTACAGTTTGTTTATGTCAACAAATGTGCGCTTATTATGTGTATTCTGTTCATTTGTATAGTTAGACGGTGGATTTGACCGTGAAGTGCAATAAGTAAAGATTGAATCTATTAGTAACAACAACTATCTGAAATCAGATGTGGAGCTAACGACATGCAAAGCTAACTCCATGCGAAGCTAACAGCATGAGAAGCTGGAGTAAACAGCGAACATGCCCAAACCGGACAGCCTTTCGAGAATCACAAATAAGCCGCACTTTGCAGTTAATGAACGTTATCATGTTGCAGTTTTTAAATGATGGTTTTTATTATTTGGGGAGAAAAAAAATCCAAACTTACATGGCCCTGTGTGAAAAAGTAATTGCCCCCTGAACCTAATAATAACTGGTTGGGCCACCCTTAGCAGCAATAACTGCAATCAAGCGTTTGCGATAACTTGCAACAAGTCTTTTACAGCGCTCTGGAGGAATCTTGGCCCACTCATCTTTGCAGAATTGTTGTAATTCAGCTTTATTTGAGGGTTTTCTAGCATGAACCTCCTTTTTAAGGTCATGCCACAACATCTCAATAGGATTCAGGTCAGGACTTTGACTACGCCACTCCAAAGTCTTCATTTTGTTTTTCTTTAGCCATTCAGAGGTGGATTTGCTGGTATGTTTTGGGTCATTGTCCTGCTGCAGCACCCAAGATCGCTTCAGCTTGAGTTGACGAACAGATGGCCGGACATTCTCCTTCAGGATTTTTTGGTAGACAGTAGAATTCATGGTTCCATCTATCACAGCAAGCCTTCCAGGTCCTGAAGCAGCAAAACAACCCCAGACCATCACACTACCACCACCATATTTTACTGTTGGTATGATGTTCTTTTTCTTAAATGCTGTGTTACTTTTACGCCAGATGTAACGGGACATGCACCTTCCAAAAAGTTAAACTTTTGTCTCGTCGGTCCACAAGGTATTTTCCCAAAAGTCTTGGCAATCATTGAGATGTTTTTTAGCAAAATTGAGACGAGCCTTAATGTTCTTTTTGCTTAAAAGTGGTTTGCGCCTTGGAAATCTGCCATGCAGGCCGTTTTTGCCCAGTCTCTTTCTTATGGTGGAGTCGTGAACACTGACCTTAATTGAGGCAAGTGAGGCCTGCAGTTCTTTAGATGTTGTCCTGGGGTCTTTTGTGGCCTCTCGGATGAGTTGTCTCTGCGCTCTTGGGGTAATTTTGGTCGGCCGGCCACTCCTGGGAAGGTTCACCACTGTTCCATGTTTTTGCCATTTGTAGATAATGGCTCTCACTGTGGTTCGCTGAAGTCCCAAAGCTTCAAAAATGGCTTTATAACCTTTACCAGACTGATAGATCTCAATTACTTTTGTTCTCATTTGTTCCTGAATTTCTTTGGATCTTGGCATGATGTCTAGCTTTTGAGGTGCTTTTGGTCTACTTCTCTGTGTCAGGTAGCTCCTATTTAAGTGATTTCTTGATTGAAACAGGTGTGGCAGTAATCAGGCCTGGGGGTGACCACAGAAATTGAACTCAGGTGTGATAAACCACAGTTATTTTTTAACAAGGGGGGCAATCACTTTTTCACACAGGGCCATGTAGATTTGGAGTTTTTTTTCTCCCTTAAAAACGTAAACCTTTGTTTAAAAACTGCATTTTGTGTTCAATTATGTTCTCTTTGACTAATAGTTAACGGTTTTTGATGATCAGAAACATTTAAGTGTGACAAACATGCAAAAGAATAAGGAATCCGGAAGGGGCAAATAGTTTTTCACACCACTGTATGTAATATTTAAAGTAAGGTTATTGGTTTTTTGCGTAAGATAAGAGAACTTCCTTGTAAATATAATTTGATATATTTTAAGTTCAAAGTAAGTTATGATATTTTTTATATAATATTCAATATTCCATGCAAGTTTGATGTGTGACAAAGGGCAGTAACCTCATTTATGTCAGCATACTCACTGCTGACTATATAAGTTAAATACAGTTAAATTTTATATAACTAACATGTCACAAACTAGTAAAAAATATCAGGGTGTAGTAGCTACCAGTAGAGCAAGAAGCAAAAACAGAACAGCTAGATGAGCTTAATATTACTCAGCAACCACGAACACAATCTGCAGAACCCCGTAAAAGTGACAGTGCCCACATGTTAACAGAAAAAGGAAAGGAGTTTCAGAAAAAAAAAGGATGAAAGGGCTATTGCTATGCTTGACGGCATATATAAGCTCTAAAGCTCTAATTAAAGTTGCCAATAAATCAGCATTGAAACAGGATCCTAGTGACATCCTACAGGAACACATTAGCAGTATTCAAACAGAATTATCTGATCTAAACAATGCTTATAATGTCGAAGAATTAACCGTCCAGAGCATGAGATGCACCGCAAGTTAGATACAGTAACTGCATATCAATCCCTTAGATAGTTGTGCAGAATGCTCAGTCACAAATGCAAGGCACAACAGAGCTGTTGATTTTGCCTGATCATAGCTCCATATTTGCATCTTCTGCCTCCAGTGTTTTGTCTACTGCCTCTGAACATTTTAAAGCTCATTCCATTCATTCCAACATATCATCAGTGAAAAGACAAAAAGCTGCTGCTGAATATGCAGCTACACAAGCTGTATTAAAGATTATGACTGAACAAGAGTGTCACCAAGAGACATTGCAAAGACTTGAGGCTAAGGACAAGCTTAGAATCGCAGACCAAGCAGCAGCTGCAACAACTCGTCATCTTCAAAAAGAAGAAAAAGAGACAGAATGCATGTTAGAAAGAGAGAAACAAGAGCCTGTTCTCTTAAAGAAACAGCAATGGGAAATTGCTGCAAGAAGAAGGTCAATAGAAAACCTAAAAAGAGAGCTTGAGATTTTTGAAGAATTGAAAAGAATATATGCAGCTAAAATTGGGATGTTTTTTCCATTTCTTTCTAATGGAAAAGGCCTTCAAGCATAACAATGGCAGAATTCATCGGGCTCAAAATTTAAAAGAGTGGTTCAAGAAGCATGAGACATTATTTTTACACTTAGATTGGTCACCACAGAGTCCAGACTTTAACCCCATTGACAAACTTTGGGATGTGCTTCACACACTAGTCTGACTCTCCCATCATCAATACAAGATCTTAGAGAGAAATTATTGTGACTCTGGATGGAGACATATAATGTGGTGACATTATATAGGCTTAAAATGATGCCACGGCTATAATGAAATAAAAAGGGCGGTCTATTAAAATATTGGAATGTGTAACATTATTATTATTATTATTATTATTATTATTATTATTATTATTATGCCTGAGCAGTGTATTTAGGTGATATTTATACAGTATCACAGCACATAATACTGAATATAAACAATTCAACTTATATTTAGTTCAAAACTAAAGTAAAAACCAGCTGCTTATTTGTCTTAAGGAACAGTCACTGCTCCTCCTCTACGTCAAATTCAAATTCAAATTTTATTTGTCACATACACAGTCATACACAGTACGATATGCAGTGAAATGCTTAGACAACTGCTCGTGACATAAAAATAGAAGACTATGAATAGAAATAGGAAATAAATATGAAAATTAAAATAAAAGGGTAAATTTAACTAGGAAAGAATAAAATAAAATATAAAAATTAAAGTTAAAAATAAAATAACTGTACAACAAAAATACACAATATAGAAAATATATGAAGAATGTATAAAGAAATATAGAACGATAAGAGCAGCTGAACGGATATGTATATATTTATGTAATTTTTGTGTGGAATGGATTTAGAATAAATGGTTACATTTACATTTAGGCATTTGGCAGACGCTCTTATCCAGAGCGACTTACATTTTTATCTCATTATACATCTGAGCAGTTGAGGGTTAAGGGCCTTGCTCAAGGGCCCAACAGTGGCAACTTGCTGGTTGTGGGGTTTGAACCTGGGATCTTCTGAACCGTAGTCCAATGCCTTAACCACTGAGCTACCCCTGACCTTCAAACTACCACCATTTTGTAAAAAATGGTAATGAAAGAATGATAATGTCCAGCGTTTGTGCAATCCACATATTTAAACTGACTTGTGCAGTGTCCAGAAATTGTTGGAGAAATAAAATTTGTGCAATCCTGCAGTAAAACTTCAGTAAACAAATAAGACTTACCAACAACCAACCAAGTCTCAATTATACATAAAAAATCAAATTCCTGTAAAGAAAAGAAATTAGTCAAGAAAAAATTCTTGTGCACCTTTGTCCTCTTCCAGGGCTATAACAGATATCAGCCAGTTGTAAACAGGCTTCAATAAATCAGCTAGTCTAGTTTCAGCCAAACTGGGAATTTTTCCCAGGCCATGATTCCAGGCAGGATTTTATTCTCACATGCACGCCTCCATACATTGGAACCTTGGATTGTAAGCACAATTTGTTCCAGAAGTGTGCTTGTATATCAAAACACTAAGAAATAATGGAAACTTAGATTTTTTATTCCACAACTTAAAAATATAAAATTCCAAAAATAATTAATACAAAATAAAAATAAAACAAATTAACCTGCACTTTACCTTTAAAAAAAATATAAATAAATCCGGGCAGATAAGTGTTTCCATTAATGCATTTGTGTATGTGTGTGTGTTTGCGTGAAGCTAAAGTAAGACAAGAGGAGGAATGATGTTGTCCCCCCTCCCTTCTCAATCAATGCTTTTTGACAAAGAGAGAGGATCTTTAACAAGAAAGTTCTCCACAAAACACACACAGTATAAAAGATGCTTTATGCGCACATGCGGTCACAGTGTTGTAGTAAACAGGACACGGCCACACGGATAAGACTGAGCATGGGAGGCGATTACCTGCAATTCCACAGTGTGAGAGAAAGAAAAGAACCATTGGCTCAGTTGATCACTTGACGCTCGGCGTCAAAACAAGAAGCATGCGTGTCACATAATACTTAATGATAATTGGTACTGGTAAATCAAGACTCACTCATTTAAAAAGGCAAAAATTTTGTTCCTCTTGCAGAAAACTCACAAACCGGTTTACTCGCAATCCGTGGTTCCACTGTCTAGGATGAAGCGTCACAAATGCTGAAGTAAACACAGTAGAACCTCGGTTTGCGAGCGTTCCTCAAGCAGAATGTGCCTGGGACGAGCAGGAATTTTTTATAGTAATGTAGAAAAGAATTGATCCAGGTTGTGTTTTACTAGATTTTCAGTGACAAGATGTATATTAAGAAGTGTTTGGTGGTCATGAGACAGCAGAGGGGTAGACTTCTTAATAATGCATAACAGAGACAAATAATAGACAAATTGGAGGTAATCAGCAAACACCAGGGATCTTGGAATCTATTTTGAAAACAAAACATTTGCAGCTTGTCATGTTACTGAGAAGCAGCAAAGCTTTTCTAATCCTAATCTTACCACCTCTTCTGCAAAGAAATGTCTGCAGGAACTCCATTGGGAATGTTGCTTTAAATCCATATTTGGTTCTTGTTGGGCTGTATGAGAGATAGTTTGTCACCATTCGTAAAGGTCCTACACATCCCATTTTTCATTAAATGTTAATATGATCTTTAGGGTCCTAATCAAAAGTTTGTATTATACGTTAATTAAAAATTCAAAAGGATTGTGTTTTTTTACACAATCCTTTTGAATTTTTAATTAACGTATAATACACTACTTTTACCTGGTAAAAACTAGCTCTGTTCTCAGCAACCTGTTTCAGTACATGCTAATTTAAATGCTCATGACCTCTGCTGAGCCCCCCCCCCCCCCCAGTTCTGTGGGGCGTGTCTTCACAACACACGTGGGGTCACGGAAGCCACGGAAGTGTAGTCCAGTGCGGGCAATGCTTTGGACTGCATTACCCACAAAGCATTGCCCACAACACAGTGCTTTGTGGGTAATGCAGTCCAAACTGAAAAACGCTGGAATATAGAGCCTGTTTTCTTCAGTCGTTTTTGGTTTGATTTAAGTACGGAACCTACGCGGAAGTTTGTAATATCGCCTGACAACGCAGAAATTGAAAAGAATGGACATGCATCGACTCGATTTGTCTTTCTCATTACTGCATGGGCATGAATTAACGGGCTGTTGCGCTGCCGCAAGCAACAACAACATAAAGCGGAGAAGCTTACTGAGAGAGATACGGACGCGATGTGTTTACTGATGTGTTTACATGACTTCTTAATTTTCGACAGACATCGTTATAAACCATCTAACATAACAAAGGTAAGCATAATATAGTTTTCCGACTACCCACACAGTTTGCAACTAGACAATCACCTTAATGCATTGTTTATTATAAACGGGCGATTAGGGATTATATAGAGTCAGCTGTACATAGAGAAGAAGCCATAACCATGTTTTATGAGAATATAAGTTACACTCCGCATTCATCGTGATTATTAGAAAAGGCAATCTGCAAAGAGTCATAGTAAAAGGAATTACACTCACCGAGCCTGGTGAAGATGAAGCAGGAACACGAAGCGTTAGTACAGATCCGATTTTCAGGAGCAGCTTCCTAGTAAAACCAGCTTTATATTGACCCGTGTTTATAAAGCAGTCTGGTGAAAAATGATTATCGCAAACATGAACGCATTTAGGTAAATCGGCGGGGACGTTAGCTTTAAAAACTAAATTCAGCCACTGCGTCCTCAGTGGCTCATATACCTGACCCTAGGTAGGTACCCTAGGTCACTAACCCTAGGTAGTGAATGACGACTGCTGTGTTCGCTATTACACCCAACAACTGTACACAACACTCGCTTAGGCGCCATTTTGCTCCAGCGGCGAAAAACAATGGCCGACAGCTTCTTCTCACTCACGGCGGGTCTTTGCTAAAACACCAGTGTCAATCAACTAGTGTAGGAGCGGCCTCTTGTGGTGTGGCGTCACATCGACAGGCATTTGCGATTGGCCTGATTTCAGAAAGGGGCGTGTTATTGTAATAAACGAAAAGAAAACCACTGGGTGGCTCTTTATCATCGTAGGGTGGTTGTGTACGCACTCTCCTAACACACAGTTCAGTCCAAACATCTTAAAAAAGTGCACGTAGGCCTGTATGACCCCTTTAAATCCTGAATGGCCTCTGCAATAAGTGATGGCATTAAACCTAGAACAGAAATCAGGTATTGCAGGTGTTGCTGCTGATGGCTGTGAATGTTCTTTTAGGGAATTGGCAGAAGTCAATGTAGGCCTATCTGTGAAAATCGGTGAGCAACATTCAGCAATAGAAAATAGACTAGATTTAGCATAGCTTTTGTGTCTCTCACTCTGCATATGCAATTTGAATACATAAATACATCAAAATAGGCTCCACAAGCCTTAACCAGAAAAGCACATTATTTAGGTAATTGGCAGAAGGCAGTGTAGGCCTATCTGTGTAAACTGGTAAAAAAAAATTAAGTTGACTAGCTTTAGCATAGCTTTTGTGTTTCTCACTCTGCATACGCAGGTTAAATACAGAAAAATAGGCTCCACAAGCCTTAACAAGAAAAGCACATGCTGTGAACTAGACCAGAAAATGAGATCTCTGCATATGGAAACACTTTGGCCTTACAAACCTAAACACTGACCTGTGTGTGGTGCTGTGTCTGGGTCTTTCTTTGTGTCACTGCTTTTAGAATTGGGGTCATGACCTCTAAAAGCATCTGCACTTCTATAGATATCTACCACTATTTCAATACGCTCAGAATAATGCTGAAACATCTCTAATCTATAAAAGACTAAAACTAAAACACTAAAGTACTGTGTCTCTGTTCAAGTACTGTGAAATTCCATCTTACTGTATGCTAATTTAAATGTTCTGCTTTCAGTAAAGGAAGTTACATGTCAGAAAAGTGATATAACTGGCTTTTTGTTGTCAAAGTGGAAAGACACTTGAGTGTTACTTCTCACTCATACATGACATTTTCTTGGTAACGTCTAAGTTAAGTTAAGCCTTTATTTGTCACATATACATTACAGCATAGTGAAATTCCTTCTTCACATATCCCAGTGTAACTGGGGTCAGAGTGCAGGGTCAGACATGATACGGCGCCCCTGGAGGAGACAGAGTTAAGGGCCTCGCTCAAGGGCCCAATAGTGGCAACCTGGTGGAGCTGGAGCCAATCTTACAATCAGTCACTCAGTCTCTTAGCCCTCTGAGCCACCGCTGCTCTAACAGTCTTACAGTCAGGGACGTGCACAGACATTTTGAGGGGCAGGGGCTCAAGTGAAATAAAGGGCACTTCTCATAATTACGTTTTTTTTTTCTTTTTTTAAACAAAAAAGTATATATATTAACGCAACACTGACTTCCTTTTAAAAAAAATAATTTAAAAAGTAAATTTTATCTTCCTCAAACTCATGCAATTGTTTAATTTTCAAAAGATGTCTACAAAATAATCAGGTCACACAGAAACCATGGTCTCCTTAGTATTCACTAGGTTTATAGAGCAGCAAAGGAAACCATTCCACAATGTGCATGTTTTGAAAACATTTTCTATGCTACTAGTTTCAAGTATATATTTGGATTAGAATAACCAAAATAACTGCATCAAGCAGAGGGGTGTGTTTTACTAATAATTTGTTTATTTTTTTGCACAAGGCACTACATCATTTTAATTATTTTGCCATTGTCATATATGTATTTGTGATTGTATGGATTACTATTTTATAAAGGTTCAGAGGAAATTAAAAAAAAGTTAAATTACTCATAAATAAAAAGTTAATTTATAAATATTGTTATTTTTAATGTTTAATGTTAACTTATTTCTACTTAGTTTTATTGATTAATGTACCAGATGCAGTTACTCAGATTTACTACATTTTTAGAGTGTATCTATTCTCCATCTGTTTGCATCTGTATATTTCTTCTAAATTTACCAATTTATGCTATGATATACTGTATGCTTATTAGTAACTTTATTAAGCTTATTTAGTAAGCTTAGGGAATGTTAGGGGATGTTAGCTTCAGAACTCCTGACCTGATATTTAGATATACTATTCTCCAATAAATATATTTGTTTGACAGGGAAGCTGTGCGCAAACAGGAATATATATTATTTAAAAAAAAAAAAAAAAAAAAAAAAGCACCCCAGAAAAAAGGGCACCTTCTCTCCAGGAATAAAAAGGGCAGGTGCTCAAGCCCTCTTTGATCTCTATGTGTGCACGTGCCTGCTTACAGTTATATACATACCAATATAACTGTGTTATAATGATGTATACATTAGACTGATTTGTCTTGACTTTTAAGATGAATTTATTTACAGCACTTTTAATATGAATTAGTCGATGTGTTCCTGCATTAAATCTGGAATTATTTGTAGATTTACTTCATTCAGAGGCTTTTATGGAGCTTTACTGTGGGGCTGTAAGGTAGAAGTGCCACTGGTCTATAATCAGCATTAACCTCCGCCCTCTTTCACACATCAGTATGTGTAAAAATATTTCATATCAGCGACATAGAACACACACAGGATGTACATCACACAGGGGGATACAGTCTCACACATGGGCCTGCAAAAGGGGTCAGGACATTTATTGGAGTCTGTGTTGGTGATGTCACAGGATGTTCCTAATGCTGGAATTGTGTTGAGGAAAATGCTGACATTCCTCCTTTAACAGAATCTCTACTCACTCAGAAACACTAAAACTGACTAATCGATAAATGCCCGAACTACTGCATTTCTCCATGTTGAAACACTTTTTATTATACAAACCTAAACACTTACCTGTGTGTGGTGCTGGGTCTGGGGCTTTCTTTGTGTCAGTACCTTCAAGGTCAGGGTTGTGACCTCTAACTGCATCTGCACTCTCATAGATATCCACCACCATTTCCCTTCGCTTAGAATAAAGCTGAAACATCTCTAATCTATAAAAGACTAAAACTAAAACACTAAAGTACTGTCTGTCTGTGTGAGCACAAGCAAACTGCTGCACTAACTTCCACACAGACACTGAATTAAATGTTCTGCTGCAAGTAAAGGAAGTTACACATCAGAAAAAGGATATAACTGACTTCTTGTGGTCAAAATGTGAAGACACTTGAGCTTCACTTCTCACTTATACAGGACATTCTCTTATTAAAGTCTAGCAGTTATATACATACTAAAATATCATTGTGTTATAATGATATATACATTAGACTAATTTGTCATATTTATGTTCTGTATAATATCATCACTAAAAATCTATTAGACATTTCATCTGCTGCTTTAAAATGAATTTTTTTACAGCACTGTTGATTTTTTTTGTCACATTAATTAGTCGATGTGTTCCTGCACTAAATCCGGAATTATTTGTAGATTTACTTTTTTTTTGAATGATTTTATGCAGTTTTACTGTGGGGCTGTAAGAAAGAAGTGCCACTGGTCTATAATCAGCATTAACCTCTGCCCTCTTTCACAACTCAGTAAAATAGCTCACATCAGCGACATAGAACACACACACAGGATGTACATCACAGAGGGGGATACAGTCTCACACATGGGTATGCAAAAGGGGACAGAAAATTTATTTAATATGAGTTCATAATTATTATGTTGCTTTTTCCCCCGTAAACCTTTTGAAAAAAAGATTTTAAAAAAAAGCAAACCTGCTGATGATTCAGTTTAAATTAAAACCCATATTTTCTCTGGTTGAATCTCACATGACATTTACTGGCTGAATAGTGAAACTTTAAATCAACTAAAACATTAACTATGTAGAGAAAATGTAAGTAAAAAGAAAATTGTTTAAAATCCTGCCTTAAAAATAAGTTTAATCAGTAAGTCCTTATCATTATATAAACTGTAATAAACCGCACAATAATACATTCTCTGTACATGTTCTAAAATGAATCAAATAATTTATCTTTAAGTCATAAACCTTACAATAGTATATATTTTGTAATGTATTAGTTCTTGTTTCTGTAAATAGTTAATATTTAATGTTAGTAAGCGGAAGTGATGTCTGTGTTGATGACCTCACAAGGCCTTCCAAATTCAGGAATTTTGTTGAGGGAATTGCCGACATTCCTCCTTTGACAGAAATTTATAAAAGCCTAATGTCAGGCACGGAACTGAAGAAGGGTGAACCCAATAGCAGACTAATAGTGTTTCTTTCCTAATTGAAAAGCACAAGGGAGTTTTAACATGTAGAAGAGATAGGAGAAGGGGAGAATAAGGTGCTTGTGAGAGAACGGGATAAATGGGGAATCTCCTGTGACGCGAAAGGAGGCGGGTCGATGACGTAGAGGGATCCGGAAGTCGAATGTGAAGCGGGAGTCTCCTGTGATGCGTGGGTGGAGGATGAGAATTTGTGTGTGTAAATGCAGTGTTTGGTGTTTTAGGAGTTTGTGTCTGGCAGAAAGTGAATCCCCGCTCATGTTGATAAAACTCCTTTGTCCGATCTCCGCGAACACGGAAGTGCACGCAAGCACACACACAGCTTGAGAGGAATAGTGCAAGTCTAGGTCGGAGAGGCAGGCGAAATTGGTGACCAGTAATCCAGCCGCGAGAGAAGTTACATGATCCAAAACGTGATCCAAACTCGGAGTAGATAAACAGACGAGGTCATACACATAGACGAATCCAAAGCGAGCAAATCCGGAGGGCGAAGCACGAAAGCGAAATCCAAAACAGGCAAGGTCGAAAACACAAATCCAGGACACTAGGAAATAAGTAAGTGGGCTTGATCGTATGAGCTTAATCTGGGAGACATGGAATGAGGGGTTGATGCGGCGCATAGTGGACGGTAGAAGCAATCTGACTGTGCATGGGTTGATGATTTTGGAGACAATAAATGGGCCAATGAATCTGGGAGAGATCTTACGTGAGATAGTGTTAATAGGGATGTTCCGGGTGGCAAGAATTACTCTCTGACCAACACGATACCTTGGGGCGGTGGAGCGGCGGCAATCCGCCTGATGTTTGAAAAGAGCTATAGAATGCCAAATGCTAGTCCTTGCCCGTAGCCAGGTCCTCCTGCAACGGCGTATGAAAGCTTGGGCTGAGGGGACTGCTACCTCCTCCTCTTGTGACGGGAACAAGGGGGGCTGGTAGCCCAGACTGCACTAAAATGGTGAAAGGCCCGTGGAAGCTGTGGGTAGCGAGTTATGAGCGTATTCAGGGTGATACCCAGAGGAGAGGTTGGGGGATGCCCCGACGAGCTTGCAGAACGCCCTCCCAAACTGGGCAGAGAACTGGGGTCCACGGTCAGAGACAATATCTGAGGGGATGCCATGGAGACGAAAGACAGACATGCAGGATGAGAAGTTCCGCAGTTTCCTTGGCTGAGGGAAGTTTGGACAAGGGGACAAAGTGTGCAGCTTTGGAGAAGCGATCCACAATGGTTAAAATGCAGGTGTTGCCTTCTGAATTTGGGAGTCCTTTGACGAAGTCTAGAGCGATATGTGACCAGGGTCTGTGGGGCACTGGAAGTGGTCTAAGAAGACCTGCGGGTGGCTTATTGCTGGGCTTGTTCCGAGTGCAAACGTCGCATGCGTTGACAAACTGTCGAGTGTCCTCTCTGACCGAGGGCCACCAGAAGCGTTGCTGGACAAGGGCGAGGGTGCGAGACCCACCAGGATGACAGGCCAAAAGTGAACTATGGCCCCATTGCAGGACTGGAGGGCTGGGTTCCTGGTCCAACGCTTGCTTAACCACGGCTTCAATGTCAAGAGAGGTAGCCCCAATGAGACAGTGTGATGGCAGGATGGTAGATATTGGAACATTATCTGCAACCGAGTCAAACTGACGAGAAAGGGCATCGGGTTTAACGTTTTTAATACCTGGTCGGAAGAATAGGGAGAAGTTAAAACGAGAAAAAAAATAAAGACAATCTGGCCTGTCGAGCATTCAGGCGCTTGGCTGACCTGAGATACTCGAGGTTCTTGTGGTCCGTCCAAATGAGAAATGGGACTTCTGTCCCCTCGAGCCAGTGTCTCCATTCCTCAAGCGGCAGTTTTATGGCCAGTAGCTCCCAGTCACCGATACCTTAGTTCTTCTCTGGGGCGGAAAGCCGATGAGAGAAAAAGCTGCAGGGGTGCAATTTACCGTCTGTTGAGGTTCTTTGAGAGAGTTGGCGAACCCAAGAAAGCGCTGGAGGTCCTTTCGGGTGGATGGTCTTGGCCAGTCGGTCACTGCCTTTACCTTGGCTGGGTCCATCTGAATCCGAGACGGGGCTATAATAAAGCCCAAGAAGGAGATGGTGCGGCGATGAAATTCACACTTCTCTGCCTTTACAAATAATTGATTTTCCAGGAGTCTCTGGAGGACTTGGCAAACGTGCACTCGGTGTTCTTCCAAGGAACGTGAGAAAATCAGGATATCATCTAAATAAACAAACACGAAGATATTTAGGAAATCCCAGAGAACGTCGTTTACCAAGGATTGGAAAACCGCTGGGGCGTTAGCTAGACCGAAGGGCACTACCAGGTATTCGTAGTGTCCCGACGGGGTGTTAAATGCCGTCTTCCATTCGTCACCCTCTTTAATCCTGACCAGATGGTAAGCATTTCGCAGGTCGAGCTTTGTGAACACATTGGCTCCCTGCAGGAGGTCGAAGGCTGTAGACATCAATGGGAGAGGGTAGCGGTTCTTTATAGTGACCTCGTTTAGACCTCGATAGTCGACACTCCCATAGATATCCACCACCATTTCCATTCATTTAGAAGAATGCTGAAACATCTTTAATCTATATAAGACTCACTAAAACACTAAATTACTGTGTGTAAGCATGAGTAAACTGCTGCACGTCTTTCATACTGCACACTGAATGAACTGTGCTGCTGTCAGTAAAGGAACTTACACATCAGAGGAGGAGCATCAGTGGCTTCTTATGGTCAACGTGTGAAGACATTTGAGCTGCACTTCTCACTCATACATGACATTCTCTTGTTCAAAGTCCAGCAGTTACAGTATATACATACCAAAATAACATTGTTGTGTTATAATGATGTATATATTGTACTGCACCAATTTGTCATATTTGTGTTCCTAAAAATATCATTGCAAAAACTATTAGACATTTCACCTGCTGCTTTGAAGATGAATTTATTTACAGCACTATTGATTTCTGTCATATGAATTAATTTACATTAATTCCAGCAGTAGAGCTGGAATTATTTGTAGATTCACTTTATTCAGAGGCTGTTATGCAGCTTTACTGTGAGGCTGTAAGACAGAATGCCACTGGTGTAAGAGTATTAACTCTGGTGTATTAACCAATGCCTATTTCACACATCAGTATGTAAAAAAAATAGCTTACAACAGCAACATACAACATACACACAGAATGTACGTCACACATGGACATGCAGTCTCATGAAAGGTCATGCAAAAGAGGGGAGGACATTTATTTAATATTTACTTTTTAACTAAAAGATTTTTTTTTTACTGTTGTGTTGTTTTCTCTTATTAATAAAAAAAAGAGAAAAGAAAAAATCCTATTGGAGCAACAGTTTAAATTTAAACATAATTTTAAGTTTAAGAAAAATTGTGAAAATCACACTCACAGTATGTGTTAATCATCCTCCTACTCAAGAAGCAGTCCCCCTGTGCTGTTATAATAAGCTCTACTCTACTCTGGGTCTTTACACTAGATTTTAGCATGTGTCTGTGTGGAATTATGTTCCTTTAGCCACATGAGCATTAGGCAAGCTCAGGGGTGCATATAATTTTGGGCACATAGTGCATGTGTAGCATCGGTTTAAAGACAGACAAGTTGTTTTATTTTATATTATATTATATTAATACACATACTGTACATCAAAGTCATATAAATTGTGGAAATATATTCTTGGCATAACCAGTCTTTTTTAATCTTTTCTCTGGTAGAATCTCACATGGCATCCAGTGGCCAAATAGTAAACTACACATTAGCAAGTAAGCAGATTATCTTTCCTGGTATAAAGTTCTTTCCCTCTTTGAAACTTAATTACATCTAGTGGCCAAATAGTGAACTACATTTCTTCAGTCTTTAGCTGAATTAAATCATATTCTAGGGAAGTGTTAGTTTCAATTTGCTTCAATAAGTATTCAATATTTAATTTCAGTAGGTGATATCCGTGTTGATGATGTCACAGGATGTTTGTATGTTTAAATGTTATTGAGGGAAGTCCGTCATTCTCGGGATGGGATCACCCCTGAAGGGGCGCTGGGCGCCTGAAATCTTGGTATGTGTGTTTTGTGTAGTTTTGTGTTTTTGGACTCAGTTTCCCAGAAGGCACCTCGGTCAGGTGATAAGAGCGCTCACCTGAACCGAGGTGGCTCATTAGTTCCTTTATAAAAAGCTGTTTGTTCTGGCAAACTGGGTCGAGCATTTGTTTTGTAAAGTGGGCGTTTGTTGTGTTATGTTTTAGTTCGTTCTAGTTTAGTTGGCATATGTTTTGTGGAGCTGTTTAAGTTAAGTTTACATCTGTTTTGATTTAGTATGTGTTGGTAGTTTGTCTCTTTAGTTGTCTCTTTGTTAGTTTGAATCTTAGTCTGTTGTGTCTCCCCTGTGTAAGTACTGCTGTAGTCTGTTTAGTTCTTAGTCTGTTTTGCTACTAACATGTTTAGATACTAACCTGCATAGCTCTTAGTCTGTCTAGTTTGTTTAGATCTTGGTCTGTTTAGCTAGTAACCTGCTTAGTTCTTATTCTGTTTGATACCTAGTCTGCTGTGCACCTAGTCTGTTCGTCCATTAGACTTATGGTTACTAGTCTGTTTCGACTTGGCAGCTAGTGTGCGTAATAGCTAGTAGGCTTAGTCCCTGTTATGTTTAGTCCCTTGTGATTAGTCCCAAGTCTCTTTAGTTTGTTTAGTCTTCTTGTCTGTGTTGTATGTTTGTAACCTATGCATCTTTGCCCTTACTCCAAAAAGCCCACAGCAACACCACACGATCATGATGGTGGGGAGTAGGGAATAAAGCACACTTTAAAGTACACTGTGGAATGGAAGGCAACCTAAGTTATTTAATTTTATAGTTTGTGCGCTGGTAGGTCCTCCAAATACCCAAATACACACAAGCACTGAAAAAAAAACCCATTCTTAGTTCGATTTCATTGGACAAATCATATTTTTTTCTGCATTTAGAACACTTGAGAATGAGTAAAATCTTCACAAACCCGAAATTAAGTACAAATTTGGTCATTATGACACTAACAGTTCACTCAGATACTGAGGGACATTTAATGCTTTATGTCAAGAATAGTATTTAAAAACTAATGCGGAATTTCACAGGTAGGCAATGCAGTGTGGATAAGATAGGGGTGATGTGCTCATATCTTCTGGTTCTAGTGAGGACTCTCACTGCTGCATTCTGGACTAGCTGAAGCTTGTTTATGCACCTAGCTGAACAACCAGAAGGTAAGGTGTTACAATAGTCCAACCTAGAGATAATACTAGTTACACTTTCATCAAGTGCAACTCACTGTTGCACTTGATGAAACAGAAAGGCCATCTAAAGTTACAGTGTGATCAAAATTTTTGCTTCTAGCTGCATGTGGTTCTATGACTAGAACTTTTTATCAGGATTAATCTTATCAGGATTAAGCAGATGGAAGTTAACATCTAGTCCCTTATGTTGTGCACGCATTGCTTAATATTATCTGGTTTTGCTGGGACATATAATTGTTTCATCAGCATAACAATAAAAAATAATACCATGCTTATGAATTATGTTGTCAAGAGAAAGCATGTGAAGAGAAAAAAGCTAAATGCATTTTCTACACTATAACATGTTTTTGAAACACATTACATCAGTAATTATGAGGCAGATTTTATTCATGTGTTCAACATATTTGCACAAGGTTACAAAAAAGCACTACTATAGTTTAGTTGTGTTCAACAAAACCTCAGATTGTCTTACAAACACACAAACCAAGTGCTAAACATAATGCTAATGTCTGTCTAAACCAAGACAGACATTTGCATCAGAATAAACAGGTATAGTATTAGTTTAAACCTGGTGTGTTGATTCTAGCTGTTACACAGGGACTGAAAACAGGCCGAGAGCTACGGAGCCATTATACCACAAGCAAAGTACATGAGATTTAGCAACAACACATTAGACAATACATTCTATAGTTTAAACTATGCACTTAATTTTGAACTACCTAACAAAAGCCATTAAATTTACCCTATGCCGATGAAAATAAAATAACGATACAAACTAACGCATAAAAATGATGCAGCTTCGAGGCATAAATTTAAACTAGAAGTGGAGGACTGGGGAGCCAATCAGGAAACAGACAGCCTGCCTCCAGTTTCTGATGATGTGCCGAGTTTAGTCTCTGGTTGGCTGGAATAGTTGCAGACTGCAGGGTTCTAACGCTGCTGCAGTTCGAGCAAGTGGAGCTTTATGATAGTGCGTGCGCAGAAGAGAGAAAGTGCAAACACTCAACTATCTCAACAATTATTTTGAATGCGCAAAGTGATTTTCAGCATGCAAAAACGCGTTTAAGAGCGAGCGAGAGAGAGATTCATCATGCAAAAATGAGTCTAAAAGTGCGCGCACAAGAGAGAGTATTAATATATACCAAATATATAAAATATACACTAAATATAAGCATAAATACCTACATACGCATAAGTATATTAAAATTTTACTGAAAATATACTGAGACTACCGTACGGTGAAAAAAATTAAATAACAATTAAAATTTGTTTTTCTTTTACTTTCTGTGTTCCCTTCAACAGTGTTTACATTTTCACAGATATCCACCATCATCTCCACTCCCTGTAATAAAACACTGAATTACCTGTGTGTTGTGCTCCTGGTCGTGTCTTAGTATCAGCATCTTCCTCCTCTGTGTCAGAGTCGTGACCTTCAACATCGTCTGCAATCTTATAGATAACCTTCACCATCTCATCTTCGTCAGAAGAACACCAAGACATCTTTAATCTATAGTCTTAATAAAACATGAACTGACTGTGTCTCTGTGTGGACGTGACTGACAGACTGAGACGCTGTACTCTGTATAGGGAATTAAACGTGCTGCTGTCAGTAAGTTAGAGGAAGTTACTCATCAGAGGAGGAGCATCAGTGGCTTCTTGTGTTCAAAGTGATTTGCAAAACTGCAAACTCACTTATATTTCATGTTAAAGTAAGAGAGAGTACTAATATATAGTACAGCATGTATATAAATAAGTAATGTAATAACTGCACCATTGGTATACTAATGTTATACCAATGCATTATATTTTGTTCCATATAATGACTTTCCACAGTCTTTTTGCCTGATGCCATTTAAATAGTCAGTATACATGCCATTTATACATCAGTATGTAAAAAAAAAAAAAAAAAAAAAAAACTCATAAACTCGCCTTATGGGAAATTCTTCAGGACAGATCTGATTATGATTTTCATTGGTTTGGTCTTTTATTATTAGCATCAAGAGAGAGAGATGCAGGAAGCTGCAGAGGAAATTACTGTCTAAAATGACTATGTCCAAAATTATGTGGACACCTGACTATCATGATCATATGTATTTTATACCTTACTTAAACATTATTCTGTTTTTCCAGTCCATAGACTCACAAAGCACTAGGAAGTGCAGGCAAATGAGAATGATGTAGTTGTGAAAAAAAAATTTATTATAAGAGAGGAAGTGAAAGGACACTGATGTACTGGCCCCATGACCCCAAAGATCTTAACTAGGCTCCAGGCCTTCGGATAAGCGGTATATAGAATAAGTGAGTGAGCGTTTCATTTTAGATGTGATCAGTTGCCATTTAACATGCAGTGTGAGCGGCGTCCCGGCACCTGATTAATCACCTGAATGACCAACAAACTGGCTCCTCGATGATTGGATCAGTTCTTGGCTTGTCAGACATTTCGGTCATCTGTCTTTTGCAGTATGAATGGGTTTATGGTCTACTGTTCCACAATTTTGCGTGAACTCACCTTGTAGACACCACATTGCACAAGATCATTAAATCGCACACAGTGTCTACCATCTTTAAGTAACAGGAGGTCAGGTGTAGCTCATTGTAGCTCATTACTTTAGAGCAACCCTGTGCCTCCCATTAGGTGAGACAGATTTATTTATTTTTATTTATGTAGTTTAGCTACCTTGTGTGTGTATCCACCATTTTCTGTAGTGCTGTAGAGGTGCATGACCTTGCCAATGAACTGATTTTTAAACAATCAGATTTATCTCTGATTTGTCAGAAAGAGGCTAGAGAGATGTGAAGTTGCTCGCTTCTTCCACAGACGGTTGCTTGGAATATGTACAGTAAGTGTGGCGTGAGAGCATGTGAAGATGAGCCTCGTTGCTCATAGTGGTGCTTTACATTACTGTTTTTTATTAATGCCACGGTTTCAGAACCTATGAGACATACTGGTTTTAAACTTTCCACATGAAAAATAAACATACTTTGTTGTTTCCATTAATCTTTGTAGATCCAGTTTTTATAATCTTTCCTTTACTTTTTTTGGAGTAAGCCATGCTGTGTCATGATTTTGTTTCTGTTTCTTGATCATTTGAGCGGCTGTTGTTGCATTACTGTCCTTGCAGTGAACTTCTTCCACTTACGGATGATGGAGGCGACTGTGCTCATTGTGACCTTTACAGCAGCAGAAACTTTTCTGTAACCTTCCCCAGATTTGTGCCTCGACACAATCCTGTCTCTGAGATCTGCAGACAATTTCTTTGACTTCATGCTTAGTTTGTGCTTTGACATAAACTGTAAACTTGGGGACCTTACAGTGGCTTGCAAAAGTATTCGGCCCCCTTGAACTTTTCCACATTTTGTCACATTACAGCCACAAACATGAATCAATTTTATTGGGATTCCATGTGAAAGACCAATACAAAGTGGTGTACATGTGAGAAGTGAAACGAAAATTATACATGATTCCAAATTTTTTTTTTACAAATAAATAACTGAAAAGTGCACCTGTGGTAAATTCAGTTGATTGGACATTATTTGGAAAGGCACACACCTGTCTATATAATTAGGCTGCAGAAACATCTCGAGGATGATCAGGGGAAACAGGATGATCAGGGGACACAGGATGCGCCTGAGCTCAATTTTGAGCTTAATGGCAAAGGCTGTGAATACTTATGTACTGTACATGTGCTTTCTCAATTTTTTTATTTGTAATAAATTTGCAAAAATCTCAAGTAAACTTTTTTCATGTTGTCATTATGGGGTGTTGTGTGTAGAATTCTGAAAACAAATAATTGAATCCATTTTAGAATAAGGCTGTGACATAACAAAATATGGAAAAAGTGATGCTGTGAAAACTTTCCGGATGCACTGTACTCTGTGTATCGCATCATTTTGATGCAATTTGTAATGCAGGTTTAACTTCAGGCAAATATGCCAAAGTGTGAATAAATTCAGACATGCAGAAAATACTGTACATGTCTTGTGGCAAATATTCCCAATGAAAATACAGAACATTTATATCTATAAAATAATAATCTTTTTTTATTCATAATTAATACTATACACTGCAATATCTGTATAGATAACTATAGAGCCATGTGACTGATTATTGAGTTCACTCTGACAAAACAACAACATACTGTACATTGAGACAGAACTGTCATTAAAATATTTAATGGTAATAATATAATTTTAAACTCTATATATTTGATACAATTTAAATAGAAATGCCTTTCACTGTAAAATAATAAACTTTACTGCGAAAGATGTTTCTCACAGATCCAGTTTAGTTTCACAGAGCATTTCTTGTCATTACAGAAGTTCCCAGCTGCACCACTATAAAACTCAGCACAGTTCTCACCAGCACCTCCATTTGGTTCCTTATCAGCCCAGAACCTGAAACCCAGAGAATCAGAATCAGACTCAGATCAGTGTTCAGTTTCCTTCAATTCCACACATTTAACTGAATCCTCTCAGCCTCTGTTTACTGAGATGTACATTGGGACACGACATCAATATAAATATAATAAGGAATAATCTGTGTAGTTTTCCCAGAAGGACAACAGTTTTAACATTGTGGAGTGTACTGCATTTAAATAATAGACTTCTTTAAGAATCTCAGTTTCTTACGTATTGCTCCGTCCTGTAGTCAGTGGTGTACCGTCCACCCATTTCCACTCTCCCTCTGTCTCTCTGTCACTCAGACCAATCCAAGCCTGAATTCTGCCATTCACCTTTTGTTTAATGATGAACTCCTGTAAATATTAGCATAATGATAAAGGCTTTAGTCTCGCTCTCTTTTTCTTACACACACACACACACACACACACACACACACACACACACACACACACACACACACCTGTTCCTCTCTGCTGTTTATGATCACCAGGTCTGCTCCTCTCTTTATACAGTCCTCTCTGCTCTCAGTCCAGTTCTTCTCCTCATTAGACATGAAATAAAGACTGAAGCTGGAGATGAAACACTGCTTGTGTTCTTTGTCTGTGGAGATAACTTGAGAATTTACAGTGATAAAAACATAGGTTCGAATTTATTTTTCTGTTATGACTTTTTTTGTACTACAAAGGCCATAAAATAAGAAAGATATGTGCAATATGTGCATGGATCGACCTTTCATGGCTTCTTTTTTATTACGTAAAATAAGAAAGCATGCTCTTACCCTTTGGTTTTTTTAAAAGCAATATTATTATCCATGGTTTATAAAATATTGAGCTTTGACTATTGATCAGGATTGTAAAGTGTCACCAACATTAAATAGATGTTTTCATTTTAAGAGCTTGATGAAATTAAATGGAGGAACATAAGAGAGGATGTAAAATCTTGATGCCCCAATTTTACGGCGGCTCATGGATTTCCACTGAGGACATTTAACTGTTGGGCAGAAAATGTAATGTTAAATCTACTTACTCAAATCACAGAGTGTCCTCTCCTTCTGTAACTGGCATTTCTCTATAGTCAGGTTGTTGTAACTGGTCTGTAACTGGTCTCTCTCTATAGTCAGGTTGATGTAACTGGTCTGTAACTGGTCTCTCTCTTTAGTCAGGGTGTTGTAACTGGTCTGTAACTGGTCTCTCTCTTTAGTCAAGTTGTTGTAACTGGTCTGTAACTGGTCTCTCTCTTTAGTCAAGTTGTTGTAACTGGTCTGTAACTGGTTATTTTCAGTGATCAGAATGTTGAATTTGATCCACAGCAGTGTGACAGCAGCCATCAGGAGAACACACATCAGCACCGCACACACTGCAGTCAGTGTACAACACCTATTCCATGCAGTGGCTCCTCCTAAAGGTAAATGGACACAGAAACACATTTTGTCCCTACATATACAGTTTAGTTTCGACTTAAATATGATCGAAGCCTTTCAGCAGTGAGCCACACTGCACTTAACTTTTTCAAGGTTTTTTTTTTTTTCCTTGTCCATTCCAGAACGAGCTTTAATGTTTGTTTGGGGCCTTTTTCACCAAAACATATTGTACTTTGAGGTAAAGTGCATTTTTTTTAATTTTGCGTTCTGTAACAGAAGTCCTAAATGTAAAGCCCTGCCTATTAACTGCAAGACGAAGCAGTATGTATGTGCTCTCTCCTTCTCTCTTTCTCCCTCGTTTCCTTATACGGCCATGTTTAAATCAAATTTAATCAATTTTAAAAGCCTTAGTGCTATTATTTTCTATTTCTTCTTATGTTTTTTTTTTCTTTTATGTAAAGCACTTTGAATTACCATTGTGTATAAAATGTGCTATACAAATAAACTTGCCTTGCCCTGCTGTTTAAGATGTCATGTTTAGTTCTCAAGCACACCATGTGTACCCTCAATAAGACTGAAGCTCCACAGAAACCATTTTCTGCAGTCATTTTAAAATCGTCATCGTTAATGACACTCGCATGAGCGCATACCATTGGACCCACTGCTGTACAGTAAAAATAAAACAAATTAACTTGCACTTTAATTTTGAAAAGCATTGTGACAGAGCAGTGTCTCCATTAGAGGTTTTAAATACACTTTATTGTGAAACAATAAAGAAAAACCTGTTGTACATATTTTCATATATATATATATATATATATATATATATATATATATATATATATATACACACACACACCTTATTACATACATACAGACACATACATACAGATGTGGCCATTAAGACTGCGTGTGTTTTCCCGCAAGATGCCGCAATTTAGCGCGCGACGTGCCGCAACATTCGGGAATTTAAATAAATGTGTTGTGCTTCACTGAATATCCGCCAGATGGCGCATGGAAGGACTTTATCTAAAAGCTGGACCAAGTACTGTGCAACGAAGAATTGTGTATAATTACTTAGTCTAAAACAATATTGTTCCCAATGCTGAAGAAAACATGAATTTTATTGTGCTTTACAACAGATCTTTCATGATGAATGTGTGTATATGTGCTTCATATTTTTTTCATAATGATGAAATGAGATGCCCAAGTTCGTGCTTTAAAATTCTTAATAAGTTTCTTATATATTTTTTGTAATGTTTTAACAGAGACAAAACAGTGAAAGACATGGCAATGTCCTGGTTTAAATGGTATTGAAATTAACTTAATTTCCTGATAGTAGGCTATCTGATAGTCTTAACTATGCGAATGTCCTGATTCGTGAATATGCCAACATATCTTATTTAAAACGTAAAAAATGTGTCGACATCATCAGAAAACATGAATAAACTATATATATTATATTATTAAGTAAATATTATTTTATGACCATGAGCTTCTTCTGGCTTTTTATAATAATCATCATATTTGCTGTTTGTGTCCAGCATTTAATAATTATTTCATCCATTATTTAACCACGGCTGGAAATAATAGCTGGAATGTGATGTGATTGTGAATTCATGACTGAAATAAAGCAGTTTGTCTTTTGTAAAGTACTTTCACTTTACAAAAGACAGCGTTTTTATCAAAAGGTTGATAAACGTGTGTTGTACAGTATATACAACGCGACAGCGCGCTCAGTTACTCACGTCTCACCTTTCATGTAGGTCTGCTCAAACTTATTAATTCGTTTTAAACCCCTTAAAAATATGTGTGTATACAGCTCAAAACCTCCATCAGTTATTAAAGATAGCATCTATTTAGAAAAAATGCCCCAGTGATTTCGGAGCTTCAGGAAATCTCCCGGCGCTCTGCGCATAACACCGGGCCAACTCATGTCTGAAAGAATTTATAAACGATTTCTAAACGTGGGCTATTGTTTTTTACTTATAATATTTGTTGATTTAATTTAAATGAGGTTTGGGCTCAGGACTTCGATTCGGCATCATGATTCTCCTCTTTAATTTACTCCATAGTTTTAATCAGCGCTCAGTCACATGCATGGAGTTTTCCAGAGCGCACCGGCAGAAGTAGACTAATGATTATGGATGCGTTGGGAAAACAGCAAGCAGACTGACTCTGACCATTTTTAAAAACGTTTGCGTTCATTTTCTGACGCGCTCAAGTTCACCAAAAACAATACAGAACAGCGCAGCTTATTTGCTTTCAAACATTTAAAAAATCACAACGTTTTTTCGTTATTGTGAGTGCGCTTAAATAAAAGTTGAGTCTTATAAAGGCATGTAGTCTTATATAGTTTTATTATATAGTTTTTGCACATTAATCAGAGTCCTCATCTGTTACATTTTTAAGGACAATAGTTTTTTTTCAGCCTGTCACGGCTTGCGCCCAAATCAATATCGCTCCTTGCTCACTAGTTAGGCCGCCTCCACTTCAGACATGCGAAGAAGCGGGGCTGCGGAATTAGGCACGAATGGTGAAGAAGAGCTCTCCATGCTAAAGATCCTGGGCTTCCAATCCGCGCTATAAAATACTCGGGGTTTGTTGGTTTACAGTGGATTTTACTACGCGGTGTGAGTGAGACGCGCGCACACAACGCGGAATGCGGCATGCAAACGGGGCAAATGGAACGCGCCCCAGAGACTTCAAAGAAGAGCCAGCGCGAGCGGACGGAGGCAGGAGCTGCTGTCCGGGGATGGCCGTCGTACTCGTATTTTATAGCGCAGGGTGCAAACCCGGGATCATTGGCATATGTCCAGCTCTGTACCAGCATGTCATGTGGGCATTATAAGACTAAAATGTGGCAGCTGGCACGCCTAAAAATAGACACAGGTTAATTTTTTTTATAGTCTAAATTAAAATCCTCCTCTTAGTGCCTCCTATTCCTATTAATCCTATTGTTCTTTTAGTGTCACTGCATGTGCTTACAATGCCAGACAACATTCAAATGCAAATTATTCACTCTCCCAAAGTGTGAATCAGCTGTTCTCACCTATACATATTAACCTATACGTTCTCACCTAAAGTGTTTAGGTAAAATTCCACCTATATAAGTGTAACAAATATGCAAAGAAAAAAAATAGGAAGGGGCAAATATTTTTTCATGGCACTTCACATGTAGTCAGATTGTTCCACTGGGCTGAAACTGTAGCAGGTGGAGTTATAGCACTTTTCAAATCACACTAACTATACACTGATATGAATAACTTTAAATTATGAATTATACGTTAATATGATCTCGGGCTTGCTCCACATTATAAAAGCAAAGCGCGGAGTTTAGTCCGAGATCAGGGAAGTACGTGATGTGGTGGAGGCAGTGGCGGTTCTACACTGAATTGCTCCCCGGGCGAGACTCCCTCCCGCCCCCCCGTCAGCGGCACTTCTAACCAACCAAACCCCCTGTCTGAAGTCTTCTCGGTCTTGTTAATTTGTTTTAAAACCCCCAATTCTGTGAATTCCCCCAGCAGCGAAACCGGTTTGATGACTTCACACCTGTTGTAAAGGTGAGATGGGGGGATTACAGTAACTGTGGGTGCGCTTCACCTCGGAGCGCGCTGTCGCGTTGTATTTAATGAATAGACTAAAACAAAATCATGTTTGCTTCAGCATCGGAAACACTATTGTATTTGGCTAACTTTATTAAAGATTATACACTTTTGTATTCTTTGTCCACACACGTGGGCATCTTAAAACATTTTAGATATTGATCCTTTCTCGATGCAGCAAATTTTCTGAGCAAATTAATAATAATTTACATGAATGAAAAGGAGGAAGAAGAAAAGGTTACGCGAAAATAAGAAAAAGCTTTAGAGGTAAATGCTGTGAAATGCTTCAAATGAACAGATTCTGCCTATAACAGGTCAGGGACAGTGAGGCTGGATCCAGCAGCGCACCACATCCCACATCATAATACATGCTGATGATGACCAACACGTCTCTCCTGATCTACCAGAGCCAAGTAAAAAGAATGGCAATCAAACAGAATAAAATTAGTAGCAGCATTAACTTGTGCTAGTTATTATTATGGTGGTCAATATTAATTGAAATAATGTTTTTCAGCATTATTTCATATTAATATTGACTACCATAATAATTAAAATAAGTAACTAGTTTACTAGCGTGAGCTACTGCTGCTACTGATTTTATTTCAGCTTACCTGTTAAGTTTTATTGCCATTCCTTTTAAAATATTGTCTTTATAGATTTATATGTTGTTTGTCTTGATGTTCTTTTTTTTGTTTGTTTCTTTGACCCAATATATGTTTAGTGATACTTTAAATAACATGTTTAAATAGCATTGATTTCTGTATTGTGTTATATTTTTATACTAGTAACTGGTGTTAAAAATGTATCTCTACATTAATGAGCCAATGTATTATGGTGTGGGCTGCTGTGGGCCAGGAAGTCCAGGGCCACTTTTTGGTCCCAGTCCGCCCCTGTAATAACAAATGAATTAAGCGCAGTCGAAGCCCGAGGTTTCTGCGTTCTGCGGGGGGCCAGTCGTGAATAGCTGACACTTAGTGACAGCCAATGAAATTGAAGCATTTTTGCCGCTTTCCACGTGGTGTGGCGTTGCTTAAATAATATCTGTATAATATCCGTATATCCTATAAAATCGTCCAGACCCTGGTTCGAATCCCGCTCTGGGTGAAAATGTAATAAATGTGAATCCTTTGTTTTACACTTTTTGCTTATAATAATCATTAAATTACAGCAACTGTGAGGTGAGTGCTAATGTGTTTCATAGCTTAAGAAAAAAAAATTCTCAATTGCAAACATGCATTTAGTACTGAAGCATAACTTGATAATGTAATGGCTATATCGTGGTATTTTAGCGAACAGCACTGGAATTTTGAGCACTGGCTGGGAATCGAACCAGGGTCTCCCGTATGGCGGGCGAATCACCTACCACTGAGCCACCAGTACCCGTCTGCGTTTAAAGCGCATAAAAACAATAAAACAATACTGTTATAGGCTAACGTCATACATCTTTGTAGTCCTTTTGCACACGCGCGGGTGCGTTACAATAATAATAATAATAAATTTGGAGAACTAATACTAATAATAATAATAATTCTGAATGAAAATGAAGAATAAATACATATCAGTTTGAGCTTGACACGTTTATGAGCTCTGTCGCTTGCCGTCAATGGGCGCCTAAGAGACATCAAATTTTTCGGCTTCAGTAGACACACAATACTTTAGACTGAAGCACGACTGCCCCCTACAGGTATTGAAGGGCATTTTCACAGCTTGCCGCGCGCACTCGCGGCAAGTCGTGGGATCCCTTTTCCGAAAACGTGAGTTTTTAAAGGCCAGATCTGTAGCTCATCCAAGCGGTGCGAGCACAGTTTGATCCGGCAATTATGTACGGGACTACCCTAGTGTCGTCCACTCGTACCAGGGCATGGTTGCCTCTCAACTGATGGAGGAGGTGTTTCAGGGCCAAAATAAAGCCATCAGTTCGGGGCAATTGATGCGCAACACGAGAAGATGGCCTCTCCAGCTTCCTTGGGCTGGACGGCCATCTAAGACCGCACCCCAGCCCGTGAGGGAAACATCTGTCGTTAGCATCTGCGACGACAAAAAGACGCATGTAGAGTGGGACCCAAAGTCAGAAACCGGGATTTGAACCACATAGAAAGGGTATGAAGCCACCTGGCACTTAACCCATATTTGCCT